>NC_067481.1:86969508-87304008 GCF_947179515.1 Apodemus sylvaticus | reverse complement strand
CATGAAGAAGATGCAGCTTATGTTTTTGGGAGTCCATCAAAGTCCAAGCAGAGCATACTGGGGCAGACATCAGGGAATGAGTCTAGACTACAATAAGAAAACGAAGGAAGTGCTGGCCAGGAGGATTAGAGGATGCAGATGTACTTCACTAAGCCTGAGAACTGGAGTTCTGTTTCCAGAACCTATATGAAGGAAGACCCAAAACCCACAAACTGCCCTGGACCTTATCAAACTCACACACTCACCACACAGACACACAAATGCATGCATGCATGCACACAAACACCCATACATGCATACATGCACACATGCATGCACACACAAACGCATACTCAACAAATAAAAAATTAAAAACACAAATAAAAGAGATTTTTGTCTTTGTTTTTTTCTTTGCATTGGTTTTTGGTTTATTTGAGATAGGGGGTATGTGAGATATTTATTTATTTATTTATTTATTTATTTATTTATTTATTTATTATTTATTTTGGAGCTATCCCGGATGGCCTGTAACTTAGTATGTAGACCAGGATGACTCTTTCTCAAAGGTTTGAGACTAAATCTCTTCACTAAATCTCTTTACCAACCAACTCAGTCTTCTTTGAGAGTATATTCAATATAATATATATATATAAGCTGTGTGCACCTCTTTGGTATTTTCAAATTTCACTTAAACATTGGTCTTTGTCAGCTTTCTTCACCCTGACACTATTCTTAACCATCACCTTGTACAGCTTTATCTCTGCTGTCGTGTACAATGCACAGTGTTGGTCACTGAGACGAGAAAGTACAAAATCCATGTGATATATTCTCATCCCATCCTGTAAGCTCCACTAATTTCTCTCATGCCAATTTAATTTTCTATATTGTTATGACTCTGGACACTCTCCTGCACGTCTATTTGCTTACTTGCTTATTGTCTAACTCCCCTACAATCCTACCAGCACAGTAGCAGAAATAATAACATGATTTCTATGCCTATTGCTACTTCTCCATTGTCTATTGCTGTAATAAAATCAACAAACAGTTATTGACTAAGTACTGTTAACATACCTATATGTGTTCAATTGAAAAAAGTCTGTTATATTATCTAGCATGGGAAGTCAAGAAGACAGAGGCACAATCCATGACTTCGCAAAGCAAAATGTTGCGATCCCCTCCAAATATTCCTCATATGGATAAGCCCAAGTCATTCCAGAGTACCTATCATTTCACAGCTTTAGGATCAGCAGGCCTTTAGATGGAGGGAAACTCCAACATTCAGTTAAGTTCCTAAACACGTTTCTAAATACAATGTAGCTTATAAAAAACAAACAAATAAAACAGGGAGGACTTGGTAAGGAACATATACTCAAATATCAACATGATAATTTTGTATATTTCATAAAAGTTAGCTTTTTCATGGGCTAATGTGCTATCTTCTTCATTCTGCAATTATCCTTTACTGGGATGATGGAAGTTTTACATCATACTAACATTTCTTTGGGGTGAGTTACACTGTTGTGTTCTTGATAGAGCTAATCATATACTTATACAGTGCTTCCTACAGAACAATCTCTTGGAAAGTCAAATGCTGTGTAGTTTCTAAAACTTCTGAAAAATATGCAGTAAAGAAATAGTAATGATTCAAATATCTACTTCATTGCTATAGGGTAAAGTACCCATCTTCTCAAACAAGCTATGACTCCAGAAGCTGTGTTATCCTTGAAGGCACAAACAAGTTTTCCTTTAGAATATACAACTTGTACCATGTAGGAATCATTAAAAAATGTTGAATAGATGAACACTTAACATGATAACCTTACATCACCTTTTCCTGGAGCCACAGACACATGTAAGATGCTTTATAGCTTCGAACAAACTGGCATATGAAGACCAATCTGTTAACTTATTGTATAATCTCAGCCATGTCTCCAAGGCTTGGATTTGGCATATCAAATCCAGAAGATACACATTTTAGTAACCAGTTGAGGACAATGTCTTCAACATGAGAGGAACATAGAAGATAGACAGTTTTAATACAGGCTTTTGTTTTCATAAAATTCCCACATGATGCTGCACTTTGTCTAGATATTGCATCCTCTAAATAACTGAAGCAACTGATGATTGTCTATGTATTTTTGTTTGTTTTGGTTCAATTTCTGAAATAAGGTCACTCTTTGTATTCTTAGCTGGTCTAAATTCACTATGTAGATAGGTCTAGCCTTGTGCTTACTCAGATCTGCTTGCAAAATGCTGGACTAAAGGTACCTGTATATCTACACCACCACATTGAGCCTTGCAACTCACAATTTACATGAGTGGTGGAAGGGGCTGTGGCTTTGTTCCATGAATCATGACTGCTACTCTGCCTCACATGGAGAATGTTCCCTGTTGTACAAGACTTGACTCATAAAACAATTAAATCTATATTGAAACTATATTGAAACTACCATTTCTCTCTAGCTTTCTACATATACAAAGCCAAGCAAATGCAAAAACTGGTGAATTAATCACCAGTTACATGTTAATTATATAAACTTAGCAGACTGTGACATTTTAATATTCTTTAAAATGGCTTTAATGACAAATATGAGGTAGAGACTTTAATCTCAGCTAAATGGCATGGCTTAAAATAGAGTGATGATAGAAAGAAAGCATCTTCCGTTTATTAAGCAATGCCTAAATACTAAGGATCTGTTTATATAGTCCTTTTACTACACATTTAAATACAAAACAATTCCACTTCTTCCTAGATGAGGAAAACAAAGATCTGAAAGTGATACTTCATAAAGAGGGTAAGGGCTTGGGTTTTATTTACAAATTATTTTCATCCTAATATTGTGATCCCTGGGACTCTGTCTTACATTGTAATGAACCATCATGATCATGATCTTGAGCAAGGCAACTTCTAAATGAAAATATTTAATTTTGCTTACAGTTTTGGAGAATTCGAGTCCATGGTGGAATAGTGAAAGATCAGATGAGCACTCACATTTTGATTCACAATCACAGGCAAAGAGAGCCCACTGAGAATTTGTCAATGTTTGAAAACTGCAAATCCAGTACCAGTTATACACCTCTTCCACCAAGGCTACACCTCCTAATCCTTCCCAAAGAGTTCTTCCAACTGGGGACCAAGTATTCAAACATTTTATCCTATGGAGAGCATTCTCATTCAATCCATCATGGCCACAGCGCAAGACATAGCAGACTTAAGGTTGTTAGATAAAGAAGTTTTAAATAGAGAATGATGGTGAGACCACAGATACTTTTGTGCTCTAGTTGCCTAAGACAATTATCTGGACAGAGGTAAATGTTATAGGCTCTACACAACAATCAACGTGTGCTTTCTTTTCCTAGTCACATGCTCACATTTTAGAGCTGAAATGTAAGTATTAAAATATTGTTTCAGGCTCACGAAGCTGATCCTATGTCACAGAGCTACATACCCAAATATCTCCAGGAAACAGCAGGTCTCCCAGGAGTGTTAGAAAGCCTGTGAGCTTTCAGGTGGGACCACCACTTCTGCACAGAGGGACTGCCTGAAGACCTCAGGACACTAGAACAGAGGAACAGCCTTGGACAGGATACTTTGGGTTTCCTTCTGCACCTGTAACTGATCCTGTGCCACAGCACTCCATACTCAAATACCAACAGGAGAAAGCTTGGTCTCCCATGAGTACCAACAAACATTTGAGCACAGGTAAGACGACTATTTCTGCTCAAATTCCTGGCCCAAGAGGGACCTTCCCAGAGCCATCAGGATACAGGAACTAAGGAACAACCATAGACAGGATCCTTGGTGTTTCCCTCTGTACCACTTGGAAAAATCTACCAAGAATAACTCTCAATTCTGAGCATTTATGCTCCAAATGCAAGAGCACTCACATTCATAAAAAAAACTTCACTAAAGCTCAAAGCATACACATTACACCTCACATGATAATAGTAGAAGACTTTCTTTTTTTTCATTTTTTTATTTATTGATATATTTATTTACATTTCAAATGATTCCCCCTTTTATGGACCCCCACTCCCCGAAAGTCCCATCAATCCCCTTCTCTCCCCCTCTTTTCCCACCCAACCCTTCCCAATTCCCTGTTCTGATTTTGCTCTATACTGCTTCACTGAGTCTTTCCAGAACAAGGGGCCACTCCTCCATTCTTCGTGTACCTCATTTGATGTGTGGATTATGTTTTGGGTATTCCAGTTTTCTAGGTTAATATCCACTTATTAGTGATTGCATACCATGATCTCTGAAACTAATAGAAAAGAAACTGGGGAAGACCCTTGAGGACATCGGTACAGGGAGAAAATTTCTGAACAGAACACCAATAGCGTATGCTCTAAGATCAAGAATTGACAAATGGGACCTCATAAAATTACAAAGTTTCTGTAAGGCAAAGGAAACCATCAAAAGGACAAATCGGCAACCAACAAATTGGGAAAAGATCTTCACCAATCCTACATCAGATAGAGGGCTAATATCGAATATATATAAAGAACTCAAGAAGTTAGACTCCAGAAAACCAAACAACCCTATTAAAAAATGGGGTACAGAGTTAAACAAAGAATTCTCACCTGAAGAACTTCGGATGGCGGAGAAACATCTTAAAAAATGCTTAGCTTCATTAGTCATTAGGGATATGCAAATCAAAACAACCCTGAGATTTCACCTTACACCAGTCAGAGTGGCTAAGATTAAAAATTCAGGAGATAGCAGGTGTTGGCGAGGATGTGGAGAAAGAGGAACACTTCTCCACTGCTGGTGGGGTTGCAAATTAGTACAACCACTCTGGAAATCAGTCTGGCGGTTCCTCAGAAAACTGGGCACCTCACTTCCAGAAGATCTTGCTATACCACTCCTGAGCATATACCCAAAAGATTCCCCAGCATGTAATAAGGATACATGTTCCACTATGTTCATAGCAGCCCTATTTATAATTGCCAGAAGTTGGAAAGAACCCAGGTATCCCTCAACAGAAGAGTGGATGCAAAATATGTGGTATATATACACAATGGAGTACTATTCAGCCATTAGAAACAATGAATTCATGAAATTCTTAGGCAAATGGATGGAGCTGGAGAACATCATACTAAGTGAGGTAACCCAGACTCAAAAGTGGAAGACTTTCAAAACCAACTCTCATCAATGGACAGATCATGGAAACACACAATAGAGACACAGTGAAACTAACAGAAGTTATGGACCAAATGGATTTGACATATATCTATAGGACATTTCATTCTAAAACAAAAGAATATACCTTCTTCTCAGAATCTCATTGCACCTTCTCCCAAACTGACCATATATTCAGTCATAAATCAGGCCTCAACAGATACAAGGAGACTGAAATAATTCTATAAAGCCTATCAAATTACCACAGACTAAGGCTGGTCTTCAATAGCAATAAAAACAACAAAAAGCTCACATACACATGGAAGCTGAACAATGCCCTATTCAATGATAACTTGGTCAAGGAAGAAATAAAGAAATAAATTAAAGATTTTTTAGAACATAATGAAAATGAAGGCATAACATATCTGAACTTATGGGACAGAATGTAAGCAGTGATAAGAGGAAAACTCAGTTCTGAGAGCCTCCAAATAGAAACTGGAGAAAGCATACACTAGCAGCTTAGCAGCACACCTGAAATCTGTAGAACAAAAAAGAAGCAAATACACCCAAGAAGAGTAGAAGGCAGGAGATAATCAAACTCAGGCCTGAAATCAACAAAATAGAAACAAAAAAGAACTATACAAGGAATCAACAAATTCAGGAGATTCTTTGAGAAATTCAGGTGGTTCTTTGAGAAAAGCAACAGGATAGATGAACCCTTAGCCAGACTAACCAGAGAGCACAGAGACAGAATCCAAATTAACAAAATCAGAAATTAAAAGGGCGATATAACAACAGACACTGAGGAAATTAAAAAAAAATCATCATATTATTTTAATTACTACAATAGAGTATATTCAACAAAATTGGAAAATCGGGATGAAATGGACAATTTTTTAGACTGATACCAAATACCTTAGTTAAATCAGAATCAAATCACCTAAACAGTCCCAGTATCCCTAAAGAAATAGAAGCAGTCATAAAAGTCTCCCAAACAAACAAACAAACAAGCAAACAACCCCCCCCAAAAAAAACAAGAAAAAAGCCCAGGTTTTGTGCAGAATTCTATCAGACCTTCAAAGAAGACCTAATACCAACACTCTTCAAACTTTTACACAAAATAGAAAAAAAAAAAAGACTTATAGACAATTTGTTCTATGAAGCCAGAATTACATTGTGTATTCTCCCCTGGAGATGGAATAGTTTCTGTTTAATCAGGAACCTGTCACAAATTCCTATCATAGAGAACTTCATAAGAGATTTATTTTTTTCTTCTATCATGTTTAATGTTCCAAATAGATTTTAAAAACTGGTTGAATACATATTACTTTTAGTTTCAGAGGATATCATGTACATTTAAGAGGCATTTAACTATTTTAAATTATTTTGATGACTCTAAAAAAAGAAGGTGTGGCCCTGATGGAGTAGGTGTGGCCTTGTTGGAATAGGTGTGGCACTGTGTGCGTGGGCTTTATGACCCTTATCCTAGCTGCCTGAACTTATTTTTCTGCTAGCAGTCTTTAGATGAGGATGTAGAACTATTAGTTCCTTCTGAACTGTGTCTGTCTAGATGCTCCCATATTGATCATAATGGCCTGAACCTCTGAACCTATAAGCCAGCCCCAATTAAATGTGGTCCTTATAAAAACTTATTGTTTCACTGATTTAAGTCAAAACTCTAAGTAATATAAGCTTGTCAGACCTGAACAAAAACAACCTAAAAAAAAAGAAAGAAAAAAAAAGAAAACAACCAACCAACCAACCAAACAACCAAACAAACAAAACAAGACCACATATGCTGAACATTTTCTCTAATTTCCACTGTTTCATCCTGTGATTTGACCTATGGCTACCCATGGCTTCCCGCAGTAGCAAGGTAGTGCTCTCTGTTCTTGATCCTGTTTCTGCTTTATCAATTTGAACATATAAGCCAGAGAATAAACTGATTTTTGCAGGACCTGTTGTAAATGCTGGTTGCCTACTCTGTACAATGGAGGAAGACACTGGTTGTTTTGAAAGAGATACTAGTTAAGTATCTTGAAATCTTTCCCTTGCTTTGTGCATTTCCAACTTCAGAGCCTCTACCAGGCTGCTGTCTGGTAAAGAGCTCACTCACTAAATTCCATAAGTATTGCCACAAACTGCCTTCTTAGTGATGCCATTCTGCTGATCGGATTTGACATTGAGCCCCCTCTTTGTTCTTCCAGCAATCACTAGCCTTTCTTGTGTTTTTCAAGGTATATCAACTGCTTCTTTTTCTGCTGATTACCTCTGTAAACCTGATAAATTACTTGATTTAATTTTTAGCCTTGTCTGTGGAAAGAAAACTATGTAATAATTAGTTGTGAAGCTCAAATTACTTAATTTAGGCAAAGGGTCTCCCCAAATGCTAGTTATCATTTTAAGTCTTTCCTGATCCAAATTAAAGACTAATTTTAATTAAAGTACAATCTGCCAGACACTGTTTACTGCTCTAAATGTTATCATCACTCATCCTTGGTACTTGTTGACTTTTTGTAATTTTTTTTCATGCACACTACGCTTTGTTTTTCGAACAGCCATAAACATCAATCTACAGCACTGAGAAAATCGTGAATAACTAAGAAATAATGTAGACAACAAATAATGTTGAGCACAAGATTAGTGACCTGGCTTTAGTTAATATCTGTGTCTAAAGGTCTCAGAGACTTGATCAAGGCTTTGGGGAACATGGAAGCAATTATTTTATTTTATTGCTTTATGAAGGTTTGAGTGCAGTGTGTGCAGAGTCTACTTTAGATCTGTCCTACGTACTTTCATGCTGCTATGCAGTACATTGAGATTTGTGTGTTGTGGTGAAAGAGAAGGCCAGTGCTTCTGCCTCATAGTTTTAATAGAGATTAAAAAAAATTTCATGAGGAGGATGTGGGACCAATCTTGGCATCCAAAATGAACTATCCAAAATGAATTATCATATATCCAAAAATTCTCACCCCATCAATCTGTTCTCTATCCTCTGCTTTAATCCACTATAAAGTTTTAGGTATTATTTTTTAAAGTGTATTAATCCACATATTTAGAGAACAAAAGGAACAATAATTAGGGAACCTCTTAAACAGACAAACTGAGAATAGTACTGCTTTGATGAAATTCATAGTTTATACTTTCAATTCTTCATCAGATGTAAGATGTCTCCACTGCAGAAGGAGGAGCAAAAGCAAGACTGTATTATTAAAAGACATACATATTGTATTCACTCTGCTTTTTGTTATTATTTGCTTTTTGTTTTTGTTGGTGGTGGTTGATTTTGTTTTTTGTTTTTGTTTTGTTTTGCTTTGCTTAACATCACATGATATTTGAAAGAAAGGGGACATTTCCTGAGAATTGATCTGGTAACACATAAATATATCTATGTATTTAGAGCCACTAATTATTTTGAAAGTGAGGGTGCCTCAAAGTCTCCCTTCCTTCATTCCACCCAGTGTTAGAGATATGAGGACTCAGGAGAACCAGTGTGTCTGGTTCTATGAGGAGGTCCTTGATCCACTTGGACTCTGTGCTTTATACAAGGAACTAAGAATGGATCAATTTGCATTCTTTTGCATGCTAACTGCCAATTGAACCAGCACCATTTGTTGAAAATGTTCTTTTTTCCACTGGATGGTTTTATCTCCTTTGTCAAAGATCAAGTGATCATAGGTATGTGGGTTCATTTCAGGGTCTTTGATTCTATTTCATTGATCTACCTACCTGTCATTGTACCAATACCATGCAGTTTTTAACACTATTGCTCTGTAGTGCTACTTAAGGTCAGGGATGGGGATTCCCCCAGAAGTCCATTTACTGTTGAGAATATTTTTAACTATCCTGGGTTTTTTGTTATTCCAGATGAATTTGAGAATTGCTCTTTCGAACTCTATGAAGAATTGAGTTGGAATTTTGATGGGGATTACATTGAATCTGTAGATTGCTTTTTGGCCATTTTTACTATATTAATCCTGCCAATCCACAAGCACGGGTGATCTTTCCATCTTCTGAGGTCTTCTTCGATTTCTGTCTTCAGAGACTTGAAGTTCCTGTCATACAGATCTTTCATTTGTTTGGTTAGAGTCACACCAAGATATTGTTTGTGACTAATGTGAAGGGTGTTGTTTTCCTAACTTCTTTCTCATCCTGTTCATCCTTTGAATATAGGAAGGCTACTGATTTGAGTTAATTTTATATCCGGCTACTTTGCTGAAGTTGTTTATCAGCTATAGGAGTTCTCTGTTAGAGTTTTTTAGGTAGTTTAAGTATACTATCATATCTTTTGCAAATAGTGATAGTTTGATATTTTTCCTTTCCAATTTGTATCCCTTTGACCTCCTTCTGTTGTCTAATTGTTCTAACTAGAACTTCAAGTACTATATTGAATAGATATGGAGAGACAGGGCAGCCTTGTCTAGTCCCTGATTTTAGTGGGATTGCTTCAAGTTTCTCTCCATTTAGTTTGATGTTGGCTACTTGTTTGCTGTATATTGCTTTTACTATGCTTAGGTATGGGCCTTGCTAGAAAAGAAAGTGGGGAAGAGCACATGGGCACAGGGGAAAATGTCCTGAACAGCACACCATACTCATGCTCTAAGATCATGAATTGACAAATTTGGCCTCATGAAATTACAAAGTTTCTCTAAGGCAAAGGACACTGTCAACAGGACAAAACGGCAACCAACAAATTTGGAAAAGATCTTTACTAACTGAAAGGATAGAAAATACAGCCTAACTCTAATGACCCCAAGAAGTCAGAAGTTTAAAATGCTATCTTGCTCCAAAGGAGCTCTAACTCCAGCCTTCTAAGGAGCCCCAAACACTTCATAGTTCAGAGCCTCTCTTTGTGCTCTTTGTTAGAAGCTAGGTAAAAGGTCACATTCCAGAGCCCGCCCTTTGTTAAGAGCTAGGCAAAAAGGCCTTGAATAGGTGATCCTGGCCCCTTAGGTAACTGGAAATGAGCTAATTGTCTGCTTATCTTCCTTCTGTAAACTGCTTATACATTATCCCTATCCAGGAGTTCACAAAGCTATAGACCTCCAAGAAAGTAGGAAACTAATTGGTCCACGGCTCCGATAATTCTGATGCTAAGCAATGATTGGTTTGTGATTCAAAGGCTTTGCTGTAAACTTATAAAAGCTGTCCTAATTCTGCACTCGGGGTCCACAGTCCTCTACCCCTGCAAGGAGTAAGGCTGTGGAACCCAGAGTTCTGGAATAAAAAAATTCTCTTGCTATTGTATCAAGACAGTTTCTCGTGGGTGATTTGGGTGTCAGCCTTCTGAGGTGTGGGGCACTGGGGCACCCTCAGTTTTTGGGGGTCTTACATAACCCTCCATCCAACAGAGGGTTAATATCCAATATATACAAAGAACTCAAGAAGTTAGACTCCAGAGAAACAAATAACCCTATTTAAAAATGGGGTACAGAGCTAAACTAAGAATTCTCAACGGAGGAATATTGAATGGCTAAGTAACACCTAAAGAAATATTCAACATCCTTAGTCATCATGGAAATGCAAATCAAAACAACTCTGAGATTTCACCTCACCCCATTCTAAATGGCTAAGATTAAAAACTCAGGAGACAGCAGATGCTGGAAAAATGTGAAGAAAGAGGAACACTCCTCCACTGCTGGTGTGATTATAAGATGGCACAACTACTCTGGTAATCAGTTTGGTGGTTACTCAGAAAATTGGGCATAATACTACTGGAGGACCCTGCTATACCCCTCCTGAGCATATACCAGAGGATTCTCCAGCTTGTAATAAGGACACACACTCCACTATGTTCATAGCAGCCTTATTTATAACAGCTAGAAGCTGTAAAGAACCCAGATGTCCCTCAACAGAGGAATGGATACAGAAACTGTAGTACATTTACACAATGGAATTCAATTCAGCTATTTAAAACAATGAATACACGAAATTCTTAGGCAAATTGGTAGAACTAGAAAATATCATTCTGAGTGAGGTAACCCAATTACAAAAGAACACATATGGTATGCACTCACTGATAAGTGGATATTAGCCCAGTAGCTTTGAATATGCAAGACACTATTCACAGATAAAATGAATCTCAAGAAGAAGGAAGAACAAAGTGTGGATACTCTGGTCCTTCTTAAAAGGGGGAAAAATACCCACAGGAGGAGATACAGAGACAAAGTATTGAGCAGAGACTGAGGGAAAGACCATCCAGAGACAGCCCCACTTAAGTATCTTTCCCATATGCAGTTACAAAGCCCAGACACTGTTGTGAATGCCAGTAAGTGCTTGCTGACCAGAGCCTGATATAGCTATCACCTGGGAGGCTCTGCCAGTACATGACAAATACAGAGGGGGAAATTTCAGCCAGCCATTGAACTGAGCACAGGGTCCCCAGTGGAGGAGCTAGAGATAGGACCCAAGGATCTGAAGGAGTTTGCAATGCATAGGAGAAAAAATATTATGAGCCACCCAGTACTCCCCAGAGTTCCCAGAGACTAAACCACCAACCATAGAGTATGCATGGAGTGACCCATGGCCGAAGATGCATAGGCAGCAGATGATGGCCTTGTTGGACATCAAAGGGAAGAGAGGCCCTTGTTCCTGAGAAGGCTTGATGCAGCAGTTACCAGGGCTGGGAAGTGGGAGCAGGTTGATTGGTGAACAGGGGGAGGGAAGATGGGTTAGGAGATTTTCCTGGATAGGGGGAAACCAAGAAAGGGGACACCATTTGAAATGTAAATAAGGAAGTAAGAAACACTTTGTTGTCCAGGTGTCTGAGAGACAGGAGTTGCTCTAGTATTTAGTTGTTTAGGTGGCTAGCACCAGGAAGAGGATGGCAGAGGCCATAAAACTAGGGGTTAATTTTGACTTTGGAAAAGAGCTCCCAGGGGGGTTAATTTTTCTTTGGAAAGGAACTCACAGGATTGCATTTAGCTGTGGTAGCCTCAAATACCTGAAATGTGGGTTTTAGCATTTTTTTCCTCAACAGTTCATGCTGAATTCAACTGATAAAATGAGCTCAAAGGAAGAAAAAAATGTCACCCACTTATAAAGAGAAATGAAAACTGTTTTCAGCTGTCAGAAAATTCTTGTCAGCTACACCAACTATAATTAACCCGATATATGTATATAGGAATTGTTATAAAAGGTGTGATTACACTGTGGATGAATTATGTTGTTTTGCAAGTCAGGAAAACATCAAAATTAAATTTATAACACCACATACATTATTCCATGCTCTATGATTTATTATCTAGTATTTACAAAATTTATGCCTAAGAGTCAAGCAAAAAAATGAAGTTATTTTCCTGTTTCATAAAAATCTTATCTCTTTTAACGTATGAAAACTGTTTGGCACTTGGAAAAAAAAAGAAATAAGAACGCAGAGAAGGCTCTCAATTCATGTGGAGTGTTTGCATAAGCTGCAGTTGATAGCAAGGAAAACAAAAGAGGTCTTGATAAGTTCCTCTTCATTAATCTCTGTTCCCTGCAGGTGCATAACCTATATGAACAGTGATGGGTGAAAGGGATTTGTGTGGCGAGCAATAGGTCACACATGCATGTGTGTCTTCATCTCTGCAATAGAATAGTTTTTCTATTCTTTCTTTTTCTTTGGTCAATACTTATGACTGTTTTATGACCTTCACCAGGAAAATATTTAATTTAAAGGTTTCAGTATCTGTAAATGAGATTTTCATAGAAAGAGGCTCACAATAGAAGAACATCATTGGGGTTTCCCTGACATAGACTAATTCTCCAATACATTCTTTGCTCTGGAGCCACTGTGGTTCCTACAAATGAGATGATGACCTGTGTTTGAAAGAGTCTGCAAGTGCTTATTGAGTAATATTCAAACTTACAATGCCTTTGGTGATAGTACTGCTGAATTTTCATAATTATATCTTATGCCACTGTCTTGTGCCCATTTGCTCCTTGGTTCTTTGGGTATACAATGACCTTTCTTTTTTCTCCATTGGTCTTTCATAGTTTGCTGTAGGTCTCCTTTTTACTTTGTCTGGTATTTTATCTTCTGATTATCTGATCAAATTCAATCACCTCAAAAAAGCTTTACTTGATTTGTCAATCCTTACTTATGCCCGACAATTAATTTGTTTTCTAGGTTCTTTGAAAGGCATGAAAGAAATACTTCCCAGCTTCCCTACTTGTATGTTGGGACTGTTCTAGACAGCGATAGCTTAATTCAAGTAGCAGTGGTTATCTACAAGCTGAATAATAGAAAACAGCCTTCTTGGCTTCTGAACACACCATTTGAAGACAAATTACCGAGATCACTAAAACCAGAAAGGCTCTACATTCTTCCCTGAAACATACTTATGAGAAAGATGCCCCAGAGAGTTGGGTACAAGCAAGATATCCAATTTACTGGAGATAAAGTAAACTTTTATTGCATTAAACTTTCCAATTTTGAGGTAACCAGTACTTTTGTTATAATATTGCGATGATTTAAAAAGTGTTGCTTTGTTTGGTTGGGTTTTTGGCTTGTTTTTCATGGAACTCTTGTAGCCTTGTGTCCATTTGACACAAGAGATAATGTCCCTATGGGATCTGTTTCTGAGCAGGAAAGCCTGAGGTGCATTTTTTACGTGATTTAAGTGGGTAGGCCCAGCCCATTATGCATGGAATCACCTTGGGCTAGTAGGTCTTGGTTCTATATGAGAGCTGACTGAGCAAGCCTTGAGGAGGAATCTAGTAAGTAGCAATCCTCCAAGGCCTCTTCACTGGCTTCTGCCTCCAGGTTCCACAAGATTTGACATTAGCTGAAAATCCTAAGAGGAGAGAGAACCTGTAGAGACCACATTCAGAGGTCAGCCACAGCCATCTGTTGAAGGGATAAGGCCACCCACCTGCATCTCAAAAATTTTAACCCAGAATTGCTCCTATCTAAAGGAAATATGGGGACAAAGAGTGAAGCAGAGACTGAAGGAAAGGACATTCAGGGACTGCCTCACCTGGGAATCTATCTCATGTGCAGCCACCAAACCCAGACACTATAGCTGATGCCAAGAAATGCTTGCTGAAAAATAACCTAATATGGCTATCTCCTGAGGGGCTCTGCCATAGCCTAACAGATACAGATGTGGATGCTTGCAGTCAACCAATTGACAGAGCACAGGGACCTCAATGAAGGAGTTAGGGGGAAGGACTGAAGGAACTAAAGAAGGTTGCAACCTCATAGGAAGGACAACAATATCAACCAACCAGACCCCCCAGAGCTCACAACCACCAACCAAAAAATACATGTGAAGGGACCCATGGCTCCAGCTGTATAGGTAGGAGAAGATTACCTTATCTGGCATCAGTGGGACGGAAGGCCCTTGGTCCTGTGAATGCTGAATGCCCCATTGTAGGGGGATGCTAGAGCAGTGAGTGAGAGTGAGTGGGTAGGTGGGTAGGGGAGCAGCATCACTGAAGCAGGGGCAAGGGGGATGGAATAGAGGGTTGTGGAGGGGAAACCAAGAAGGGGGATAACATTTGAAATGTAAATAACCAATAAAAACAAATTTTTTAAAAAAGATTTGAATTCTGTACTTGACTTCAAAATACCCATGGCTCACAGCCAACCCATAGAATGAGGATAAGGGTGTTCAATGGAGCAGTTAGAGAAAGGACCTAAGGAGCTGAAGAGATTTCCAGCCCTGCAAACAATAATATGTACCAACCAGTACCCCCAAACCTCTCAGGGACTAAACCACCAACCAAAGAATACACATGGAGGGACCAGTGGCTCCAGCTACATATGTAGCAGAAGATGACCATTTCAGACATCAATGAGAGGAGAGAACATGGGTGTTATAAAGGCTCAATGTCCCAGAATAGGGGAATGCAACTCAGACAATTGGGGTGGGGGAAGTAGTAGGGAGACGGGGGAGGGGTAGGGGATTTTTGGAGGGGCAACACAGAAAGGCGATATCATCTGAAATGTAAATAAAGCAAATATCTAGTTTAAAAAAAAGATTTGAATTCTGTACTTAACTTCCCTCAATGGAATATATAGCTCTTTTATTGCAGTATAGAAGTTCTTTCCCGTGATATGCAAATTAAAAATATGATAATGCATCATTGGTTCATTTATAAATAATAATAATAATAATAATAATAATAATAATAATAATAAGTAAAATAAATAGGTGACAGGCCCAGGTCTATGTTCTGTGGTTTAACAACCACTATGAAAAATTCATAGAACTAAAGATAGTGATTAATAGCAAACTGCTAGCACATTCTAATTTATAAAACTTGATTTAAACAAAATAAAAATAACTTGTCTATGCTAAGTGCAGACATTGGCAGGTGACCAGGTTTGAATGTCACTCCTGAATGTGAAGGAGCCACACTCCTGGATATAACTATAGATGGGAACTAGTAACAAAATCACCTAAATTCTTGCTCTAGGTCCGCATATTCTTGAGTAAAGTGTCCGTGACTACTCTATGCACATATATTTTATAACGTTATAATCTTTTCATCTTTAAGGTAGAGCTAAATGTACTTTGTAGAACAAAATAAAAATGTCCCTGAATTCTAGAACACAAGCAGTGTTGGCCCAAACATTTTTGTATATATTTATTGTAGCACCACTTAAAGAATTCTCCTAAGCAACATATCATCACCATCTTCTATCTATTACTTTACTTAAAAAGGAACACTCCTCCACTGCTGGTGGGGTTGTCAATTGGTACAACCACTCTGGAATCAGTCTGGCAGTTCCTCAGAAAACCGGGCACGTCACTTCTAGAGGACCCTGCTAAACCACTCCTGGGCATATACCCAGAGGATTCCCCAGCATGTAATAAGGATGCATGCTCCACTATGTTTATAGCAACCCTATTAATAATAGCCAGAAGCTGGAAAGAACCCAGATGTCCCTCAACATAGGAATAGATACAATGGAGTACTATTCAGCCATTAGAAACAATGAATTCATGAAATTCTTAGACAAATGGATGGAGCTGGAGAACGTCTTGCTAAGTGAAGTAACCCAGTCTCAAAAGAGTTGATCAATAATGGCCAACTCAATCAACTCAATCAAGTCACTGATAAGTGAATATTAGCCTAGAAACTTGGAATATCCAAGACATAATCCACATATCAAATGATGTCCAAGAAGAACTGAGGAGTGGCCCCTGGTTCTGGAAAGGCTCAGTGCAGCAAAATAGGGCAATACCAGAACAGGGAAGTGGGAAGGGGTGGATGGGGGAACAGGGGGAGGGAAGAGGGCTTATGGGACTTTCAGGGAGTGGGGAGCCAGAAAAGGGGAAATAATTTGAAATGTAAATAAAAAATATATCCAATAAAAAAAGAGACTGACATTAACCACAATCAAGTCATTTATGTGTCACTAGTTGTACGTACTCTACCATGCATAAGCTAAACATGCAACATTACAAATTAGGTACCATGTTTGAGATATGCAATTAAACTCATTTATGATTTGTAAGGAGTTGGTCTGATGTTGCTGTGTATTTAAATGCTAAATACTGGGCCCAAGATCTAGTTGACCCCACCAGGAAATTCTCACATACACAGGTTTTTGTTGTGTGAAACTTATTCCCCAAGTAAATTGGTTAACAATAGGCTAATTCCATTGATTGGCAATAGATAAAGGTGGGCAGGTCTTCAGTTATGTGATATATTTGCTGCGTTCCAGTAGGTCAATCAACAGTTCACATTACACCTGCTACCAATAAAGATGTAAGCAGAAATGACAGGGGAAGATCTGAACACAATACACTCTTCTCTGCTATCCAAGTGAATTAAATAAAGAGACATATAGAAGGACGGATTTCATTATCAGAGTTTTCAGACAAAAAAAATGATATCACCCTCATTTCAACTCAGTGTCTTTTAATGCAAAGAAAATATATTAACATGTTGAAAAGGAAGAGATTTATTCAAGGATTAAATTTTATCTCAAAATCTCTGCTTTTATCTTTGTGAGAATACATTTACAGCCTAGGTTGATTGTGAGTAGGAATGCGCTAGCCATCCCAGCCCCTTCACGATTTTGGGGACAAAAGGTCACCACCATTCTCTAGAAGTTCTTCTTTCTGACTAAATCTGCTTATAATTAGTAATACTAGACAATAGTTTCTTTCAAAATTATATGTCACTCTTAATCCTTCCCACTTTAAAAGGTTTGAAAGTTCATAGCATTGGGATTGTGCAGAACAAAGACTTTTATAATATTCCAATAGCTCTTAAGTTTTAGTCTACAGAAACTTTGCTCAATACAGCTTTGTACTAGAAAGACAATGTAAGGAATGTATTTTGGTGGAAATATTACAATGACTCGGTTGCAGGAATGCTTCATTTTCTCAATCCAGTAATATTACTAAAGGTGTAGAGAATGATTTAGGTAAATATTGAAGCAGTGATAATATATAACAAGTAATAAGAAACAAATACAATATGATAGACTGTAATGCATGCTATCATTGAAGTCCTCATAAAAGAAGGAATTCACAATCAACTTTACAGATTCTACCATTTGACAGAAGAGGCTTCAGAGAGTTAAGAGAAGAAAATCAACAGGGACACCATTAATAATTAGAAAGAAAACATAATCAAACAATGCTTTCTAAAAGACATCTTAACTTTGGAACATTTTGCAGTTTGCTACTCATATTTCTGAAGTGGTAGCAAGTCTGAAGCATCAGCTATAGATTTGATATTGAAAATGTATATTCACAGGAATATTCTTAATTATGGAGAAGAAATGCAGCAGTGGACCTAGATTCTAACATTCATTTAATACATATGCATTTGTTATTATTGGCATGGTTACCTTCATCATTATTGTCTTGTTCTATATCATTCAGAGTTCAGTGCTCCTTAGAGTGTACCATGTAAATGATGAGACTTTGTGCTTGGGTATGGCAGAAACTGAACTGCTGAAAGGAGTTAAATCCAGTCCATGCTTAAATAATCAGTGGAAATAATAATAATAATAATAATAATAATGACTGGAGGTATAAAGGATAGGGAACTAAATGAAAATCTAATTAGGCTGGAATGTGATAAATCAGTGGCAAAGTTCAGACCTAACATGTACAAACCTTGGATAGATACCCAACACACATATATTTCCTCCTTCTCTCTCTCTCTCTCTCTCTTCTCTCTCTCTGTCTCTCTCTGTCTCTATCTCTGTCTCTGCCTGTCTGTCTCTCTCTCTTACACACATACACACACACACACAAAACACACAGAGAGAGAGAGAGACAGAGAAACACACACACACACACACACACACACACACACACAGAGAGAGAGAGAGAGAGAGAGAGAGAGAGAGAGAGAGGAGTCACATCGACTGCATATTAGAATGAACAAGCCTTTTTCATGATGGAATTCCCAAGGAGGATTTATTTGGATCTAGTAAAGAATGAGCAAGAAAGCATCACACCCTTTACTCTTAATTCATTGGCATAATGTCACTCCAGCAGCCATCTAAGTGCAACAGGATAGCTTGAATACGGTGTGCCTAGACTGATGAAGTGCCTGCCCTGGTGAAAAAGTAGCCTGAATCCGATGTAAAGTAGATAGTAGCTCTAGAGAAACCAGGAGATACTCAGGTGTCTGCTGGCCTTTCCACGTCTTGACTCAGGAAGATAGAAGCCTATTCCTTCTCTTCTGGTCTGCTTTGCTTTGGATGCTCCCAGAACCTAAGGGTACATTTTCTGATGCTATGGGGTTCATTTTATTTCCCTAAAGCAGCCCTCTTCCACTGTGTTTACAGCTGCTTGCACACAATGTAACCTACCTCCATGTCTGCTTAACTCAAACAGTATGGCTTTCTCTATTTCTTTTCTGTCTTTCTTTTCTGGGTAGCTACAGAGGTTTATATCTTTTTTATTGGTGTGGGGCGTTTCTTTCCAGATCTGATGGAATTGTCCTCAAGCATTATAAATAGCAAAAATAAAAAAAAAATTGCAAGTTATTTGACTTCAGTTTTGAATGTTTCTATCACATAGATGGCTGGGGAGAGAAGAAAGAAAAATCTTTTCCTCCTAAGATTTTGAAGAAGAAAAACTAGTCTATCATCTAACATGAAATGCCTCTACTATCAGGGTCATGAATGAAATAAAGGAAAAAGGCTCTAGGAAAAGTAAAGAGAAAAATCAGGTTCAAATATAAACTTGGCTTCATGCCCTTTTGAGAGCAATCTGCCCATGGAGGATTATTGGACATCTTGGTGGGGACTGAATTTGAACCAGGTTCCAAGGATGAAAGCCCACAGTCTAATCTGCTGAGCTACGGAGCCCAGTGCTGTGCTGGTTTATAGAAATCCTATTAACTGAGAGATTGAAGGGAAGCAGATAAGATAGCAAGGTGCTGAAAATCAGGCTTCAGTAGTTTTAACAGAAAAGGTACTTCGGAGCCATGCTTCTGTATCCAGATAGGAATTAAAAACAACACACATATTTTGTGTGTGCATGTGTATGCAACTGCCTATGCACACACATGCATATGAAAATTGTATGTTTGTAGGTATCTATTTTTTATGCATTCGTGACCCATAAAAATGTATGATGTATTTAACATGGAGATAGTTTTAATAGAGAGCCTTCATCTTGAAAGGTACTGAGTTACTTTACATATTCTAAGCAAACAAAAGTGATTTCAACAAAATTATTCCTATGTCTTGTGCTATCAGTCAGATTCAACAGTGTAAGGTCTAGTATAATGGAGTATCTTAATCATGTCTTTCACCTATGTTTATTACTCTTCTGAGAATAGCTGTCACAAATAGTATTTTCTGGTAATTAACATAAAAAGTAGACTACATGGAGAACTTCTGCAATGATGACATCAGTGTCTGGAGTACAAATAAAAGAGATAACTTAGAACACTACAAACAGGATTGACTACACCTTTCAGGCTACACGTGGGTTTCCTTCTTATAGCCTTACAATAAAGCTATCGGATTAGATATTATAGCATAGCATAATTCTTTACCATTTACATAGTCTAAGACCATGAGAACAAAAGTAATCATGCCCGAAGAAAATATTTTATACAATTGAAAAATATAAAGGTGGGAAGCTTCCTAAAAGGGAAGGAAGAACAAGCAAGCAAGCTCACAAGCTAACAAACAAACCACAAAATCCAAAAAATAGAACGAAAGCTAAAGTAGAATGTAGAAAAGGGGGAAAATAGCTGAATATCTGAGCCTTTGCTTTCTTCTGTCTACCAGATAAAACTACACACCATACGTATTTCACTCTAGCATGGACAAATAATAATTTATGTATCTAAGCTTTTATTTTTGTCTATTTCTATGTAGAGTGCAGTTGCAGTTCTGCTCAGTGGATGACCCTGGGTAGATTCTGGCATTCTCTGAGCTGCAATTATTTTGATGTGTACAAAGAGAACAGGATTGGTGACTTCTCATATAAGGTGGGCAAAGAATTAATAATTAATGAAAGGCCATGTTTGTGTTTTCTCTCCTATGAGGTACACACAGAAAAATTGGACGATAACCCTAGTATACTAAGCATATTGCTGACAATGGGCCCAGGTATACTAAGTTTATAACATGTTTTTGAACTTGATTATTTAAAGGATGAACTATTTAAGGTAAGTGTATTTAGCTACATCCTTCTAAACTGAAGGTAACTGATATCTGTCAGATATACATTAAACTGTTATGGAGAAAGGTTTTTTATTTTTTTCAAATTAATATTTTTTAAAATGACATAACAATTTGATTTTTGAATTTTATGGTCAAAAGTAAACAGATTTCGTGAGTTTCTCATCCAGAAATAAAACTATACAAAGATATTAACATAAATATTAAAAATAGTTTTCAAATTTTGTTTCTAAACTGTTGCTTAAGGGAAGGAAAACACCCACTGAGTATTTTCTATGTGCTCTTTTTGCTCCCTAAAATGTATAGTAAAGTTTACCTTATACCTATCGGTAGGTTTCTGAGAATGTTCATATTTATATGCCAAGAATTATAAGCAAGTGACAAGGCACAAATCTATTCTGTAGTATTATAAATGATCAATTTATCACAGATCTCCAGAACATGATGATTATTTACTACATGTATCAGGATTAACACCTAATGCTAGAAAAGAAAGGCTCAATTAACAAAAAACAATGAAACTGAACCATAGGCAATATGAAAACTAGTTCAAGTCCATCATTCACAATGCCTAAGAGATGGGAGAATGGCGCAGTCTTTACTAATTCTTGTTTCCAAGTAGAGAGTTCATTGTTGATTTTAGTCACTGAATTCAGCCGAATGAATACATGGGTATAGCCTCATGCCTTCAGCCAAAGGTCAGTGCTGCAGAGTCACACGATCAAACATAATTTCTTCATTTTGTCCTGACAGCCCAGAATACTCTTGTTGCTTGTGATCTCAATGGCACTCAGCTCTCACTCAAGTGTGTTTCTGATTTCGCATCTTGAGACATTCTTGCACTACAAGAGGGATTCTTCTTCAGAGCCCCGTCTTGCTTCAACCTCCTATTTTCAAAAATGCATGTCAAATCCGAATAAAATAAATTTATCCACATACTCCAGTGTGTTTTATTAGGCCAGGTATCTTCAAGTTCTTTCTCTAATGACGCTCTGGTGTCATCTTTGAATGGTCTTGGAGTCCAGGGCCAGGTTGTAAACCTTTTGGCTAACTGATTCAATTAAAGCTATAACAGTAATTATGTTTTATCTTTCTTTCATTTTTATCATTCATATTGGAATAATACAGACACAGCATAACTATTCAGTGAAAAACCACATAATGTTGAATGTCTAAGAGGACAGCTTTTGTGGATTTATATATTTATGTATTTTATTTTTATGAGTATTCTGTCTACATGCATGCCTGCATGACAGAGAGGGCACCAGATCTCATTTGAAATGATTGTGTGTCACCATGTAGCTTCCTTGGATCTGAACACAGCTCCTCTGGAAGGGCAGACCCTGTTCTCAACTGTTGAGTCATCTCTTCATCCCATGAGACCATTAATGTATACCCTTATGACAATAGTTTCCCAGACTATGGGTCATAGATTATTACTAATGTCTTAAATGTTCAGAAACAAACAAAAAAAACAAATAAATTATTTCAGTTGAATAAGAATACTAAAATAAAAAGTAAGCCTTCATTATCCCAATATATATATGCTGCTTTCTATGTTTCACCCCATGTTTTCCAAATCATTCAATTAAATTATATGTGTTGCACAGACTATATCATTCATATGATACTTGCTTTGTAGGCATGTAGAATCCAAGGACATAAAGGTATCCACCAGTATTTTCAGACAAGACTGAGAGGCCAGGCAATGCTGGACAGAGGCTGACTCTCCTCAGGGAGCCACTAAAAATGCCAAACCTAAACTTCCATGATGACTTCAGAAAGTCAGAGGTGCTGCACCACTGGATTGTCTCCTAATGACAACTCTGGGAGGGAGAGGCAATGTGAACAGCAGAAGGCCAGGCCCTAAGATCAGGGTTAACTGAGCCCATTAGAACTGACCTCACAGTACCATGTGCCCTGGATGCCAGATGAGGAATTCAAGATGTACTGTTTTCTTTGATGGGATTTGGTTTAGCTTTGGTCTGATTTTTCTTTGCTACTCTGTGATTTCTTCCTTTGGAGACTAGAGGTTTTGTTTTGTAACTTAGATGTATGTAATTTTCTTCTGATCAATAGGAGCTCACAGTCAGGATTGGCCTTGAAGCTCTGGGCAGACTATGATCTTGGGATATTGAACAATGTTGTAGTAGGACTTAGGAACCTCTGGAAATCTTAGAGATGAACTAACCATGTTTTTTGCACATGAGATACAAATGATCCTTTGCGGGGTATGAGTTGGCTGTTGTGGTTTTAACAGGCAATGCTTCACACTCCAGGCTCATGTGTTCCCTGTTTGGATTCCCACTCTTGGCACTGTTTTAAGAGGTTCTAAAAACTAGGAGGTGGGGCTACTGAAGGCACCATCGATTATTCCTAATTCCTAATCCCAAAGTTTCAGTATAAATTGTTACTGTATTTGCTTGTGTTTGTGTGTGTGTGCTTGTGTGTGTATGTGTACATGTGTGTGTTTGTGTGTGTGTATATGTGTGTGTGTGTTTGTGTATGCATATGTGTGTTTGCGTGTGTTTTTATGTGTGTATCCTGCCCTGTTGGAGTCACTGCTCCCTTTCACTACTATCAGTTGAGAAGCCAAATCAGCTATCAAAGGATGTTAGGAAAAAGCTGGAAAAATGGAAGTTGGAAAGAGACCAATTTCCTTTGCAATCCCTGTCCACTAATGCCTTCCTTTGCTACAGAAATGCAGCTGCTTTTATGTTCAGCTCTTCCTTACATTGGTCTCACATATCCTCTCGCAAAGGATAAGATATAAATTGCCTGGAGCCCATGGCCTCTTAGTCACTCCTACTTACTCATAGAAGAATCCTATTTATTCTCCCTTCTTTTGCATGTGTCCTATGTCTCCTTTACCACTAACCTTACAGTGATTAGTGAAATACCCTATTTTTTATCTTTGTCCAAAAATGGCAGGGTGAGGGTCTTTGTCTTTTTTTATGCCTCTGCTTGTCTGTTTCCCCTGCAAGTCCAGTTCCATCTTTTTCATGCACTAGATGGTGCACACCATTTCAGATCCAACTGACCTAAAATCCCTCCAGGAAAATTTACAGTC
The DNA here is from genome assembly GCF_947179515.1 of Apodemus sylvaticus. Taxonomy (NCBI): domain Eukaryota; kingdom Metazoa; phylum Chordata; class Mammalia; order Rodentia; family Muridae; genus Apodemus; species Apodemus sylvaticus. The sequence goes on along the minus strand of NC_067481.1, from coordinate 87,280,239 downwards.
CATGTACTTTTTACATTGTCTAACATCTCAGACCTAACTTTCTAGAGTAACTTTTTATTGTTTGAAAATTTCATATATACATATAATATGCTTTGATGGAATTTACCTTTCTTCTTCCCTTTTAACTTCTTCTTTATGTTACCAAATGCATTTTCTTCTCAACTTCATAGGATCTATATTAATATCCATTGAACTCACTTAGCATTGTCTGTATGGTTGAGGGTGTGAAGCCATCTCCAGGTCAATGTATTACAGGCCTCTTCCCTGAAATAAATTGACTGTTCCTTGCCTAGCATCCATTAATGTTGAGATTTGGTCTTTTGTTATCTATTGCAATGCTAAGTAAGGCTCCTAGGACCTGGTGTCCCAGAGAAGAGAATCCTTGTAGACCTTGGTCCCAAGTTATTTCTGATTAGTGAAAAAGATGCCAAGAAGATATTTCTTCTGCCCAAGAAGGAAATGAGGTTTTCTGGGCTTGGGTGTGAGGAGAAGACAAGGGGAAAGAAGGTGTAGGAAGAGGAAGGAGAAGATACCATGCATTAGGTGCCAAGAGAACCTGGCCCTGAGGTCTGGCCAATTGGAGTTTAGAGCAGCTCTGATGAAATATAATAGGTAATAACTCAGAGTTATCTATAGGAAAGAAGATTCTAACAGCATAAAGAGTAGACATTTGCCATGCTTTTGTGCTGTTTAAGGCTAATTGCAAATATAAAGGTTGTGTGTGTGTTTTGTCTGGGAACTAAATGGTCTAGGGTAGTATAGAAACCCTGAGTTGGGGTTAAATAATTTCCACAACACATCAATTGTCAGTAGCTCCTAGATAGAGATGCAACTACATGAGCCTAGTCTGATGGGATTTTAGATGCTTAATTTTGTGCACATCTTGTGCCTGCAGTTCTAACGGCTGTGACTTTGTATGTGCACCTGAGCTATAATGTCTAAAAAAACAATGTTTCATTGATGATTTCTCCTTCCCTGGCTGTTATGATCTTACACTCTCTCTTCTTATTCTTATGGTGATTATTTATAAAAGAGTGTCAAAGGATCTACTTGAACATTTCTGAGTATGAAAACTTAAATCAGGGCTATATATTGGAGTACCAGTTCTGTCATGGAAAAGAAGTATTAACAGAAATATAAAAAACATTTTCTAGAATATTTTGTTATGAAATACATGATAGTTAAATCGAAGTGTGCACAGGCAATAAGCCATCAAGTTGACAAATTATTCAACAAAATTGCTATTCATTGTATAGCATTTTTAAACAAATAGATCTGTCTGTCTTCCAGTTTCTGTGTAACTTGGGAAGGGAAGGAATTTTTATTCACCTTTTCTTCTTCATAGTTTATCAAGGTACCCAGCAAAATTGGGCAGACTAGTTTCTTAAGAAAAACTTATGAGTGGATATATAAATATTTTCTTCTATGAGCTGTATATTTCACCAGTGTATTCTTAACTCAAGAGAAGGAAACCTTGCCGGAAGAGAAAGATTACTTCATTACCTATTTTGTGACCAATTCAAAACCACAGAAAGTTGAAAGCAGCTAGTAAAATGCTAGAAGAAAATAGAATATGCAGACAAATTAAGGATTCTGAACAAAACACGAGTGTGTCAATGCTTCAATAATATAGTTCTCTGAACATCTCAGGAAAAAGATGTACCCTTATGCCTTCAATATTCTTTTACACTTAAGACATTTCCCCAATGGCTAATAAATAATGAGTACATTCCTGAAGAGTGCTGAAGTGTATATTAAGTGCCAGCTGTATATTTGCTCTTGAGATTCCTGTTTAAAAACAATATTTATTATCTTAAATGATATAACAATCAAAGAAAAATAAAAGTGAGTGTCTTATTGGTTAGTTTTTTCTGTCCTTCACTGGAATACATACGAAGTGCTTATTGTTTGTAAGAGAAAAAAATACTTAATTCTGAGGAAAATATATGAAAAATGATACTTTTACTTATGAAGCTTGAAGTCTCAAAAACATATGTAATTATATTCTCAAATGGTAAAATAATAGTTATGAAAAATAGAAACAGTAAATTAACATGTTAAAAGCTCAAAATGGATTTTTATGTGAGACCTTGGAGAAAAAATATAAAAATCTGTAATTTGTGAACTCAATATCTTTAGCTAATTGGACAAGGCTTAGCCATGTTATATAGTAAAATTGTTTCCTTTCAAAAATATTTTAAAATTTCAATTGCATCTACTATACCCTCATAAGAACACCTTAGATTAGTGTTTGCCAAATAACTGGGAATTGTGCATAGTGTGGTCCATTAATCTTCATTAGAAGTCAAGTTGGTAAGGTAAGTACCCAGAGCTTGAAAAGATCACATGCGTGCATGCATGGAGAGAGAGAGAGAGAGAGAGAGAAGGGTGGGTTGGTTGATGGATGGATGGATGAATGGATGGATGGAAGAATGGATGGATGGATGGATGGACAGGTAGATGGATGGATGGACAGATGGATAGACAGACAGACAGTCACACAGACAGACAGATGGACAGACAGACCGATAGACTGAAGGTGGATGGATGGGTCAGTGGGTGATTGGATGGGTGGGTTGATGTATGTATGGATGGATGAAAGGATAGGTGGTGGGTGACTGGATAGATGCGTGGATGTATAGGTAGGTAGGTGGATGAATGAATGGATGGGCATTTGAATGAAGGGATGGTTCAGTGTGTGGCTAGATGGATAGATGGATGGATGGATGGATGGAAGTGTGGATGGCTGGATTGAAGGATGGATGGATGGAAGGGTGGATGGTTGGATTGAAGGATGTATGGATGGATGGATGGATGGAAGTGTGGATGGTTGGATTGAAGGGTGGATGGTTAGACTGAAGGATGGTTGGATGGATAGATGGATGGATGGATGGATGGATGGATGGATGGATGGATGGATGGATGGAAAGGTGGATGAATGGATGGGCAGATGAACAGAGGGATGGGTCAGTTGGTGGGAGGGTAGATAGATGGATGGATAGATAGAGGATAGATAGACAGATAGATATACAAAAATAATGTGACTGTAACACATCCAAATACTTTATTGTAATGGATGAGTGAAATTTTGACTGATATATAGAGTCTATGAGCGTTTACTGCATGCTTTTCTGCTAGTGTGTCTATAGTACTCTTTCCACTGAAGGAAAGTCTTTTTGTGATAGGATGAAATTCTCTTGTGTTGCTTTTGGTTCTGTGTTTACAAATGTGATAGCACTCAGCCTATAAAATAATCTTTGAAAGTGTATAACAAACTTTCCTATTTCTGCTTCCTAAAAAAAAAAAAAAAAAAAAAACAACAACAACAACAAATCAAAGAACAATAATAAGGCCACCAGACACAGGGACCTGAGTAGCAGAACATATATTATTCTCAGAGGTATGCTTGGCATACACTGCATCTCCCTTGGACCATGTTTTGCCTCCATTGGAATCTCCACAGGACCATTTATTTTATTGCTCGTTAAATATTGTTTAATATGGACCCACTATTGGCATTTCTATTTCATAGGTTGTTTTTTACAAACCTTCCCACACCATTCACATCTTTCCTTATCAGATGTGATTTGAAAGAAACTATGTGTGCTCATTCCTTAGATTAAGAAATCCTATTGCCCAAACACACAAAGAATATGACCAGCATGATTCAAACAGCTAATGAATCTGGCTGTTTTCAGCAAATTCTCAATAAATTGGGCTCCACAAATCACTGTTAAAAAATGAGTTCTGTACTTCAACAACCATGATTGTTTCACATTTACAATTCATAACCAATGACTGCAGGCAGCTTACTCTGTTTAATTCTCCACAGAATAGTGGATATTGATACTGTGCAGGAGGAGTGAAACAAAGTCTTCTGTCATTTGAAATCCTCCTTTGAGAAGATTCTCACACAACGAAAGCTCTGAAAATCAGCCTTGGGAGCCTGGATATGGCCTTCCCCGAAACTGTTAGAAATGAGACAGGTAAATGTTTGAGATACCCTGATGCCTTGCTTGGCACATCTCATTGCACCTCCATTCACATCCTTCAAAGTGGTTAAAGATGAAGCAAGCGTACAGCTATATAAGCAGAAGCTGTTACAGATCAAGCTCCCTCCCTTCCTATGTTGACTTATACATAGGATCATTGAAGACGTGAGCTCCAAGAAATTTCTGTATTTTAATAAATTTGTTTAGGTAACAACTGGTTTATGGCAAATTACCAGGGACTCTAGCTATATGAATGGCTTAGTTTTAAAAGTTAAGATATTAAATATTAGCATTAAACATTAACAAAAATTATATATATATATGTATGTACATATACATTTATACACACTCTCACACAAGCATATACTTTGGTTTATTGACTCTCTTCCTTCTACAGCCCTACCTCCTACTGTTGGCCACCAGTCTTTTGACTACAAGATTTCTTTCCTTTTCACTTCACTCTTCTGTGCTCCAACATTTTCCTCCTCCTCAGCATTTCCTGACAGCCTCATTTCCCTTGTCATGGTATTTTTTTTTATTTTCATAATATATTATACACATACATACATACATGCATATATACACATGTGTGTGCATATGTGTGTGTGTGAACCAAGAATCAATATATGAATGAAAACAATCACATTAGACTTTCTGAGTCCAAAATACTTACAATCCCTACAGCTGAATATAATTTCATTTTGTATATTATCAAATATCTAAAAGTACATTCAGCCTTTGATAGAAATGTCAGCAGGTACCATAGGCTACTGCTATTGTTACATCAATAATATGACACATTAGAACCTCCTGGTGGGACAGAAAGACCTTTGGAGATATACCTCAGAGTTCTATATCTGAATCATTGTAAATATTTTCTTTCTTTGTTTTCTTTCTTTTTCTTTTTGTTTCTTCTCTCTCTCCCTTCCTTCCTTCCTTCCTCTCCCTTCCTTCCTCTCCCTTCCTTTCCTTCTTCCTTCCTTCCTTCCTTCCTTCCTTCCTTCCTTCCTTTCTTTCTTTTCTTTCTTTCTTTTTGTTCTTTCTTTCTTTTTTCTTTCTTTCTTTCCTCCTTCCCTTTCTTTTCTTTTTACTTTTCCTTTTTCAGAAACTGCCATAGAATTTCCATAGTGGCTACATCAATTTATCCTCCCACAACCTTGAACAACTGTTTCTTTTGCTTTACCCTTGATCCTAATATGCATTTGTTTTCTTTTTCTTTTTTTTTTTTTTTACTTTTCTTTGATATTAGCAATTCTAAGTGGATGAGATGGAATACTGTCTTCTATATTTGTATATTCCCTGAAGTTTAATGCTGCTCAATACTTTTATGATTTTAGGTAGTCATATGTATTTTTCTTCAAAGAATTGTATATTTAAGACCAGGTAATGATGGTACAGGCCTTTATTCACAGCACTTTGGAGGGAGAAGTAAATGGATCTCTGTGAGTTTGAGACCATCCTGGTCTACAGAGAGAGTACCAGGCTAGATACATAGAGAAACACTGTTTCAGGAAAAAAGAAAGTCTACATTGTTCAGTGGTCCATTTATTGATGAGAAGGTATACCTTTGCCTTTGTGTTTAAATGTATCAATATATCACTCACTGTACATCATATGTATTATACCTTCTTGATATCCTATATTCTATGTCTGTTTTTTTTTAGCTAGCTTTCTTGCTTTTTAACAATTGATTACCATCATTTACTTCTCAGCTATATCTGTGTATAGCAATGAGTTATGCTTCCTGGAAATAACATAGTTGGACTTTAATTTTAATTCTTACAGTTAGTCTTCATCTTTTAATTTGTTCATTGAGATCATGCATGCTTTCATTTGTTATTGAGAGGTATTTTCTGTTTTCCATGATTCTTAGAGGTCGACTTTTGTTAATTACTGACAGGTTTTTTTGCAGTATTAGTAGATTTTGCTTCTTTGTTGTATTCTATACAGTAGATTCTTGTCCAAATCTCCCACGTTACTCCTATCATATAATGTGTTACTTCCTATGTTTTCAAAAATGAGAGTGTCTTTTGCCTTCATCCATTTATAGTAGTCATTAAGTGTTTGTTTTCAATGTTGGGTTAGTTGTAATCAATTGCAATATTTGTACTTATCTTGAAATAAACTTTCTTCAACATCAATTAAAGGTAATTAGTCTCTGTTGCTGAATTCTCTGCACACTTAGAACACAGGACTTGGAAGACTGACCTTTCAGGATCTAATCCAAGAGGTTCCTTCCTGCACTCAGCTTCCATGGTACCATAAAATACTATGCAAAATGCCAAGGGAAGGAATTAATTAATAGTCCTACCCAGTTGTGATACTTGTGAACAACAATGGTCTTCATGTCAAGAAATCTATGTGTAGTAAATGGCACTGATATGCTTATAATTGGACGTCTAATTGGACTTACTGTCCACTCAACAAAAGGGAAGTTATGCCTGCTATTCAAAAAGTATTCATCTGTCTGAGCAAGTATGATCATGGCTATTAGAAGAGAATCTACTGCCCCAACTTTGCTAGATGAGCATGATTTCTTACTGTATTATAAAACAAAATTTCTTTCATATCTTCCTTCCTTCCTCTTTTTTCCTTTTCTCTCTCCCTTCCTTCCTTCCTTCCTTCCTTCCTCCCTCCCTCCCTCCCTCCCTCCCTTCCTTCCTTCCTTCCTTCCTTCCTTCCTTCCTTCCTTCCTTCCTTCCTTCCTTCCTTCTTCCTTTCTTTCTTTCTTTCTTTCTTTCTTTCTTTCTTTCTTTCTTTCTTTCTTTCTTTCTTTCTTTGCCTTTTTGTTTCTTTATTTTCATTTTTCAGTTCTTAAGAAGATCCATGGAATGTTTACAGTTTCAGTAAAATAATTTTTTGAGGTGCAGGAAAGATGGCTCTGCAGTTAAAAGGACTGCCAGCTGTTTGTTTGTACCCACATGCCAGCTCACAACTGTCTGTAACTCCTGTTCCAGGGAAATGGACACTTTCACACAGACATACATGCAGGTAAAAATATCAAAGCACATAAAGGAAAAATAACATACATCATTAAAAAATTAAATCCAACTATCTGCACTGCAAAGTATTTCAGAGGGCTATGAAGAAAAGCAAAAGATCTTGGCTATCTGTTTTTGTTATTGTTGTTGTTTGTTTGTTTGTTTGTTTTTCTGGTTCTTACAGTTGTTTCAAGTCATATAGTCACCTAACCAGGGCACATATATTTGGCCACATGTCTCAAATCAGCTTCCCCTTCTTTGGCTCTTACAAAATACAGTCTCTTCCCAACTTTTTACTTTGTTCCCACCATTTCCCCAACTTTCATTCCTCACCTCAGTTAATTCCTATATTTTGGGCTACAATATGATGATCTTGTGCCCTCTGGGGTCTGTGGTTTTTACCACACAAACTTCTAAATATCAAGCTGCAAAAACAAAATAAAACCCAACAACAAACAAAAAAACATAAAACAGAACAAACAAAGCAAAAGCACAAACAAAAACACTTTCATTTTTTAATAAGCAGGAAGGTGAAAGAGACTCCTGGAGTTTCATGACTGTTGTGTGTTTTCATGTGTGCGAAGAGATGGAGAATCTGAGAACTGAAACCTGAGAATGGAAAGGCAGAACCTTCTTGGTTAAATCCAAAGATATGCTGAAAGGGAAGATAGGATAAAACACAGATGGAAACTGTGATGCCCAGGTTGACATCAACTTAAGCTTGTTTTCCTTTCCTAGGTCTTACAATAAGTACAATAATCACATTTTTAGATATATTAATTTTTAATTATATGTATGCATAGTAGGCCAAATAACGAGCTGGAGCTGGATCCTTTGGATCTGGGATTACAAGCAGATGTCCACATCATGACTTGGCTCTTGCTATCCAAACTGTTTTTCTCTACCAATGTAGCAAGTATTTGTAAACGTTAAGCCTTGTGCTACAACATTTAATTCATGACAAAAGTAGTTTTCTTTTTGTAGTAATTTGCTGTTCATTTGAACAGCAAAAAAAGTCCATAGCCATTATGGAGATAACAGAAAAGATTATAAATGATTTTAAGATGATTTTCAATTTTTCATAAGATGTATCTTGGTCATATTCTTTCTCCTCCTCCATCTCCTCCATTAGATGTTGACTTTGCTAGCAATTTTCAACATCATTATCCTAAAATAATATGGAGCTGATATTTGCAGTGATAAATGTATATATATATATATATATATATATATATATATATATATATATATATATATATATATATGAAAATGAAGTGATTTTAAATTGTATAATTACATTTATGTGAAAACAAATTATACTGCTTATTTACATATTTGTACAAATATGTAAATAATAAACAATAACCAATTCAGTCCTAAAAAAACCTAGAGGTAGGTGGGGTTAGAATAAAATGGACAGGGAAATACTAGTTTGAAATTACCCTTAAATACAAAAATTTCTTCTTTTATATACAAAAAGAAAAATAAAGAAAATAGTATCTTCCAAAAGTTACTGACTTCATAATATAAAAGTGAATTAGAGGGTTAATTCCAAATGATATTTTCCAGAATACTTGAAAGTACTCTTTTGTTATAACACATTGAAGTCTAGAGGAAAAAAAGTAACAAAATTGGGAGATTGAAATATAATGATATGATATTGGCATATGATAATGAGAGAACAAAATTTCTTTCTATCTATGAGAGGACCAGAGACATCTCTGAGATGCAATTTACAGAGAGAAAATCTCTTGAGAGAAGAAATGAATGCAGCCAATTATTAATCTCTTGGGTGAGTGATGGGAAAATCAAGCTTAAGCAAACACCAGGAAGATAATCCCAGAGCTAAGACTAAAAATTTGCACATAACCTCTGTGCAACTGCTTCACTGAGGGTGAAGTGTTCTTGGAGTATGTGCACTGAGGCAGAAGTGCTAACTTTCAATTCAATAATCAATTCAGGTAAGATGGGTATCTCACATAAGTCTGGGATGCTTAGATCCAGTCTCCTAGCAACTTTTACTGAAGTATAGATTGTATCAAAGCAGGACTTCTTAAATACAGCCACAGTCAAAAACACAAGGAGTCCTAATATTTCAGGACATCCAAGAACAGGAAATAGATGTAGGAAAATATCTTCAGATTGATTCTGGGCATGATAACACATACTCACAATGCCCACAGTGTAGGTCCTGAGGCTCAGGGCATATACAGTTCTACTTTATTGTGTGTTACATTCCTACATGACTGGCACAATGACAGATAACAAGGATAATCAAGGACATAAGTATGGTTTTCCTAGAATACAGGCCATGCTTCCTTAAGCATGGTGAAGCAGGTCACGGTCATCACTTCTTAAGATCCCCTCCCACCTTTGGAAAACTCCCTTCTGCTTCAGCCTCCATAGGGACATGGCTCCATCATTTCTGATATCAAGAATCTTCCTTTTCTTGATACTGTCTGATTGAAGGAGTTTTAGATATTCTTTCTGCTGAACTGTCTTGGGCTTTCATCACCACCAGAGACAGTGTGGGTCATGGTCAATGTGAGCAAGTCAACACTATGTTAAACCTGAGGTAATCTTTCAAACCCTCCTCTTATATAACTAAATTACTTCGATATAAAGGACTTCTTATCTCTGAATTTTTAGCATGATGGTTTTGTTAATGGATATATTCATGATAAAAGAGAAAGAGTAACAGGGCAAAAGTAAGTCAGATCTATGTATGGGAAAACATTGATTCTGATGTCTACATGAGAATGTTACCTCCAAGGAGGCAAAAAGGTTCCAGGTGAACTACAAACTAAGTAAAAAGGAGGTGATTGACTGGGTGAACAGGTTAAGAGAAATCCACCTCTCTACTTCTCAACATCTCCCAACACTATCTTGTGCTAATTACAACTAAGAGGGGTGAAGATGAGGACTGGCAATTTATTTTCAGTTGTTAAAGTTTGCTCAACTCTCATCATGAGCATGACGGTTTCAATTATTCTTGATTTTGGAGTGGGAAACAGTGTAAAATTTAACATCTTTCAATGTCTAAAGGTATACAGTTCTATCTTGTGTGAGATTTGGACTTTGCCTGAATTCCTGTGTCTGACACAACTCCCAATAAAGTTTAAAAGAAGTCAGTGATAATTTCATTAGACATGTAGGAAGTTCATTTATTTAATTAATGAAATTACTACTGAAGTCTGTGTTTCAAAGATAGGTTACCAAGTCCTTGACAGGTGATTTGACTTTCAACATTTGCAAGTCCTAGTAGAAACAAGAATTCTTTTAAGAAGCATGAGGGGGATGATTTGAAAGTCATTGCTGAAATTAGAGATGATGTAACTAAATATAAAGTAGTACCGAAATGCAACAGGGCTATCCATCTTCCATTTTCTAGGACAGTATTTCCATTGGCATTTCTGCCATAAATGACTTCTTTGCAGTCCACTGATGCCCCTTTTTTGTTGCATACCTGTAAACCTTCATGACTCTATCCTGGCCTTAAACCCCATTTCTCTTCTATCTACCTACCCATCATCTTTGTAGACTCATCTAGGTTTTTTTTTTTTTTTTTTTTTTTTTTTTGGCTATCAGTGATCAAGACAATATCTTTAACATTTATAATATCACCCTCAGTGCTTTCTCCAAAATAAATCCGTGGTTAAAATTAAAAGGAATGAAACAACATCACCAAAGAAAACTGGATGGTTGATAGTCTAGTTCTCTGTCAGTCATTGGCAGGTACAATGATGTTCAGATAGCTGACTGTGGTTCTTTTGACATTATAATGCTAGATTGGCATCACTCCTTTTGCACTCCAAATCAAGGGCTTGTATTCTTTGTCATTCTAGTGTGTTCAGTAAACTCTCAAACCCAGTTTCTATTATAACTTCAATATATTCATGTGTTTATATTTTCCCAATATATTTTGTATACTTTGGTATGTTTTTTCCAGTGGTACCCTTTTAGCTTAATGTACATGGTATTTATCTGTCTGTGCCTCACATTTAGTATTGAAAAGGGAGCAGTATATATGTATATAATGAGATGTAGTGTTCTTTAGCCTGAGTGTTTTCACTCAAAATGAAGACAAATAGTGCTATGAAAACTACTGCCATCCTGGGTAAGGTATACAGCCTGAGAATCATTGATCACATAATATGGAAGAATTTATAGTAAGAAATAGTCTGATTGCAACATTCCCCAGTAAATCATTTGAGATAAAGTTGAACAAATTTTTAAATCTACATGTTTATAATTTTTATCATGTCAGTGATATTTCTATACCTGAAATTTCATTTTCAACGTGGAGATGACACGAAGGGGCTGTTGAATGAATATTATGACTTCATTGAGAATAGCGATCCTTTGGCCAACACTATCTACATTCTATTTTGTCAATATTTAAAAAATGAAATGATATGAGTCTATCACTCTAAGTGTAAGGTTCTGTTGGTTCCCAGTTGAATTACTTTTAGATGAAGAGGGAAAGAATTCCATGATGGAAGAAACATTGGGAACGGTCATTTGTGCTCAGCTTAGGAAGGTTGGATGTAGAAACTTGGCTTGTGGTAAATGCCAAGTATTTACCTCATCATGGTCTTTTTACAACAGGTGCAATGATAAGTGTTGGACAAATGGGCAGAAAAGGCATAACTTAATCTCATCACCTAACCTGAACATTGCCTCCAAAGATAGATACATACTGAATGTATACAACTTAATTCTAAATGGCAAAAGGCCATGCAACAATCACATCCCTTCCAGAGATGTTCAAATAGGTTGTTACAAAAAAAAAAAAAATAGAAAGGTTGCAATATTAAGAGTTTGTGTTTGTGTAGGATCTATAAATACTTCATCCTCTGAAATCTGAAGTGATGTCCTCAATGTTTTTAACTAACCTCTCTGCAATTCAGTTTTCTCATTTCAGAGAGGAGAGGTGGCTTCCATTGTCATGTGACTCTAGGACTAGGGATATGCTGCACTTAAACTCCCGGATGTCAAAATTTTACAAATTCCCTATATCCTCTTTTACACCCTTCTGACATTACACACAGATAACCCCAAACGTTTGCAAATTCAGCAATGGTATCTTATTGTATCCCTCCACTCCCTACTTAATAAAACTTCCTGGGCCTGTAGCTTGCTATGAAGTTACTCTCAAGACTGTCCTCTTATTCTGGTAATTTAATCTTCTTTCCTCTTCTTCATAATTCAATTTTGTCGACCTTTTCTTCAGGGGAATTTAAAATTTACTACCACAACTACTTAATAGGCTGTTTCTTGTGATAAGGGGATAAGAAATTTACTTTTGGGGACATGTGCTGACTTCCTCGTGGGGACCATTTAGCCTGCTTACTGCTGACCTCAGAATTCTGCAACTTCAAAAATGTTAATGGCTTCTAAAATGCAAGGAATATCTTAACTTCCACTGAAGATTCACCTGTCCGTACGTCATAACAGCATTTAAAGGATAAAACTCAGGATTATTTTCTTAAAACTTAATGGTATTTTCAATTTTAAAAATAATCAGTTTTTATTATTTTTGTTCAGAAATATTAAATCAAACACTACCATAGCCACACACACACACACACACACACACACACACACACACACATGTAATGATTATTTAGTATATAGTTATAGCTAAGCAATAGTAATATGCACTATGATTTATTAGCAGAGTAAGAAGAGACTAAAACAAATATATTTTTGATTGATTTGATCCAAAAGGCACACTGTTAGGTATCTCTTTTCTTATGTACATGGTACATGCCAGAGATTATATTAACAGGGAAAATGAAGGGATTTATTGGTTACAATAAAGTTAAACATATTAGAACATATTGCATGATGTGAGATAACTAATATGTTCTGAGGTAAAAGTTCAATCCTATATTGTGGTATGAGGAAAAAAAGGGGTATTTAAATCAGTCTTGAAAAATGATATTTGTTTATTCAGTTCAGATATTTCTGAGAAAATATTTTAGAATTAGAAATACAACTGAAAATTTGAAATTAATATTTAAAATTGTGATTAAAACCAAGGACATCATATCAATATGCACAATAAGCCTAAAGGCTGATTTTCAGAACATATTTCTTTTTACTGTCATACTCTAAAGAGGATTCCTTAGAAATTTCTTCTCTAATCAGTCTGTGGAAACATCCACTGTACCACATGAAGTACATTCCATCAGAGAACTTCACCTATCTCTACCTGAGAAATCTGGAACTTTTCTTTGGACTCTATATCTAGCAGGTTAGTTCTATAAGCAAATGAATGAAATGGCATAGAAACTACTTGGCCAGTGTGGAGAGCCTGCAAGTAGAGATGCTTTACATCATTTTTACTCTACTTCCTTTGGGTCCAACCCAATGCATTACCTCACTTAACAGTATTAGAGGACAGAGAACGCAGGGTGTATGGATTAGAAATCATGCAATGATCACTACACAGTCTACAATGATGCATTCACACAAAGAGTAGGGATTTTAAGAAGAAAGAAAAAAAGTTTTAGTCAGACTATGAGAAAGATTTATAATTAATTGTTTGAGATAAAAAACGAAGCTCCCATTTCCTAAAAGTCTAAGTATACTGTTAAATTCACATCTTTCAATTATTGTTAATGATTCCTCTCTACTTTCCTTTAGACAACAAGATGAAAGGAAAGAATCAAAGCTATTTTAGGCCAGCATCAAATGTATATAAACACCTTACAGATTTGCATATATAAAGTATTCATGTCATCAGAGAGGAGGCCTTGAAATATAAAGATCACTGGTGTGAGAGCCTGGTGATTAGAATCCAAGCTGATTTACATTCATGGTGTTTGGACCTTGGGTGATAGCAGCAGGTTCAGTGCATAGTGCTTTCAGCTTTCCTAAAAGTCGATTCAGAAATCCCTTTATTGAAAATGGGCTATTACTTGTAAGATTCAGTTTAAAGACAGCAAACTTCATTTCACTGGTTGGGGCTATTCATCTGTCAACAAGTTTATGCTAGTTTAGCATGACATAAAAGAACTCCTACATAATAATACACACCACACCAATCCTACTGCAGGATAGAGCAAATCAACCCTTTCACACGCAGAAGTAACTTTAAGGCATACAGGGACAGGAAAGATGAGATGAAATAAAAGGAATCTGCTAGGGATCAAGAAGCACACCAGAAGAAAATGCTTTACATTTACTTCAGATTTTATTCCCTCTTTTCTGCCGCTCAGCCTGTAAGGAAAGCATACCAGTTTGTGACTAGTTTATTGAATGGGTCCGCCATTTAAGGTCTAGAAAAAGAAAACAGGTTTATTTTTCCATCTGCCAGGGCTATTAATATGATCTGCAGTCAGATCTCTCTCTCTCTCTCTCTATGTATCTATGTATCTATCTATCTATCTGTGTGTGTGTGTGTGTGTGAGAGAGACAGAGACAGAGAGACAGAGAGACAGCAAGACAAACATGCAGGCAGACAGATATACAGAGAGACAGACAGATAGACAGATAGTGAGACAGGCAGATACAGAGAGAGAGGGGAAAGGAAGAGGGAGAAGGATAGGAAGAAAGAAAGACAGAAAGAGGGGAGGCAGCAGAGACAGAGATAGATGGAGTGAGTTAAGAATTTAGCTTAAAGAACTGACAAGGGCAAACATACCCTAACTTAAAGATGCAAGTGGTTTCATAGTCTGGATATAGAAAACAATGTTACAGTTTAATTCTGAGGCCACTGGTCTGGAGACACAGGGGAGGAGAGACTATGAGAGCTCAGACCGAAGTGGTCCATGACACATCATTCTTGCTTGCTCAGGAAATGAGTATTCTCTTGTCCTGGTACCTCTAACTTATTTCAGAAGTCTCACTCATCTGAGAGACAGCAATCTGCTTTATTACTAATAAACTACTTTGGAGGTTGTGGAGGGAGGAAAGGGAGAAAAATGAGATATTATGCAATAATATTAACATCTCAAAAGCAAAGGAAACATGTTTATCTTATCCAAGATCTGTTAAGGTTTGGTCTTTTGCTATGTACTATAATGCTAAATACTGAGTCCCTGCCCCATACTCACCCCCACTCCCTTCTGATGCTTAGAGAATCTGCACATATGCTAGTCATGCTGTGTGACCTTGCTTGTTACTTTAAAACTATTGATTGAATAATGATACCAACAAACAATATACAGCTGTCCAGAAGAGAGATAGGTAGTACTTCAGTTCCTGGGTTAGAGTCTGAGAAGGACCAATAGGAGGAGTAGAAAGGAGATGGAGTGAGGAGATGAGGTGAGGCAGTAGGATGATGAAAACATGTCCCTGAAGGTTGGTCAATTGGGGTAGGAGTGGCCCAGGAGGAACATGGCTAGTCATATCTCTGAGTTATTGGGAAGAATGTAGACACAATAACATAAAGGATATATATCTGCCCAGCTCTAGTACATAAAAAGCTTATTATAAATATGAAGATTGTGTGTCTTTTAACTGGGAGCTGAATGATCAGACAGGATAGAAACCCCTGGTTGAGATTAAATATTTACTACAAGAAAGAACATTCCAAAGCACATTCAAAAGGATGTTGGACCACTGTCTTAGTCAGGGTTTCTATTCCTGGAAAAACATGACCAAGAAACAATTTGGGGAGAAAAGGGTTTATTTAGCTTACACTTCCACATTGCTGTTCATCACCAACGGAAATCAGGATTGGAACTCAAGCAGGTCAGGAAGCAGGAGCTGATGCAGGGGCCAAGAAGGAATGTTCCTTACTGGCTTGCTTCCACTGCCTTGCTCAGCCTGCTCTTTTATAAAACCCAAGACTATCAGCCCAGGGATGGCACCACCCCCAAGTCCTCCCCTCTTGATCCCTAATTGAGAAATGCCCCACAACTAGATTTCACAGAGGCACTTCCCCAACTGAAGCTCCTTTCTCTGTGATAACTCCTGTGTCAAATGACAAACAAAACCAGCCTATACAACGACATATCCAGGGCTTAGCCAACTGGACTCATACAATTAGCAATCACTTTTTTGCCTTTTAGATTTTGCAGTAATTGATAGTTTACAGTTTATTTTCAGTTTGGGGGCATTTGAATGTTTAGATAGTAAAAATTCTGGTGGAAGGTAACCTTTTTAAAAAGACTATTATATTTTCTTTTCTTTTTTTATTAGATATTTCAAATGTTATCCACTTTCCTAGTTTCCCCTCTGAACACCACCTATCCCATCGCCCTACCATGCATGTTTCCCTAATCTAGAACTGGCCACCATCTTAAGAAATCCCAGTGAGAAAATGTCCTTATCATGGATGTCTTTTTCTTTCTTTCTTTCTTTCTTTCTTTCTTTCTTTCTTTCTTTCTTTCTTTCTTTCTTTCTTTCTTTCTTTCTTTCTTTCTTCCTTCCTTCCTTCCTTCCTTCCTTCCTTCCTTCCTTTCTCTCTCTCTCTCTTTCTTTTTTCTTTCTTTCTTTCTTTCTTTCTTTCTTTCTTTCTTTCTTTCTTTCTTTTTTTCTTTCTTTCTCTTTCTTTTTTCTTTCTCCCTTTCTTTCTTTTATCTCCACATTTCCAGAAGAAATAGCAGTGCCTTTCCCATACTTGCTGTGTGAATATTCTGTTGACAGAATTCTGCAGAGTCATATAGTCAACAGTGCGTTGGTGTGTGTGATTCAGGAATTTACCTTAAACAGTGTTTCATGCCGTTATAAAGGTGCCTAACACCTGTAGATGCATGGTGCCTCCATAATCTGTAAATCCAGAAATGATGTTTGAGTTCCAACCTGAGGCCCGTGGCCTGGAGACCCCGTGTCAAGACGACATACAAATTCAAGGCAAAATGGTACCTTGCTCAGGGAAGATTTGTTTTCTTAGACACATTCCTCTAAAATGTTTCACAAGAATCATTTAGGAAGACCTCTCTACATTATGTGAAATGTAGGTGTATAGGCATGTTGTAGGAGATATACGACTGATATTGTATCTTCACAAACAATTGGCAACATGAACCAGCCTACTAATCATTTCAAAACTTGGATATATATCACTACACAGCTACAGTTATGCACACGAGATATGTCTCCCCCACTCCACATACACACTAGTCTCTGTTGGAAATTTGTAGAAGATGATTTAGCCAAAGCCTTCTTTACTTAAGAAAGAAACCAGTGCTTGGAAATTAATCCATTTCTATGGGTGCTATCCTTATTTGTATTAAGTCTAGCTACAGCACAGCTCCCTTCCAGCCTACAATAATTAGACACTATGTAACTCATAAAATGTATTTTAATGAGAACACCTAGCCATTATATCCTGCCATTTCTATCACACATCACATATAATTCTATATTGCTACTACCTCATTCTGTTCATGTGAAAGGAAATGATGAATTCAAAGTAGACACATAGCAATGAATCCTGGTCTAGATAATAATCTTATAGAATAGTCAAATGCTGCTGCTGTTTTGACTTAAATATGTTCATTTCTTTGTGGTATGTAAGGCATTGCAATAATTTATATTGCGTCAGACATGGATGGAGATAAGATGGTATTTGGAAGGTCATGGCTGTCAGTCTCAGAAGACCATCTTTCTCACTCCATCACTTTCTAAAACTATCTTATATATATTACATTTTCCTCTGATTGCTGGTCCCTCGTGTGGGTTTCTGCATTATATTTTTTGCATTTAAAAGTATTGCTGTATTATCTATTGAATTTTGAATAGATATAAGTATTTTAAAGAAAATGCTTACATATCATTACTTAGACTCCTTAATGTAATGTTAGGTCTCAAAAAAAGGTATGACTGCTGCATGGTAGATATCAGCACAAAAAGCTATGAAGCAAAACGAAAGACACTTAATCAAATTCTTGAGTTTTAACAGTAACGATTACCATACCTCAAAGGAAGCGTGTAGATTAATTGAGAGTATTGATTCTGCAACAGATCTACTTGGGTTTGAATCTTAGCTCTTGCTTGTTAGCTGCAGATGTTCTAGAGTACTATGTTTATCTATTCAGCATCCCTCTGCACAAGTTGGGGATCATACAAAGACTATGACAGATATTGAAATAGAAAAAACTTTTTAAGGCAATGTTTTAAATAAATGTCACATTTATAATCTTTATAGTTTGTTTTTTATAACACCAGGGATTAAACCTAGAGACTTGTATATGCTCAGAACACATTTTACCTCTGAGCTATAGACAAAGTTCATGACCTGTGGTGTTGCATAAATTAACTTTGACCTTACTAAGTAACCTCATCTAGCCTTGAACTTGGTATTTTTTTAGCATCCACTTCCCAAGTGTTGAGATTATAGGTATCCACCACTATAAGCAGCTAAGTAATGATTAGGTATCATCCTCAATGTAATAAACTTCATAGCTCTGAGAAAAATGATATGGATTATTACAGTATTAACTATTTTTAAAAATTTGTGAAAAGACAGGAAGAAAGAAAGGAAGAGAGAAAAAAAGAAAGAGAAAGAAAAAAGATAAAAGCATACTGTCCCATATTTCATTTTAAAAAATTAACATTAAGTTTTTAAAGCTTTCCACATTAATATGTACAAATCTAACCAAGGAAAGTAGAATACTGATTTCTTAAAAGAAATGTTTACTATAACATTTTCATAAAAGTGTTTGAATTCACTGAACATCACAATTTAAGTGCCTATTCCTGAGTCCATGAGAAATCAAATAACAATAGAATTCATTTTACATTAAAAAATGAGATTTAGGTAATCAGGAAATGGTTTAGATGGTCAAAGCAATTGGCAGGTATGCCAGTCTCCTGAGCGGGACCCTAGTGTAGAAGGAAAACACTAACTTCTGAAAGCTGACCTTTGATCTCCACATGAGCTCTTTGGGACTTGGACAGATCATGTAGCACCACCAAAATATAAATAAATTAATTAGCTAATTAATTTAAATTATATGACATAGAATTTTGGAATGGGTAGAAAAAATTACTCATGCATAATTTAGCCAGCCTAAGGCTAACATAAAGATCTAAATTCCAGCAAAAATAAATGAGATAAAAAGTACATAGACAGTAAAGAAAATGACAGATAGGGAAATAAACCTGGAAGGAATTGAAATGTACTAAGGGGCTGTAATAGTTAAGAAGCAGGTTGGTTAGTAGAGGGGGAAATAAAAGCAAAAAACATCAGGGGATCAATTTCACAGTATGTGAGTAAATATATTGGAGATTATATATTTATATATGTCAAAACTAGCAATAAGCACAAGACTTCCAAATGATGCCAATGTTTGAGATTTTTCAAAAAACAATTGCTATGGCTCAAAATGATAAATATATCCAGTACCGTGAACATAAATTGCTAAGATCAGCGTAGCCATACCAATATCAAACAGGAAAACCTGGACTCATAAATAATAAGAGAAAATGAGTTTCTGAATAATTGGTAAGACAATAACAGAGAACAATAATATAATTATAAAAATATGAGAAAGTTGTGTGGAATTAAAAAGAAATACTAATAACCTGAAAAATCATGAGTTATAAATGCAAAAGGAGATAATCAGCAAGCAGTTTTGAGATATAGGGAGATTACTGCTCAATTACAGACCACGTAATTCTTATTCTGCAATATTGATTATAGCAGAGAAAACACACAGGTATATCAAGACGGCAGCCTGAGATTAACATGAAATTACCAGCCACTGGATAATGTCATGTGAAAGCAAGTCATTATTAGTAGTATATAATGTGAAAGACTGAATTTTTATGCCTTCTCTTCAAATAACTGAAAGGACCTGAATTTCTTACTCAGCCCATTAAAATAGTGAAATTATAATAGAAACTATCAAATCGAATACATTCTATGTATAATTGTGGTTGTATTAAAAAGTAACGTTCTTTCTTAGCTTCATTGATATATTAACTAATCAAATTCTATTTACATATTCTTTTTCTGTTGCTTGGGAGGTGTGTGTGTGTGTGTGTGTGTGTGTGCGCGCGCGCGCGCACATGCGCGTGCATGTGTGTGTGTCTGTATGTGTCAGTGTGGAATATGTGGATGTTTGTGTGTCTATGAAGAGGTTAGTGGATGATGTCAGGTGTCTTTGTTATTCAGCCTTTCTCCCTTTAGATAAGGTGTCTGACTGTCCTAATGTCAAGAAATCCAAGAATTCCTCCTGTCTCTATGCCCTATGTCCTGCCGGTACAGGTATGGACATAATCAGGCCCAGCTTTTATGTGGATTCTGGGATCCAAATCCTGATATTCTTGCTTGCGTGATAAGTGCTCTTACAAACTAAGCCACCACCACTGTCTTCATTATAGGGAAACATTAATATCAAGGTGACTAGTCTTAAAACATATTTGAAGATAAAAAGTGTCCTAAAGGCCCATTAAGCATTATTCCTCAAATATTATATTTTATTATGACATTGGAGTAATATAATTATGAACATTCATGTAAACCTTACCCAGTCCTTATTAGAGCTGATTTGGAAAATTGATAAAGTAAATAAGATATCCTTAAGAAAAAAACCAACATATTACTTCTAAAATGAGATAACATCAGAAATAACTCTTTGGACATTAAATCTTTAAGCTTTAGTCTTATACTTTTTCATTACTGCACATCATGTTATGAAGACCCCACAGGAGTCTAAAGCTTGAATCAGCTTTTATGGAATGGATGTGTCAAACGGAGATGATCTCAGTGGGAAGATGATTTGAAGCTGATTCTGACAGAGGAGACACTGGTCTTTTCAGAAATGTTCACATTTTAGAAAACTGTCTTTCCCCACGTGACTACCAATAAATCATGAAGTCTTCAAAACTTACATCTGACAGAAGAAAGGAAATAGCCATTGTATGTTTTTGAGTTCTTTTGTGTATAAGTGGTGGGAGCAATGGCTGGTTGCTGTGTGTATATGGTTTTAAAAAACTATGTATAAAGAATTCTTTTTCAACAACAACAACAATATATATATATATATCCTCATGGAGAATGACATTCTCTTGTGGACAAATACAAGAGCTGTTTCTTTCTTTCCTTTCTTATAAGGTGTTGTTGTTTGAATGGTTTGTATATAGCTATTGCTTATACTATAAATGATAATTTTTAAGAAAAATAATTATATTTTAAAGAATTACAGGCAAGGCTCACAATAAAATTCTAATGCAGTATGTATGTAAAGGTTGCATACTCAATAGCAATTACTTCCATATAGCAAATTGCTACTGAACAGATCCAGTAACCTCCATTCATAGGCCATAGGGATGATATTAACTCTTAGGAAGCCAGAAGAAGGAGAGGAATTGTAGATGTAGCCCAAGTTCATCACCAGTAAGCAAAAGAAGCTAAATTTAATATCAACAGGATTGGAGAGCCATGGCTGAAGACTCTTTGATTTGTGGCCAGTGTTTTATTTACTCTTCTTTTTATATTTGTTCCTTAAAAAATATTTCATTTAGCTTTAAGTAATTTGTGAAATTATCTGATGAACTTTCGGTATTCCAACTATGAGATCCTTCAGATTCACTAACAGTCTCGTCTTTTGTGAACTCAATTTCTGCTTATAGAAAATATAGGTTACTTTGTGGCTTCATCTAAGAATGTTTAACCCTGTCCCCTGAGGTACAAGAAGAACGGAGGAGTGGCCCCCTGTTCTGGAAAGACTCAGTGAAGTAGTATAGAGCAAAATCAGAACAGGGAAGTGGGAAGGGTTGGGTGGGAAAACAGGGGGAGGGAAGGGGACTGATGGGACTTTCGGGGAGTGGGGGTCCAGAAAAGGGGAAATCATTTGAAATGTAAATAAATATATCAATAAATTAAAAAAATACAAAAAAAGAAGTGTCACTTGGATAAGAAAGTGCATTTATATATCATTTAGTATTTATAGTAACACCCATAAACACGTAATTCTCTCATTCAGTACTGCAAAATATTGCTCTACACAGCTTAGTGCTTATTCATATGATGAAAAAATTCTTAGTCCAGTCAAAATAAAAGGCACAGAATACCATATTCCTTTAAGCACAGGCTTGGCAGAAACATGCTTTTATCCACTCCTAACTTGACAAGGGTGCCTAAAACTCTAACGGCCTTCTGTCTAACTTTTAAAAATAATTAGTCCATGGAGGATACTTGGCTGTGTGGTCGAATGTTGGCTGTGTTTTACAGCAGTGTGTTGTATAGTTTAAGTGTTATGATTGCTTTAGAGTGGTCATGTCAAATGACCTTGCTACTTTACATCTTCGACAATCCTAGTAGTTTGTTCTTCTTAGAGATGTGCTAAGTGTTATATCCCTGAGGATGGGAATCTGTTTGCTGTTTTAGAATAGTTTCATTTAGGAAGTATGCATTCTTCTTTCCATATTCTTCCTTCTTGCTTATTTTTCTGACCCTGAAGCTTTATCGTCATCTTCCCAGTCCCAGTACAACTCACCCAAAAGATTCCAAAAAATGAGGCTAGTATCAAATGTCCAGCTTTGCCATCTATTGTATATGTGATGTTTCTTAACTTCTTAGTTTAGAATCCATACAGAAAATAAATATCACTCTTATAACATTTATAGGTAGATAGATAGATAGATAGGAGAGAGAGAGAGAGAGAGAGAGAGAGAGACAGAGAGACAGAGAGACAGAGAGACAGAAAGACAGAGAGACAGAGACAGAAAGACAGAAAGAGACAGAGAGACAGAGGAGAGAGAGACAGTAAGAGA
Organism: Apodemus sylvaticus; assembly: GCF_947179515.1. Classification (NCBI taxonomy): domain Eukaryota; kingdom Metazoa; phylum Chordata; class Mammalia; order Rodentia; family Muridae; genus Apodemus; species Apodemus sylvaticus. Next base: position 87,257,588 of record NC_067481.1, on the reverse strand, counting down.
GAGAGAGAGAGAGAGAGAGAGAGAGAGAGAGAGAGATTTTCTCTTAGGCAACCATAGCCTCCAAGCTGTTAAAGACAGAATCCAGAAAAGACTGAATAATAAATAGGATCCTGAATTTTGACTGTTTCTTGATAAACAAGCTGTAGCAGATACCACAGTGCTTCAGTCTGTTTCTATTCATTTATTTAGTCTATTATGTTTCCTAATACCATATTAGTGCAAAAACAATCTTGTAGATCTTAGTGAAATATAATCCTACTCTATAGTGGTAATACCTATTTTACTCTATACTTTTAATTCATATTAATTTATGAATTAAGATGCTTATGCTGGAGTGTATTGTTTGATGGCTGATTAACTTGTCTTTATCTTGTATAAGCTGTTGGGTTGGAAGGTATTGATTTAAGACTTTGACTACACAAAAGAATTGTCAGGAAAACTTGAATAAATTTTCAGTTCCAGGATTATACCATAGATAGGTTAGTAAAATTAGTTTGTACTGTGTATTTTTTCTATAAAGCAAGAACCCCATGCAACTATATTCCACAGCAAGATTAAAAAGCATTGGATTAATCCTTGTAGGGGAAGGTCTACAAAATTTTATGTGCTCAATAAAATCTTGAAAAATATATCAAGAAAAAGTTTCTTTAAAATTTCAAGTGGGATGCACACTTCCTAAGCATTCTTCATTAAAAAAGTCCATATTGTAGAACTATAACCCATAAAGTATATAAATATGGGCATTATCATTATTATTGTGCATTATCAAGGTATTATAAATATATAATTATTATTTATAATTTATATTATAAAAACTATATAATAATATATAGTATAAATATTATATTATATATAACATTGAAAATATAATACTAGATAATCAAGACATACTACTGTAAGATACAGTAGGTCTACCCTTGATGTTCCTACTGTAGTATTATATCACATTGTTTCTGTATGGAGGTGAAATTGGTTATATAAGAGAAAAAATAATTTAGTGGAGCAAAGTAATAAAAGTCTGTAATTTTCCCATTAAGAAAATTCCACAGTGAGGTGCTGACCAGTGTTCTGTTACTGCAATGACATTGGACTATTTTAATAGTATGACCATTAATATATTAATATATTAATATATTTTTAAAAATTGAACAAAAGCTTAACAGTGAGAGTAATAAGATCATTAGCAAGATCTTTTAGAATTGATTATTTGGGGATGCACAGAGCTTTCTTAGAAGTAGTGTTAAATACAGTGCAGATAGAGTCATCACTGAGATGCACAGGTACTGCTGAACATGAAGTCACCATGCGCTTTCTAGCCAAACTGAGTCATGGGTAATTTATAATACTCTAATGGGCCTTCTTATTTCTTATGATTTCCCAAGTCTCTGTTCCAAAATGAAGGACAAAATGTTTCTAAAGAAGTATCTAATATGAATTACTAGATTTGTGCCAAATTACAGGTCTTCGCTTTAATGAACAAATATGTATATTCATTAATGGAAGAGGGACATGAATATTGATATATACAATAAAATATAATTGATTACATTTTGATTTATAGAATTATAGTCAAATAAGGCTAATTTTTATTTAGATTTATTATATATATTTCTATAATAAGCATATATTTTATGTATAATAGTAAAATTCAAAACCGTATACTGCTGGCCCTTACACACTGTATGTTTCTACAATGGGCCATTACATTTGTAGTACATTTTAATCTTCTTCTAAGCATACCATTTTATTTAGTTTAAGAAAGTTGTAAACAGGATGAAAAACATACAGAAGCAAGTAAACATATCACTAATCGTACTGTGTTCTGCAAAACCTGTGTCATTTCTCTTGCTAATGCTATTTACTCAAAATATTTTAAATTATAAAACAACAATACCAGTCAAAACACAACACAACCCCAAACACCTGAGGTTGGTGCGAAATGGCTTTGCAGTAATCTCTACTTCTGAAAGTGGATTCATAACACATTCAGTACTATTTCCCCGATAATGACATCCATTTGTCTCCCTTTCCAGTGTCACTGCTAACCTGGCCTACCAAATGGTATTTTGTGTTACATTTGGGTTTTAGAGTTGTATTTCAACGTGACCACATGTCATCATTTAGTCTTTGACATTGTCTTCTAATATTTCCCTGGGGTGGGGGGGGTGGGCGGAAAGGACAAAGAAGAACGGGACCATAATTGCTTTAAAAATACCCCTGCATTAGACTTTCTCCTCCTACTTTAATTGTGCCAATGGAGAGAGATGAAGAATGCTATGTCCAACAACGTTATTATGATTGTCACCAAATTTCCATGCTGTTTCCTTTCCTTGCCATGAATCCAACTAATTACCTGCTTGCATTTCTATCCCTTGCTTCCTGATCAGTTAGTTCTCTGGATTCATTATGTCTTCACACCTCTCTTTCATCAATTTCTCGCCCATTTGTTTGTCTCTTATCAAAGCTTCCTGCATTTCTGTCTTATTGTTATTTCTCAGATATTGTTTTATTTAAAAATTCATTGTTTATAAGAATTATGAGTTGGTTTTGGTGTTCATGGGCTATAGAATTCAATGTAACATTTACATTTTTATAATAGTAATAGATTTCCCATAAACCATTTCTTGGTTGGATAATACAGCTGATTTTTATTATGACAAGAATTTTATCCTGGATATCTGAGCATCTTCCCTATCCATAGGTGTTCAACAGATGCTTAAAGCTTCCCCTCAGTTAAATAATCTGTTATAAACCCATATTAATTAATAAAAGCCCCTTGTCATTCATCAAAAACTTGTGAAGGGAGAGAATGCTTCTGAAAACAGGTATGGACCTTGTGGGAAAATAGGAAAAGTACAGGCTTTGAAGGTTAGAATGTTCCTCATTTATAATAGACTCAATAAGTCATCAACATTTTTGGTACATTTGAATGTAAATCAGGCATTAACATCTGGTCTAACTCAGTACAGGATTTTCTGGTTTCTTCTTATTGCTGGCTATCAGACTCCTTTCGGTTATAAGAACACATCCTCCTCCTTATGTGCAGTTGGCAGTTGTGCTTAATCTTCTGCTTGTATATAGTAGGGGGAATATTTTCTCCCTGAAATAGGCAGTGTACCAAAAAATGCAGCCTAATAAATCTGTAGGCAAGATGCCATTGAACTAAAGATAAAGAATTCCTTAATGATCTTAATCAAGAGAGCTTATCTGTGATGCTCAGTGAACTTTAATGTAAAACCCATAATTGCAAGCTGTGGATGTGATGATTTGGGATGTTTCTATCCAGATGAAGCCTGAAGCCAATTTGCCCAGATTGGCAGCCTGCTAGATTCTACTTTGCACAAACTCAGTAGAGAGTTCAACGTGGTCCAAAAGAGGGTTAAAAGTCAATGGGCACAGAGGTGTGCTCTAAATAATTTAGGCAATTTATAGGAAGCGTTCTTGAACTTACAATAAATGATAAGAATTAACAAGCACATCTACCTTCATATTCTCTAAAATTCAACAGATAATTCTTGTTGACTGTTAAATGTTATATTTAAAGACAGCTTATTGAGTTAAGTGTATTTTTTAAATGGCTGTAGCTTTTCCAAAAGCTGCTGAAATCAAATCCTGGCTGATTAATTAAATGCCTCTTTATCGATACCCCCTTTTAAAATGACTATTTTCTCTGACTTTGTTATGAAACTATGGGAGAATAAAATATTCCCATGTTTGTTTTGTTTGTGAACTGAATTAGCTAAACTCCTGTGCCTTATAATGCTAGTCTTCCACCCATTTGTAGCATTTGTTTATAGTCAATTTTACCCAGTTTATCTTATCTGATTCTCATTACAGTATACATGCATGGTGTGGGGACTTTACATTTCTTTATTATGCTGGCAGATCAAAAGTCTGGGCCCAGAAGGACTACATTATATGCTCAAGGACTCATGTGAAAAGATTAGACCAATTCTGCACATCCTTCCAAAAGTTCTCCAGAAATAATCTGCACAGACATGCATTTGGTCAAATTCAATTATTGTGGTTGTAAGTGTAAGGTTTGGTGTCACATATACAGAACTGAAATGTTCGTATTTCTAGTGGTTGCTTCCCACTTCTGGAGACTCTATGCTTTGTGAAATGTCTTCCTATTGGTCTCCAAAGCAAGATCTTAGGATGTCAACAACAATTTCTTCTCTGCCTCTCTGATTTCTTTTACCTCTGACTTTTGGATCCTTTCATGAACTGTTCATGAGGTTAGGTGAGGCTTCCTCAGATAACCCTTCTCTCTCTTGTGTCCCACAGTCTCATCTGATCATTGGAATACAGCCTTGTAATTATCTTCATCACAAAGCTATTATTAATCAAGGTGGCTTCCTACTCCTCTGTCCAATGTAACTATTACTACTTAACTTGCTAAAAGATGAATTCTATGACTTTAATACAACAAGCTGCTGACACAACTGTAGTTTTGTAGGCTATAACTAAGGAGAGCAGGGCGACATTGCTGCCTTTTGGTCAAGCTTTGCCTATGAGCTAAACTTACATATTGCCATTTCTTAGCAGAAGTTTTACAGGTGCCTGTGTGCTAAGAATTGGTTTCCATCTTCACAAAAGAACGTATTCCATCTAGGATTATTTTGTCAGCATGGACCCTGGAATAAAATAAACACACAAGGAAGACCTATCACAGATTCACAGAATATATTATGAGGTATTTGTTCTCTCATCATTATCTTAGGTAAAGATTGCTGATAGAGAAATGCGTACGTAAGAGTGAAGGATTGCTGCAAATCAGATATAAATAAAATGTTGGCTTTAACTTTGTAGCTAGTGAAAGTTGGCAAAAATGTATTGAATACTGGAGGTATTGACATTGGAGGTATCAGTTAGCTGATAAATTATCAAATGTGTATAACAGGAAATGCAAATATGTGTGGGATAGATCCAAAGGTCAGAGGAAAAAGAAGTCAGAAAGGCAGAGAGAAGATTGATGAGGCATTCTAGGATCTTACATTGGAGCCAAATAAGAGGACATGTCACAAAGCACACTATATGTATAGGTAAACTGCTGATATTATTTCATTCTCAATTTTCTCACAGTGATCTCTGGATGGCATCTCTTAATTACTGGCTTAGGGACTAGAGGGATGGATCAACAATTTAGAGCACTGCTTCTCTTGCAGTTCAGTCTCCAGAAAATTCATCTGGAAGCTCAAAACTGCCTATAATTCCAGATTTATGGAATGTGATGCTAACTTCTGGTCCCCAGAGGTTACTGCATAGAGATGGTGCACATACTCAGGAACATACATGTATACATGGAATAAATAATGGATACAGAAAATAAACATGACTTTTAAAATACAACATATAGAATAAGGATTATGTTTCTGTCTGTGCTCCAAACTATTATTTGTAAGTTGAGAAAAGGTGGTTTTAAAAGTAGTGATATTTTTCATAGCAATATTCATGACTTAGGATGGATTCAGAGAGGAAGGTTCCTGTGTCCTGCTCTATTTTTCCTCTCTGGTATGTTTTGGGTAAATTAACTCTCAAATTCCTGCCTCTTTCATCACTCTTCCAGACATACTAAATTGTCACGTTATATTTCCCCTGCCCCTTTCTTCATTAGTACAAATATTTCCGTTATGTATATCTCTTTCTGTTGAAATCTGAAGCTTCTCTTGACACTCACATCTCAAGGCCTCTCTATCTAAGCTTCTAACACACCTCAGTTTCCTTTGAGCTCCATAGCTTGGGGTGCTTCTCCTTGATACTTCTTTTTGAAGGCATCTGGTTAAAGGGGATAAGTGAACATTCAGAATTAACCTCACAGCACCAATTCCCCTCATTGCCTAATTAAGTAGGTGCCTGGGGGTCCAATCCATACCATCCCAAGTCGTAGAGTCTGATTGCCAAGAGGCCACACCTCTGAGACTACTTGTTACTCCCAGGTCTGAAAAGCATAGCATGATATTACCTCTTGCAATGTTCAATTTAGTTAGGAATCTACCATCCTTCTACTTTGCTTAATCTTGATTCTGAGACCTGATCTCCTTGCCACTTCTTTCTCCATATGTCATTTCTTCACTCCTTGCTTTCAAGGAGAATTCTGTCACTGGATACAGGCTTAAGAACAGGCTAAGTATAGCACTCCCCCTTTGTTTATAGCTCTTCTTTCCTTGGACTTTAGTACCCCTTTCTTTCATAGTCCACACTTTAAATGGAGAATTACCACCCTGTATATTGTCACAGAATCTCAAAGCTGCTTGACTCTTTCAAGTCCAGAGATTTTAATAATATTTTTGGAAATCTTATCAACATTACACATACTGAATACCCTGAGTAGCGATAAATTAATAGTGCCTATAACTGTTAATAGGACTGTACCAGCACAACAGTGTTTGTGCCCTAGTGAAACTCATTATGGCCCCAAATATGAAGAGATCTATCAAATAGGTATGTGTCAAAGAGAATTCACAAAGTACTTAAATGGAAGTTTGGAATTACAAAATATCACTTTCAGAAGGAGAAAGGTAATGTTTAAACTTTCATTAAATTGTATTACTATCAATGTTTTACTTATTAGCTAATGATGTTGCTCTTTCCCTGCACCTATCATAAACCTTATTATAGGTGCATACATACAAGAAAACACATAGCAAATGCTGGTTTGGATGTACAGTAATTCCAGACATACTTAGGCACTTTTGAGACATAGATCCACAGACCAGGGTGGAGGAGACTACTGCAACCATTTTTCTCAGTTAACTCAGACTCCCTCCCCAAGGTGGCATTTATCCAACACATACTATCTACAGGAGAAACATGATGCAGAAGATGATCTCCATGTAGTCTGAGACTTTTCAACGTGGAAATGCACAAAATTCCTGGTGGTGTGATCTTGAGGACTGATTATAAAAATCACACTCTCAGCCCAGAATGCTCAACACATTGTGATTGCTCATTAAATGAAAGCTATTTGTTCTGCTCTTCTTCCAGGTTCCATAGAAGTGATGTGATTCATATGATCCTCGCCATAGGCCATGTCTCCCATTGTACAACAACAAAAAAATGACTTTACATGTTTTGAAAGTAGGCTTAGATTTATCAGGCTCACTTTGTGACATAGTATATGGCCTAGTGTTTTATGGTATTAGATTCAAATTTGGGAATAAATGCAATAAGACCTGTGTATATGTATGTGTGTATGTATGTATACATGTATGTATGTGTGCATATGTATATGTGTGTGTATGAGTGTAGGTATGAGTATATACTTGTAAGTATCTATATGTGTGTACATGCATGTAAAAGTATATGTGTGAAGAAGAACATGACCTGGATGACACCATCTTAAACAGTGTAGTGTTATAGTTATTATATTATAATAATGAATAAATAAGGGGTCATAGATGAGGTTAAGAAAATGGAGTGCTCCCCACATCCCAGGTCTCTGGAATATCCTAGAGATTGCCCAACTCCTCAGATTTATGTTCTTTCTCCCTGCTCCCTGTTCTTCCTATACCTGATCCTTTCCACCCCACTTGATTCCCTAATCCCTCTCCAACCCATTTCCCTCCCTTCTTCTACCTCTGGTAGATTTTATTTCCCCTTCTGAGAAGCTTCAACTACCTCTCTAAGCCCCTTCTTGTTATTTGTCTTCTTTAAGTCTGTGGTTTATAGTGTAGTTATCATGTACTTTATGACTAATATCCACTTATCAGTGAGTACATACTATGGATGTCCATTTATATATGGGTTACCTCAGTTAGGATGGTATTGTCCAATTCCCTTCATTTGCCTGAAAAATTCATGATGTCTTGTTTTTTAACAGCAGAGGAGTATTCCATTGTGTTTGTGTGAATGAACCATGTTTTCTTTATCTATTCTTCAGTTGAGAGACAGCTACGTTTTTTTTCCAGTTTCTAGATATCATTAAAAAAAAGCTGCTGTGAACATAGTTGAGCAAGTGTCCTTGTGTAATGGTGGAACATCTTTGGGTTATATGCCCAGGGTGTCTATAGGAGTGATGCTAGCTGAAACTCCTACCAGTGAATGATATGGATCCTGAAGTGGCCACTTCCTGTAGTCAGACACGACACCCAGTGGAGGTATAAAGACAGCAAGCCACCCACAAAACATTGACCCAAAATGTGTCCTGCCTACAAGATGTGTGGGAACAAAGATAGAGCAGAGATAGAGATAAGGGGAAAGGCCAACAATTGACTGGGCCAAATTAAGACCCATTTCATAGGCAAGATCCATTCAGTGACACTATTAATAGTACTTTGTTATGCTCTTGCAGATAGGAGCCTAGCATAACTATTCTCTGAAAGGCTCCACCCAGCAGCCAATGGAAAGAGATTTAGAGAACCACATCCAAACATTAGATGGAGCTCAGGGAAGTGGTGGGGTAAGGACTGAGATACCTGAAGAGGGGAGGAACTCCACAAGAAAGATCGATATAATCAAATTAACCTGGACTCCTGAGAGTTCCCAAAAATTGAACTACCAATTAAAGAGAAAACATGGGCTGGACCTAAGTCTCCCCTGACCCCTGCAACACACACACACACACACACACACACACAAACACACACACACACACACACACACACACACACACACACACACACACACACACACACACGTAGCAGATGAGCAGTTTGGTCTTCATGCCCTAAAAGAACCACAGTGGGAACTGTCCCTAAATCTGTTTCTTGCCTATGGATTCCATACCCCTAACTGGGCTGCCTTGTCTGGCCTCAGTGGGGGAAGATCCAACAGTAACTTGATGTGCCTAGGAGAAGAGGGTTATACACAGAGGGGTTTCCCCCTTTTCAGAGGAGTAGGGGGAGGTGTAATGGAGAGAGGGTGTGAGAGGGTACTGGTAGGAGAAGTGGTCTGATATTGAGATGCAAAGTGAATAAATGTTTTAAAAAGAAAGTTGGGTTCATGAAAGTACAAATCAAAGCCATTGTTAAAGGAAGAAGCTTTTTTAATCAAATGAATTGGAATATAGCTGAATGATAAAGCATGAGTTTATAGTGCAAAGGCCTGGCCTTGATCATCTCCAGCGCCTTTCATGTTCTAAGCCAAATAAACCATAAAATGCATAGTCAAACTGTAACATTATTTCTGAGAATTAATACAATTTCAGACACAATAGAGATTCATGAGAGAAAAGATTTATGGTAGTACTTCCATTTACTCTTTATAACTGGAAGAAATATGTTTGCTACTGGCATGGTTGGATTTAGGATGTCTGTTACCTTATGGAGTATTCTTTCTATGACTATGGTTGATCCTGAGTGAATTTATCATTAAAAGAGAGTTTCCATTGTGTATATATACCACATTTTCTGTATCCATTCCTCCATTGAGGGATATCTGGGTTCTTTCCAGCTTCGTGCTATTATAAATAAGGCTTCTATGAACATAGTGGAGCATGTGTCCTTATTGCATGCTGGGGAATCCTCTGGATATATGCCCAGGAGAGGTATAGCAGGGTCCTCTGGAAGTGTCATGTCCAGTTTTCTGAGGAACTGCCAGTCTGATTTCCATAGTGGCTGTACCATCTTGCATTCCCACCAGCAGTGGAGGAGTGTTCCTCTTTCTCCACATCCTCGCCAATACCAGTTGTCTCCTGAGTTTTTCACCTTAGCCATTCTGACTGGTGTAAGGTAAAATCTCAGGGTTGTTTTGATTTGCATTTCCCTAATGATTAATGATGTTGAGCACTTTTTTTAAAATTTATTGATATATTTATTTACATTTCAAATGATTTCCCCTTTTCTGGACCCCCACTCCCCAAAAGTCCCATCAGTCCCCTTCCCTCCCCCTGTTTTTCCACCCAACCCTTCCCACTTCCCTGTTCTGATTTTGCTCTATACTGCTTCACTGAGTATTTCCAGAATAAGGGGCCACTCCTCCATTCTTCGTGTGGATTATGTTTTAGGTATTCCAGTTTTCTAGGTTAATATCCACTTATTAGTGAGTGCATACCATGATTCATCTTCTGAGTCTGGTTTACCTCACTCTTTTTGAGGTGCCTCTCAGCCATCCAAATTTCTTCAGTTGAAAATTCTTTGTTTAGATCTGTACCACATTTTTAATAGGGTTATTTGGTTCCCTGGGGTCTAACTTCTTGAGTTCTTTGTATATATTGCATATTAGCCCTCTATCAGATGTAGGGTTGGTGAAGATATTTTCCCACTTTCTTGGTTGCCATTTTGTTCTTTTGACAGTATCCTTTGCCTTACAGAAACTTTGTAATGTTATGAGATCCCATTTGTCAATTCTTGATCTTAGAGCATAAACTATTGGTGTTCTGTTCAAGAACTTTTTCCCTGTGTCCATGTCCCCAAATTGCAGGAAATATGAGAAGAAGGCAAACTACCATGCTAGAAGGAAATATAATTTTCTGATAATGCCTCTGTCTTTGAGGGAGAGTTGGTGATTGATACAGCAACATTTACAGCTGCATCTCTGAAATGAGACCAATGATCAGCTGGAGGAGGGTTACTGGACCTTCTGTCTGATCTAGAAGCTATACCAAGGCACATGTGGGCCATGTGATAAGATGTGCAAAGTGTCCATATGCAAAAAGCTGTTAGGAAAGATGTGAAGACAAAACTTGTTTTTCTATCGTTAGGACCTCTAATTCCCCTCAAAGAATAGCTAATATCAAGAATGGCTTCCTTGTGATAGTATTAGAAACTCACTAAATAAATAAATTCTATACAACTAAATAAAAATTACTCTGAAATTGGACTAGGTAAAATTTAGGTAAGATGACACAGTGTGCAAAAGCATTGGATGTGAATTATAAAAAAACTTAGCTCCCATTGTATGTAAAAAATCTAGATACAGGCAAGTGTGTTGGCAACCCAGTGCTATTAGAGGTAGAGATAAAGGGGTCTCTGGAGCTGTCAGGCTACCAGCTGACCTCCAGATTCAACTCAAACTAATAATGTAGAGAGACATAGAACAGGATACCCAACATTATTGTTAGCATCCTTGAATGATTACACAAATCTGTGCTTCTGCACACCTGGGCACATAAACCATACATATACATATTACATTCACACACATAAATATATATCCATACACTTACAAAAAATATTTTAAATATTATTTTTACTATAGTTATAGTTTGGTTTGGGCCCCGATGTTTAAACCTTCAGAAACTCAGCATGTGCATAGGTTAGGAATTATTTTCAAAATAATAGACAGTCATTTAAGTAAGCTATTACTCTTCGCCACACAGGTTTTCTGGCTGCCCCCCATTACTTTTAACTCCCAGCACTGTGACTCTTAATCTAGGGCATGGTTTAATCAAAATAGGAGCTGTCCTCTGCGCACATAATCTTATCTTTACTTCTGGTGGCTGCAGAGATTTTGAAAATACATAGGATACAGAACTAATGAAGAACTATTACCATAACTCAGGATTTGGGTTTTCTTCTAAAGTAAAATTGTAATTGCAATCCTTACATGCTACCCTTTGATAGAAATACCAAAAAGAAAAGGAAGAAAAGTGTATAATTTAGTTACTATGACTAAATTTGTCATTACAGTCACAGATCGCCATATGTTCATAATCTATACAAATCTATTTTAAACTCAATTTGCTGTGAGTCCCTAATTTATTTCATGTTATATATGTAAATGGAATTTATATTTTAGACAAATCCTTTGAAGGAGTAGTTTTAAAACATGTACTTTTCTAAGAATTAGCTTACTGGCAATTTATTTTGAATTCATTTCTTATTAAAGGTGTTTTGATGCTTTTAAAGCAACCTAGAACAATTGTCCATGATAATCATTTTTACCTTCTATTGTGAACAAACATAAAAATTTTTGCATGGTTAACAATTTGAAAGAAATGGAGGTGACAAAGATAAAGCATAAGAAATGAAGACATTCACTGTGAAGAAACTATGGGCTGTCATACTTAAAAGCACTGAATTCGTTATATGAATTATTTTCTCTTTCCTTCCCAATTTTAATTTTAATTATTTTTGTTAACTTCTGGAGCTTATTTATATATCTCTCAACTTGTCCAAGATTCTTTTCTAATATAAGGAAAATATACATCAACACTGAAAACATTGTTTATATAATCAGTCATATACGACATATCTCATTTTAAAACAATTTTAATATTTTTGTGGTACAGATTTGATGTTTTCAGGTGTTGTAGAATCATTATAGCATCTTATTATAATTATCTTCAATCCAACCAGTTAAAATTCTATTTCATAGGAAAACTATCAACTTTTTTAAATCGTGTGTTAAGACTGTTGAATTCTCCCCTCATAATCTATGCAAGTTTAATTTAAATCTCATAAACACGGTGCGCACTAAGCCAGACATTCCCCAATGCAAGGCCAGATCATGTTCATTTCAGAAGGTCACAGAATCTCATTTTGGTAGACACGCATCATCTGCGATAATGCCTTGATTAAAGTGACCCCAGAGGGCCAAATGTGCATTTGGGCCTTGGAAATGAGCATATCATCTCTTCCAAAGAAGTGAGGCAATCAGAGCTTCCATCACTTCTTCTCTTCCCCCTTACAAACTTTGTCAGAGGGAAAACCAGGGTTGCTGATATTCATTCTTAGTCAATAAGAGATTGGAGGGAATGAAGTCTTCCAGAAGAAAGAAAACCCCTGTGTAGCCAAATTTTCATGAATCCTTATAATAAACAAAAATCATTTAGTTTTACCAAGCATAGGCTGTTTCAAAAGAACATTTATGTACATCACCTCATTTAAATTTCATCAAGAAGATAGAAAAGTAGACAAGTGTAAGGAATATTTTAGGTTTAGGTGGTCTAGTTTTTTCTTTTCCGTTGTATTGCACAAATATCTTGACTTTAATGGTTAGCTGAGACACCTCCATCTACTATTATATGTGGGTTGCTGTAACTGACTCCCTTCTCCCCTTTTCCCATCATATAATGAATTACTGCACACTGTTGTATAGGGGAGCCTAAGAAACATTTAAAAATTCATTTAAATTGTGGTAAAGAACACATAGAATAAATTTGAGGCTGCTTTGTTAGAACTTGCTTTTGGTGGGAGAAATGACTCTATCTCAAATCACACTTGGCAAAGTTGGAACTCAATGAACACTTGCTAAAATTGCCAGAGAAATCTTTTCCTTTTTGTTAGATCCCATCATTCTCAGGAGTACATAGTCTGCTTTCTCCCTGGCCTGCTAATCCAGCAGGTTTTTAATGTAACTGTCACTACCTAAAAACATATGCAAAGTAACATTACATCTTGGGTCATAAGTTGGGAGTGCAATTAATTATGAATGAGACCAGTGAAGGACAAAACCCGAGAGGCTGAAACGGAGTGACATTTTAAACAGATTCTTTGATTACAATGATTTTTTTCTGTAGTAGAAATGGAAGTATACACCACTTCTAAGTCCTTAACATGGTAATACTTAAAAACAACCAGCTTTGAAGGGCTAACAATATATTTTAGATCTACCTCTGTAATATCATAGCAAAGTCACACATATAAACACACACACACACACACACCAAATAAGAAGCTGGAGACCCCATTGAAATATTTGCATCTTAGATAACCTCTAAAAAGCTTTATGGGTGCAAAAGATGCCACTGCTGCTCCAACACAGGGGCCTTTGATGTTCCCTCATCTTTACATCATAGAAGGAGCTCAAAGGGTTAATTAAAATTTAATGATATCGGCAGTACTTTGAAAAAGTTATGAACTTGGGTGAGATCAATCATTTTCTTGGACTGCCTGACTTCAAAGCAGACATTATGCAGAAGGAGGAGGGGAGGGGGGTAATGCTCCCATTCTGAACCGAATTCATAAGCAAGAATTTTCTCATTAGCGGTCTGTGCATGGAGGAGATTCCAAGTTCAAACTAAAAGGAGGTGAGATGGCAAAAAGTGGTTAATATCACTGTTAATCCTTTGATGCTAATCAGTTTCATCTCTCAATGAACATGTCGCGAGGAACATTGCAACACTGACAGGACCCAGATCAAGAGATTTGGGATTAAGAGAGATAAACAGATGTTTTATTCCCCCCTTCTTCTTTATTTCTACCTCTAGAATCACAGTTTGTTTGCCTGTATTTAGGAAAAAAATAAATCATGGTAATTATCTTGTTTACTCATATTCTAGGAATTTCTATAGCGTGACATTTAAAATGACTAATTTAAACTTCTGTCAAATGTAAAATCTTCATTGTCTCTCATGTCTTTCCTTTGCTTGGCTTGCTAATAACCTCTAGGTCTTCTTTCTCTGACAGTCATGTATTAATAAAAGAATAATTTTCTCCCAGCAAAGAGCAAGTCTTTGTCTTTTTCCTGCCTTGCCATGCCTCATTTGGCCTGTAAAAGTTTTATCACTTTGACTTAAGCCACAAATGCAGAAAGTTTTGTTTTACAAGAATTAAAATTTGTCACTGGGCACCAAGAGCAACATAAAACATGGTCTGGCTCCAGCCATTCAGCCTAGTGCATCTCCCTGTCATTGCCTGGCCATAGAGTATCCTAAATATCACATGTATTTGAAAGCTACAGTTATTCCCTACAAAGCAAATCTATAAAAATAAAAATAAAATATAAGTAGGTATACATGATGCTCATGTATACTACAATGCCAGCAAAGTAAAGTCATCAAGTATCTCTTTTAGGGAAATAGAAAATGATATGTGTTTATTACAATGTCATTTCCCAAAACAAAGAATGGGTCTACTTAAAGACCCTAAATTCACACAGCCTGGTATATTTCATTAGAGAAGTGATAACATGCTCATGGTTCATCTCTAGAGAGCCTCAATATATTTCGCTTAACCATTTTAGAAAATATTCTTAGTGTGTATAATATTCAATACTTAAAAACTGGAATAACTCTCTCTTCCCCTCTTTTCTTTCCACTGCCACCTTTGCTCTTTCCCGTCTCAATAAACCCCGTGTGGAACTGTGAAAAGACAAAAAACAAACAAACAAACAAAAAACAAAACTGTGGACTAGAACCCTGGAGTGAAACAGACTGAGTAACACCAACCAGTTTGCTCTGTCATTCATAGCTTAAATGATACAGGGACTATTCACAGGCCTTATAACGCTGGTTCTAAAGTATATTTCTGAGAGTCAATAGAGAAGTGCTCTGCTGGGTGTCTATAAGAGAGAGCAGAGTTCCAGCAAAGGCAGGGTTCTCTGTAAGGGTCATACAAATAAGAGATCAGGTAAGGGATACCTGCAGATACATAGAGAACAGGTCACTCCATCAGAGACATCTACGTTTTCTAACTGTAAAATTCCATCTTCACCTAATCAAGCACATCTGGTGGGAAGATTCAGCCAGGTTCTATCTGCTCAGAACACCACAACTATAATTTTGTGAATTAAAAATCGTGATCGTGGGAGATACAAACTTTGATGTTCTTCATATTTTCAGAAACTAAACCAAATACTTCCTCTTCACAGTTAATGCTTATTTATGTTTATTCTCTGGGTCATACTTTCTGCCCCCTCTTTGTACATGCATAAATATGCTTAACTGCTTTTTATCCTTCTTATTATAATATGTTTATTTTTATATGATTGAATTCAAAATGTTTTAGTTTCTCAGGTAGTACTTGGTAAATGATAAAATAGGCAAAACACAACCAGGCAAAGCAAGACAAAAGAAACAAGCCGGGCAGTGGTGGTTCACGCCTTTAATCCCAGCACTTGGGAGGCAGAGAAGGGCAGATTTCTGAGTTTGAGGCCAGCTTGGTCTACAGAGTGAGTTCCAGGATAGCCAGGGCTATACAGAGAAACCTTGTCTTGATCAATAGTGCATAGCTATTAAAAACAATGAATTCATGAAATTCTTAGTCAAATGGCTGGAACTGGAAAATATCATCCTGAGTGAGGTAACAGAGTCACAAAAGTACACACGTGGTATGCACTCACTGGTAAGTGGATATTAGCCCAGAAGCTCAGAATACTCAAGACACAAACCACATATCAAATTATGCCCAAGAAGAAGGAAGGAGAGGCCCCTAGTCCTGGAAAGGCTAGATGCAGCAGTGTAGGGGAATACCAGGACAGGGAAGCGGGAGGGGGTTGATTGGGGAACAGGGGGAGGGAAGAGGGATTATAGGACTTTTTGGGAGACGGGAGCCAGGAAAGGGGAAATCATTTGAAATGCAAATAAAGAATATATTTAATAAAAAGAAAGAAAGAAAAGACTGGATGAAAACACACATAGACACACACACAAATCAAAAAAATCAAAGGAAAGAAAGAAAGAAAGAAAGAAAGAAAGAAAGAAAGAAAGAAAGAAAGAAAGAAAGAAAGGAATTAAGGAAGGAAGAAAGGAAGAAGGGAAGGAAGGAAGAAGGGAAGGAAGGAAGGAAGAAGGGAAGGAAGGAAGGAAGGAAGAAGGGAAGGAGGAAGGGAGGAACAAAAGAAGGAAAGAAGGAAGGAGAGAGAAAGAGAGAGAGAGAGAGAGAGAGAGAGAGAGAGAGAGAGAGAGAGAGAGAGAGAGAGAGAGAGAGAGAAAGAAAGAACTCCAGAGACACTGGCTCTGAAGTTTGATACTGCCAAGGATGGAGAAATAGTATACATATATATCCAGACACAATATACACATATATTATGTGGAAAATCAAACCACAATAAGAAGTTGATATTTTTTCAAAGATCTGAAGGAAGTAGAGAAACAAACAAATTGACATTCAAGAACAAGAACACTCTATAACAATGCAGCCACAAGGAGCTCTAAAGGATGCTGGCACAATCTCCTTTAATGAGTCCCCAAAGCACAAGAAGTTAAAATGCTATACTCAAAGTACTCACCCCAAATCATAGTCATATGAACGGATGGGGAATTTTTTGCTATTAGTTCCTTTTCATCCTTTGTAAATGAAAGAAAACCTTATCTTCCCATCCAGCTAATAGTTTTTAGCTGCCTACTTGACTTTAAATTCACTTTTTCTTATACAGTTTCTTTACATTTATCTCATGTACAGTACAACGTTTAAGAATACCTTTAAACTCTTTATTTTTCTAGAATGTCATTATAAAACCATTCCACCAACCAAAACATTCAAGCAGGAGCATTTATTTGCTAATGATGGAGATGTTAACAGATTTCTCACCCTAAGATTCCTAAGATTTAAACTTACTTGATTATTCTTACACTAAAAAATATAAGACTGTCACATGACATGGCACCAGATTCATGCTCTAGAAGCAGGAGACTTCTGATTTAACTATTCATAACACTTGATTTTCCTCTGTGTTGAAACTTATTTACTAGAATCACTTGCTTCTATCTGGACCAGGAGATATAGGATCTTCTAACTCTTGAACTTTATCAAACAGAGCATTTAAAAATGAACTTATTTTTCACTCAAAATCAATTATCTCAGTGCTTTTGAAGCAACTTTGTTAATATTACTTGTCAGTGTATATTTCTTGAGGGAAAAATACTTCAATTCTGACCATTTGTGATTCTCTTCCAATTTCATAGTATTATGCTTCCATGGTGCATATACAACTTTCCTCATGATTAAGAAAACAATAAGTGGGTTTTATCTTATGATTTTAAGTGAAAGGAAAAATTGATAAACTCATTTTACTTGAAATAATCAAAAGAAGGTACAAATTGAATTTGTACCAAATTGAATTTTTACCTTAAATCTATTTCTTTTGGTATATGGGGACAGATTTTTGTTCCCAATACCTACCGTTAAGGACATGCAAAAAGGTCACTGGTTTTCAAAATAAAGATTCAAGTCAAAGATGAAATGTATCTCAATCCTGTAGCTTGACGGCCTGGTAAGATTCCTGAAGGTGATCATTAGAGGCAGGTCCTATGATTGAAGCATCGAGCTTAGTGAGACAGACCAGAGATGATGAGAGCGCAATCAGGGGAGGAGAGATCAATCAGGAGAGACAGAGGAAATGAGGTGCAAAAAGTCCTACTAAAGAGAAATAAGAGCTTTAAATTTATCAGTCTCAATGAGCAGTAAAAAAAATAGAGAGGGGTGATTAAAACGAACAAGAAAGAAAGACAAAAGAAGGGCCTTTAGAGAGAGAGAAAGGAAGCAGAATGTAAATTTGTCCCAGTATCAGTTCATTGTTTCATACACACACACACACACACACACACACACACACACACACACACACACACACACACACACACATGTCTTAAATAATATATATAAAATGTTATTAGAAAGTACACTCTTATTGGATGCAGTAGGTAGTGTTTCTTGGTTTTCTGGATTCAGATTGTGTTTCTACCATCTATCAGTGATATTTTGGGTCAATGCTTATATGTTTGTAGAGTGGAATAAATGTGCTTAGTTTGTACAAATTCATGCTAATCTATCTCAGCTGATTGTCTCTCCTTTGTTTTTTTTTTTTTTTTTTTTTTTTTTTTTAGTAATTTAGATTCTACTTATGTCTTGCCTCAGACTGAATCCCTAGAGTTAGATTCTAACCCTGGAACAAATATTGATTGTCACTTTACCAGTATTATTCAAAAAAAATGTTTACAACAGAGGCTGATTGGCAGTGCCACACTGTTCTGATGACTGCCCCTGACTGCCCAACATTCTTATTGCAGTGAACCTATAGATTCTATGAATTACTCAAAAAATTCACCTATACCCATAGTTTTAGATGTCTTGCAGATGTCAATTTGCTTCTTAAATCTTATTTACTCTTGCATTTGCATGCATGTGTGTGGTAGGTATGCATGTACCACAGCCTATGCTCTGAGGTTAGAGGACAACTTGCATAGTTTTTCTTCCTCAGCCATGAGGGTCGAAGGGATCAAGCTCAATTGTCAGGCTTGACCACAAGCCCTTTTATCCTCTGAGCCTTCTTGCTGGTCCAAAAATGTTATTCTGTTACCTATCTAGTACCCAGTAGATGGTGGCAACACTGAGAGATATTGGAATCATTAATGATCCAAAGAAGTCTTTAGATCTCTAGGGTAGTTCCCTCAAGAGTGAAATTAAGACACCAGATTCATTTTCTTGTGTTTCACCTTGACATGAGGCGAATTGCTTTGCTCCATCACACAGTGCCAACCATAATTTACTCCATCACCACAAGCTGAAAGAAACCATCAGCTACAGTTGTGTTTTGGAACATCTGAGATGTTCGGCCCACACACATACAGTAGCGGTATAGAAAGTATACTAAAGTTGCACATGTTGAGGGCATGCTATGAAGAGAAATGGAAAGCATGCATGTTTATTCTTTTGCTTTGGCTGGCTGGTTGGGTTTTCTTGAATTGGAACACTTCACCAACATTGTTCTAGGACAATATGATCGCTCAATAACAGTCTGTCAGCTCTTTGAAACAGGGGAAACGGGAGCATGGTGCTCTTGCACTCAACAGGAATTTCCATCTTCATCAAACGAAGTTTGTGCCTCCCCATAAGTATATCAGATGCTGCTGTTTCCTCTCTAGAAAGGGAACCAAACATCTTCCTCACATCACTGAGGCATATTTTCAAATGGCAATGACTTTAAATGATGAACTTTCATGCCCTGAGGTGGTTCTAACTAGAAATACCCTGGTTTGCTTTTGGATCCTTTTATAATTTCAGCAAAGTGAGATGTAATACTTGTATACAGATCTGATATCATTTTCTCATAGTAGGAAACTAGGCTTTGGATTCAGATGAAGCTGTAAGATCTATTGTAATCTGGCTAGTTCAGTCAATATGAAGGGTGTTAAATAGAACTCCCTGGTATCAAGGATGCTTCAAATTAGGATGTCTGAAAATGTGAATGTTGAAACAGCTTTTGTCAAACAAACAAACAAACAAACAAAAACCCTATTGTTTAACACGATGGAGAAGTCATCATGGATCCATCACACATGCCTCCTACAAACTCTGGTGCTACTTATTTATTGTAATTACAGCATGCCATGGTTTCTATAGAAGTCGTACTGAAGCTTCCTTTACAATGTAATGGCAAACAAATCACAAGTGCAATGGCTCATGTAGGGACTGATGACTCAGTATACATTGATGGCTCAATATGCAAATGGCAGGCTTTGACTATGTGTTTGTAGCATGCTTCTGTGCTCCTTTTGTATAAGGAATGTCTCAGCATACAAATGTCTGGCTTTAATGTGTTTGTAGCATGCTACTGTGTTAACTTTGTAAGTGCCTCCTCATAGGTATATAAAGTATACTTTATATTTATTATGTATAAAACAAGGCCATTGTTTGCATGTGTGTGTATAGGTGTGTGCACATATGTGTGCTTGCATATGTGCATGTCTGTGTGTGTGTGTGTGTGTGTGTGTGTGAGAGAGAGAGAGAGAGAGAGAGAGAGAGAGAGAGAGAGAGAGAGCTTCTTCATGCATAAGCACTGGCTATTTTTATGTCAACTTGACCCAAATTATTGTCGATTAGGAAGAGGTAACATTACTTGAAAAAATGTCTTTATAGATTGGCCTATTGGCCAAACTGTGGTGCATTTTGTGAATTTATGATTGATATTGGAGGGCCCAGTTCAATGAATGTGGTACCATGCCTTGGGTGCTACAGGAAAGCAGAGAGAACAAGCCAATGAGCATTATCCTTCAGTGTGGCTTCTCCATCAGTTCCTGACTCCAAAGATCTGCCCTTACCTTCATGGATGATAGACTATAAGTTGTAGGATGAAATAAAAAATTAGAAAATAATAATAAACCTTACATTCTCAAGTTGCATTTAGTCATGACATTTAATCATAGAAACAGTATTCGGCAAAACCAGATCGGGGAAGTGGGAAGGGGTGGGAGGGAGGACAGGGGAAGAGAAGGGACTATCGGGGAGTGGGGGGGCTAGAAAAGGGGAAATCATTTGAAATGTAAATAAATTATATCGAATAAAAAAAAAAGAAAAAAATCATACCATAGTTAAGACTCTTTCTGTGTGTCTAATTCATGTGTGTGTGTGTGTGTGTGTGTGTGTGTAAAATTGGTCCTTATCACTCTATGCTGATGCCATAGTCTAGCAGTAAGTTAGTTACCTCTGTACCACTCTTGATTTACCCCTGGTGCACTGCTAATGTTATTGCATCTGCCTTGAAGTCATGTCTTAACCAGGGATGACTATGGCATTCAGCAAATTAACACTAAATAATAGAATCTATGTGTGAACACCTCAGTGCAAAGACAAAGTAGCCACAGAATCTCAGTATTCTATACCTCTACAATTTATGCTACACATAAAGTGTTAAATAGAACATTGCTTGTTCCTCTTAAAAGCTTTACTTTTTTAAGGAGCCAAAATATGTCATCTATAAATTCTAGTAGTTTTTTTCTGCCCTTAATAAGTCCTACTTTTTTTTTCTCTTGTTTCCCTACAAGGCAGGAGTTAAGGAACATCTCTATTTAGTTTGGAGAATTGGGAAAAGTATGGCACTTGCTTGGAACACCTTTCCCCATCTTTTTCTCATAGATAAATCTGAGTTTTCTCTCTGATTGAACCATTTGCTGGGTTTTGTGTTATTCTTAAGGTGCTATTTTGAGCTCTCAATATTCAACATATCAAGTGGGAGGCTGGACTATGTATGTCTGATGTAGGAACTCATAATAGGAAGATGGTCTCTGCCTCATAAAAGGAATATAGAGCCTAAGAGTAAGACATACCTTCCTTACTTGCTATAATCATCAAAAAGAGATTACAAACTGGTCAAGAATATTGATTATTATATGTGTGTTAATACTGAATAATTGTCTTTTTTTCAGTTTCATGAAAATAATAGCAAATACATTTGTAAAATAAATCTTTGGTTCAGCCTTTGCATTTTCAAGGATTTACTGGCTTTAAAAGTTTTGATGGCGCAACCTTGCTGGAAAAGTCTGTCACTGAGGGTGGGCTTTGAGTGTAAATAGCCCCACTCTGCTTCCAATTCACATCCCCTATCCATTCTTCCAGGAAAATATGTGGTCTCTCAGCTTCCTGATTCTGCATCTATCGCTCATGCTTGCTGCCATGCTTTCTGGCTAACATGGACTCATCTCTCTAAAGCTATAAGCTCCATGCATCCATTTGTATAAATTGCTTTTGGCTATGGTACTTTACCACAACAATAGAAAACTATCTACTACAGGCAACAGTGATTGCAGAAAAAGCTTCGGTGTCTCAGGGTGATTTTGTTTCCCTATACCCTTTGCCTGCTCTGCCCTTTCTCCATCTTTCTTAGTGCTAAGGTAATTATTTTCCATAGCCAAGAAACCTCTCTTATTTGCAAGATGGATACCAGTTTTACATTCTTTCTTCAGATGGCACATCCCATTCAGGACTAGGAAGGAGGTCTTCTCTGAAGCCAGACTTTAAAGTGTCATTTACCAGAGAATTATAATATTAAATGCAAACACTGACTTTTTTCTCTAATCACAATGCATTTGGTTTTCTAATGTTGTTTGCTGGATCGCACTACTCTTTTCATACTAAGTGAGGTTACCCAGTCTCAAAAGATCAATCATGGTATGCACTCGCTGATAAGTGGATATTAGCCTAGAAACTTGGAATACCCAAGACATAATCCACATATCAAATGATGTCCAAGAAGAATGAAGGAGTAGCCCCTGGTTCTGGAAAGACTCAGTGCAGCAGTATAGGGCAATACCAAAACAGGGAAGTGGGAAGGGGTGGATGGGGGAACAAGGGGAGGGAAGAGGGCTTATGGGACTTTCGGCAAGTAGGGAGCCAGAAAAGGAGAAATCATTTGAAATGTAAATAAAAATATATCAAATACAAAAAAAGAGTAGGTTAATAATCACAGAAAACTTCAAGTTCAGCTCTGTGACAAGGACTCAAATTCACTGATCATCTCCCACAAAACCACAGTAGGGGTAATTTTACAACCTAGGCAACATTCTTAGTGCAGTTTATAGATAGAATGGATCATAAACAACAAGGAAGATGTTAGCTCATCTGACATTGAGGATATAATCATTTTCACACTCTGAAGCTCCATGTGGGCTAGGTGCCCTGCCAAGAGTCATGGATGCTCTCACCAAGCCTCCAGCAAACTATAATAAATTAGAAGAGTATTTCCAGCACACAGCTGTGGGATTGTTCCCACCTATCTCCTTCAGCTTCCTCGGGCAAATGTATTTTCATCAGCATGCTAACCCTTGCCAGTTTATTCATCATTTAGGCTTACGCTGGTGAAGAGCAAAGATGGATCAAAGGATTATAGGCAATTCTGCTAATTCTTATAGGTTTCATTTTCCTTTTGTAGGATGCCATTTATATTGCTCCTTTTAAATTAAGCCTTCTTCTTTCAATGATTAGCCAACTTGCATCACCTCTTTTAGTTTGTTCCCTAATATCAGGTCTGACCCCAAGAAGCCTCTTCCATCTCTCTTGTAATGTTTCTGCATGTTTACGGAAGCCTTAGCTGTCATAGCCTAACTTTAGCAGAGGAAACCATGGGACAGAGAAGTAGCATACGCATTCATTTTCACTCATCAGCTAAGTGTTTATTGCTAGGTTGAATAATAGTTGTATGACTTATATATGTCTGCTTATCAGCACCACAATGCTGCACAGGGGGTACAGAAGACTTACAACACTGAGACAAAGACTAGAGTAATTATTGGAACCTTATAAGCCAGAGTCTCAGCACTGCAAGAGCCATATTCCTTGTTCTAGTCCTCTAAATTTATTTGAATATGAATGTACTTTTTAGTGACTAACAAGATAGAAAACACAATTAACTGTTACCAAGTTTTCTATTCTAGCATCCTCAGAGGAATGACAAAACAAAAACAAAAATAAAAACAAAAACTTACATAATTTTTTCAGAAAGAAAAAAATCTAGCTGAGGTTATTGGAGAAAGTAAGGATATAGGAAAGGAATGGAAAGTGCCATGACTCATGTCAATGTTAGCATGAGCAATAAAGATATATTACATAATCCATCAAAAAATATCAATCATTCCCTTTAAGCCAGGGGATAGAGACATTTACAAATGAAAGAGACATTGACAAAGACACAATTGTAAAGATGGATAAGTATCTTCTTTCCCATGGGGAAAGATGAATCTGTATCCACAGTTATATTGGATATTGACATAATGTCATTTGAAATAATACATTTGAGAAAAAAGCATGAATAAGAATGTTCAAATAATTCTAACTTGAATTTGTATTTTGATGGAAATATAGAGCTTTGCTCTAAGCAAGATATAGGTGCCATTTATTGTTGGGCAACTGTATATGTGACAATGTTTTATACTTCTTTATCTAGTAGTCTGATTTCTTTTCTGCTTAATGTGAACAGAATTCCCTTGCTGTTGAGTGTCCACAGTTGCTTCCTTTCACCACCACCACCATCACCATCATCTTTGTAGTCTTTCTTGTGTCATTGCTGAACCTCTGTCATTCATTTTAATAATTGAATGCAATGTAAATCAACTTCACACATATTATTACAACATTTTAAGATGAAAAGTTGGAAGCAAAGGGAGTATAACTACTTTGCCCAGATTTAACATTTACACATGAATCTAATGTGTAAAATCTAACATGAATATATATTCTACCTGGCTTCAAAATCTCTGTGCATAAGTATTAAACTATAGTAATTAGAAAACAGAAAAAATAAAGGTTAAACAAAAGGTTGGCAACACAATCCATAGACTTTGGAAAATGATGGATTCAAGTCTTTAGTGAAACATGAAGTCAGAAGAGAAAGCTAAGAATCCCTACTAGATGTCCCTTTAATGTTAATATAATCAGCTAGTAAAGCAAATGAAGTCTTTGAGGATCTTATAGAAAGAGAAAGGCCCTATGTTTAAAAGCAGAGATACCACAGAGACAAACTGAGATTTTTCTTGGTGTCAATTATACTATTTCTAGGTATTCATAATATAAATATTTTTGTATAATAGACATTACTGTTTTATAATACCCATAGATATTATAGTTTACAAAAGATCCATGGAACTGTTCTTTACTTTTCTCTAAAGATGAATAATCCATTGTACTCAAACTTCTTTACAATATTTCAGTATCGTTACTTGGGGAAAACAAGCAGGCTTTTTTTCCCTCAATGTATAATTTTAAAAAATGTAGAAAAAGTCAAATGTCTGTTTAAACAGATGATTTTATGAAGACACAGATAATGTATATACCTGTGGATAGAATGATCCTCTGGTCCAAGCACAGCAAAGTAACTCCTTGCAGCTCTACTCTCTTAGGAGCCACAGCCAAAGCTTCACCATTCTGCAATTACCTTCCTATTTAATGCTTACAGGTTAAATTACACATTTAATTTACAATCAATTGATGACTTTTAAATTGCTTACCTTATGTTCCTACAGAAAACTAACATCAATCCCACCTCTACGTTCTGCTTAGCAATGATAGTGACTGAAGTATGGGCAACCATTTTATAGTAGACTTTTATAAAGAATTTGTTTATAATATGCATGATGAAAAACATTATATAAACATGGGTATTCTATTTAAAATTTCCTCCAATC
Source organism: Apodemus sylvaticus (assembly GCF_947179515.1). NCBI lineage: Eukaryota > Metazoa > Chordata > Mammalia > Rodentia > Muridae > Apodemus > Apodemus sylvaticus. Next base: position 87,232,090 of record NC_067481.1, on the reverse strand, counting down.
TGTCACCAACTGAGAGGCAACTGCATAGCCGACCAGGTAATTAGAGATCATTAGACTTGCATCTGTGTGTAGCTGTTGCACAGGGATGAACTTCGGTGGCAGATCCAGATGTTGAGGAAGAGATTATCCAAGCTGTTGGCAGTGGGAACCTGTGACAAGTATACAACATGAAACTGACAAGAAGGTGTGCCAAAAAAACTGAGGGATCAAGAAAAAATGGAGATATTATCCAGATAAATTGCTAGAGTGAATTGCTTTTAGTAAATAGTTTCCTTGAGTCTGTTGGAAACCTGCTGGTGAGAGAGTAGAAGTATATTCATTTTCATCTGCATGTGAATGCAGTCTCTAGTTATAAGAATGGAAATAGAGTGATAAAACAACCTTTATTCTGTGATCACAGCTATTTTTTTTTTTACATACAACCCTCAATAATGTTTCCCTTTTGTGTATGTGAAGTCACATGGATAAGACCATTTAGTTCAAAGGTGGCAAAGTCCTTAATGATATAACCCTAACAAATATAATGGGGAGCTTTTGACAAGACTCCAAAGATTGTGACTTGGATACTGTAGATGGTTCAGTGGTTAAGAGCACTGGCTACTCTCCTAAAGGACCTGGGTTCAATTCCCAGCACACACTAGGCAGCTTGCAGCGGTCTATGACTACAATTACAGAGGCAAAACACTAATGCCCATAAAAATCAATATATTATGGGCTGGGCGGTGGTGGCACATGCCTGTAATCCCAGCACTTGGGAGGCAGAAGCAGGCAGATTTCTTAGTTCGAGGCCAGTCTGGTTTACAGTGTGAGTTCCAGGACAGCCCGGACTACACAGAGAAACCCTGTCTCAAGAAAACAAAAAACAAAAAGCAAATACAAACAAACAAACAAACTTAGAAATAAAATGCAAATCAACTTAAGAGCAAGTAACATATAAAATTGAGTATAAATGAATTATTTAATTTTATTCTTTATGTCCATTGGTGAGAAAGTATCAGATTCTGGAACTGGAGTTACAGAAAGTTGAGAGATGATATGTAGATGCTGGGAATTGAACCTGGGTCTTCTGGAAGAAGAGCCAGGATCTTAAGCACTGAACCATCTCTCCAGTCCCCAAGTATTATTCCTAACTGAAATGTCAAGCATCAAGTGAATTATAAAGGAAAAGGTATTTTTAGGAGTATAGAAAGGAAATCAAGGGAGCGAATGAATAGAGAGCATGGCCAATGGTTGTGTGCTTGCTACAAAAACAGGAGGACAGAAATTTGAACCCTAGAAACTCAGAATTGCTCCGGTCTAAAGGAAATACAGGGACAAAGACTGGAGCAGAGACTGAAGGAAAGGCCATTCAGAGACTGCCCTACCTGGGGATCCATCCCATATGTAGCTTCCAAACCCAGACACTATTGCATATGCCAAGAAATGCTTGCTGGCAGGAGCCTGTTATAGCTGTCTTCTGAGAGGCTCTGTCAGAGACTGACAAATACAGATGTGGATGCTCCAGCCAACTATCCGACTAAGCATGGGGACCCCAATGGAAGAGTTAGGGCAAGGACTGAAGGAGCTACAGGGGATTGCAACCCCATAGGAACAACAATATCAACTAACCAGACCTTCCAGAGCTCCCAGGGACTAAACCGTCAAGCAAAGAATACACAGGGAGGGACCCATGTCTTCAGCTGCATATGTAGCAGAGGATGGCCTTGTCTGGCATCAAAGGGAGGGAAGACTTTTGTTCCTGTGAAGGCTGGATGTCCCAGCATAGGCAAATGCTAAGTTGGTGGGACTAAAGTGGATGGGTGAAGAAGTACCCTCGTAGAGGCAGGGTTCACAGGGGGGTGAGGTGGGTGTTTTCAGAGAGGAAACCGGGAAGGAGAATAATATTTGAAATGTAAATAAAGAAAATAACCAATAAAAATTTTTTTAAAATTCAACAACCAAATGTGGCCTTGTGCCTGTAACACCATTACCATAAGAAGTGAAATAAAGAGTATTGCTAGGCATTGAGGACCACCATTCTAAGTCCACGTTCAAGGAGAGATACTACCATAAACTGATAAATACATAAATGTCTTCCTTGGCCTTTCTAGGTGACATATATTACATATATCACAGTCTACACACACACACACACACACACACACACACACACTATCATAGAAATAAAAGCGATGGAACCAAGAAGGAATTGGAATCAAAACTTGTTGGTAAATATTTTAGGAATATTTATGGTTTATTTAATATTGGCTGTGTGTTAGGTAGCCTGTGATACAGGCTTCATGGATTCCATCTCCAAGGATTTGCTCCACATTTATTTCCATCCTTTCCATGTAGGCTTGCAGTAATGATCAGCTTCTGAAACACTATAACCAAGTGTATTTTGGATTACAGGAGAGGATCATGAAACTGACTCCCATTCCCCCATCACTAACATGTATACCTTCTGTCTTCTTGGCTACCTGTTATGATGAGGCATGTCTGGCATGGCTATGTGGGAAGGGACAGAGTGTCATTTGTTTCATTAGAAGCAGAATTCACAAGCAGCATTCCCAAAACATTTGGCAAAGGGCCTAGGATGAAAACGATCCTACAGCCTGTTTTGTTACTTGTGTATTACAGATTTAAACCTCAGAGCCTAGGGAAGTTCTACTTATTCTTTCAGTAATACTAGTGAGAGCATTCTATAATAGACTCCTGCCTTGTCATAACACTCCTTAAATTCCCTTTTTGCCTGTGACTAGACTCACAATTTAATTTAGGTTTTACAGCTTTAAGTAGCATTTATACGTTAGTTACTTTAAAATTTGTATTTTCAATTTGGATTTTGTTCTAAATGTCAAATTGCCCTCCTGTCTCTCACACCATCACTGGAGCGTCCAGTGTGGTACCACCTGTCACACCTGTAACCTGTTTTGCTCATGGTAGCTATCTAAGGTCTTTTGTAAATTCAGAAGAATTTTAGTCTTATTTTTGTATCTCTGTGTACATGATGGGGACTCAAGTGATTTTCTAGATCATACTGTGAAGAAGGGATATTTCATCCAATATTTAATTAATACAATCTATGAATATATGATTCCTTCATTTGCATTTTCTATAATGACTTTGATCAGTGTCTCACTACCTCTTCTGACGTCATCATCCTTGACCTTGATCAGTTTAGGAGGTTTCTAGGATATTCTGCTGCTTGTACCAGATCGTTCCCTTTATTCTATTGTGTCCTATTATATCAGAGTATCATGTCAGTACTTGAGCTGAAACTAGCTACAGCACTCAGAGCAACAGTTGGTACATCTTCAGTAGCCTATGGGATCCTGTGTGATCCTCCTTCCTACTCTTTCTTTGACATCATTAATTATTCCTTTTTTTATTACTTTTCAGTAACAGCAGCCTCCTTGTTATTTAGATTACACATGGATATTCTAACATAACAAAGCTGTTGCTCAGAAAGGTATCTTCAAAACATTCCTCAGTCACTGTCTTTAAAATGGCCCAGTCTAACTAGGAATTCTCATTTCTTAATTCTGGTTCTCACAAATTCACTTACTTTGCTTTTTTTTTTTCCAAAAGAAATTGAATTCTGCTTAATGCCTTATATAGTTCGCTTATACTTCTTGCCTCTTCCTTGTTTGCTTGTATTTTTTATAAGTCATAAAGGCAGAAATTTGTTCGGTTCACTTAATGTGAAACAAAGGAGCAGTTCTTATTACTGCTTTATCAAATGAATGGAAACTTAATCGCTAATTGAGCTCAAAGGAATACCCTTTTCCCTGGGATGGTCCGTTCCTGTCTCTGTAGGCTCCTGTTCAGTTTCCCACTCATATACAACAGCGCTATCCCCTCCTGACTTTTCTTCTTTGTGTTCAATATTTGCATCTGTTACTTTCTTATGCCTAGTATGCTCACATGGATTATATCTCTCAAGTTCTCCACACTCTACACTCTTCTCATTGGGTGGACCCTGCAATTAGATATAACCCTTTTACAGCAAGAATATTCTGAAATCTACCAATCGCTCACTTCTCTGGTCCTTCATCAAATTTAACTTTGATAACCATTTGGAATTATTTTTAAATTGTGGAACATTTTCGGCTACAGAATCTTAGGGATGTGACTCAAATTTATAAGTAACATTCATTTAAGTAGTACATACTTAATAAATTATAGTATACAAATAAATTGTATACTTGTATAAATTATTAGAAAGCAAATTCATGTACTGTTTCTAGCAAACTTTCATAGAAAACAAAGCTCAATGGTACAGAAATCAGCAATGAAGAGCTTTAGACACTTGAGAGGGTGGATTTCAAACATTTGGATTGAGAATTTTCCTGCTACAGTGCTTCACAAACTATTTCACAGAATCTCCATAAATACCTCAATTTATAGATATTGTCTATCTCCCCAAATAACTTTCAGGAAAGCTGGAGCATATCGAGAATTGTTTACTTCACTGAATTCTCACATATATAATATGCAAAAAGGGGAATCATAAAAGAGGAAGGGATGTTACTTTGGTGAACAGCATCAAGACCTGCTGCTTCTAGCCTCTATTGATGTCCAATTGTCTCCAATCATTGCCCTGCTCAGGTTTTCTATAGTGATAGCAAAGACAGTGAAATTGTACAGAATCAAATTAAAGTAATCATTTTCCCCTGAGAGAAAATTGCTTTTATGTATACCATTGAAAAAAATGAAATCATCTGTGACATGACTAATACGCTTTAATACAATAAATGCATTTAACTGACTTATTAGTTCGATGTCAGGTAAGGTTCTATGTGAACAGCTTATACAGTTAATATCAGCAAGGCATGCATAATTTTCAGCTCTTTATATTGAGTCTGTTAGGCAATAAAATCAACTATAAGAACAATTTTCATGACAACACCTTATTTGAAAAGAATCTTATTATTTTGCAATTCATTTAATGATTCAAAACTGCAACTTTTCATCATCTATATAATCATCACAATGAATCCTTATATTGTTCTGTCCCTTTAATGGGAGTACATAAAATGCTTTAATTTCAAATGAAATACACCTATCTTAAGGAGAGCTTAATCATTTATAATTCATGTCCCAAAGATACAAAAGAGAGGTAATAAATGAACTGGCTAACATCCTTTCAAAATAATGCTATTGTTCATCTTTACAATGATATTTCTCGTATCCAGGATCAGTTTATTCTTAAATCCTTCACTTAATGGCAATGTTTGCCTAAGGGAAATGCTAAAATATTAATAAACTGGTAACCTATTCTTTGACAATCACCTGTTTGAACTTTCAGTTCAATTACATACCAAAAAAGAAACATCCTAAGATTTAATATAAATACAGAAGATGAAGTACATGTGTCATGAAAAGAGATATATAGAGAAAGATAATTTTTTAGTGTCTCCAGTTCTAACTGTAAAACAAAAGTGATTCTTGTAAAAATCAAATAGAGAAATTTGAAATAGATGAGATAATTTCACAGTTAAAAACTGTCAGTGGTCTTCAGAACTTATAATCTTTGCAATGACCACATGTGTAAAGTGAGTATCTTTTAGTCAAAAAAGAATACAAAGCACTTTTAGAAAATTTTATTACAGAAAAACATATATTACTTTCTTCTTAGAATATAATATAAAACTTTCAAGGACTTCTTTGGAGCACTATAGAGAAAGCATTACTGAGGAGAGCATTTGCACTCCACCTAATGTATACAGCGGTAAGACAAATCTTATTCTCATTGGCTTTGTAATCACACAATTGAGAAATTTTATATAATTTATTCTGTAGTCAATGAAACAGTTTATATAATAGGAATTATATATAACTAACATTCATATGTGGCAATCATGTCATTTCTGGGAAATGTTGGTGCCTTTGATTCTTTGTATTTAAGTTCTCTAGAAGGCTGAGTATTTTAAAACAATAAAAACAAATATTTAAAAATAACTGCTGGGCTGTGATCTATGCTTGATTGTACTGTATTTTTAGACACTGATGGGTGCATGTATTCTTCCTTTCTTATATAGACATGCAGAGTGTTAGTTTATATAGATTGTCTTCTGTATCTATACATTGTTCACTACTTCCTCCCACAGTCAGATCACAGGTTAGAGTTAGAGTTAGGATTAGGTTACTTTGTTTTTTAAACTTACATAAAGTCTTGATCCACACAAGACTTTCTCTCTTCCATTTGCAACTTAACCTTTATGGCAGTGCTAACTGCTCAGCCCACAAGATGACAGATATACCAAATCCTCTGAGGAATATCCCAGAATGGGAGCCTAATAAAAGGGAGACGCTGGAGGAACAGAAAATAGCTTCTCAGTACTACTTTGTAGGTATGGCATGGCCATTGTCATGATGGTTTCAGGCCAGCTACTGGTTTTGGGCCTACACTAGACTAGATGCCTCCTTACCTAATCATAAACAAGGAAAGAATCATGGTGTACTGCCTGCCCTTGCTAAACTATTGGTAATACTTGTTTTTCAAAGAGGGAGAGCTGCCATTTTTAGATATGCACCTATAGGTATAGGCACACTAGGCTCAACTGGATAGTTCCATACATATGAAAGTTGTGGTAAGAGGGCAGGTTAGCAGAGGAGGAAGAGAAATAGGAAAGGTTGGAAAGAGAACAATCAGGGCACATTATATGCATATGTGAAATTGGCAAAGACCAAATGTAATGAATCATAAATTCATGTTCAAACAACCTGTCAAGTAAATCATCCTGATCACAACTCTTCTACATAAAGACTATGTAATTTAAACTACTTAAAGACAAGTGAGTTGCTATTGTAGTTGTTATTATTGAGGTCTCTACTGTAGCCCACAGTTTCATTATTTCTTTTGTTTTCAAAATTACGATATGAACAAATAATCTCCTTCTTTTCCTATGTCTTGTTTCAAATTTGTGACCTTTAGTCTCATTAATGTTACATGCATATTTGTATATGTAAATATGTATAAACAATTCTACTGGAATAGACAAAAATATAAGTAAAATTAAAAATTAACAAGACCTCAAACAGAATGAATACAACAATATTGTTAATAACAGCATGTCCACCAAATATCATGAACATGCTAAAAATAAAATCAGAAAGAAAGATTTGAAAACTACCACTGAAAAAAAATCAATCACAATATGAAAGAGAACAATGAATCAAAGAAGGCTGACATTTCCTCAGCCCATGGCCTTCGGGGAGCCATGAAATGACACGTATCAACATTGAAAGAAACAAGTTCTCTCTCGCAAACTTTACATTCCGCAATTATACTCTGGAATAATAAAACAAATGAATAATCTGATAAAGTGGATATTAGCCCAGAAGGTCAGAATACCCACAATACAACCCAGAAACTATATGGAGCTTAAGAAGGAACACCAAGGTATGGATGCTTAAATCCTACATAGAAGGAGGGAATATAAAATGAAAGGAGGAACAGGGAAGGAGGGACATGGGAGGGAGAGAGGAAGGCGAGAGAAAAAAAGGGGGCAGGATCAGGTATTGGAAGGGGCTGGAAAGAAGGATCCAGATAGCTATCTAACAGAGGATGGCCTTATCTGAAAACAATGGGAGTAGAGGCCCTTAGTCCCAGGGATGCTTGTTGCCCCAGCATGGGGAGTTGCTAGAGCAGTGAGCCAGTGTGTGTGAGTGGATGGAAGAGTGCCCTCATAGAGGCAAAGGGGAGGAAGGAAGGGCGATGAGATTGGGGGTTTGTGGAGGGGTAACTGGGAAGGGGGATATCATTTGAAATGTAAATGAATAAAATGATTAATACAAAAAATACACTAATCAAATTCACCCCCAGCAGACTTCAACTCAACCTTGGAAAATTTTTATAAAGAGAAATGATAGTGAGCTAAAATATTCAAGTTCAAGAAAGAATATGAAATAAGAAGGACAGATAAATAGGTGCAATTTTAAAAATTGTATTTTAAAACAAATACAATTGTTCAGAATAAGAAATTTGATATTAAATTAATAGTCTAGAAGCATTTTGTTATGTTTTAAAACTTCAAATATTGATTGCAAAGAAGGATATGTTAAAATAAGACTAAAAATATCAGTTAATTCAAATTACAGGTAAGGAAGACTAGATAAAAAGTTTAATATAAATAAATTATAATTCTGTGAATAAATGCAAAAATTTTTCATAATAGATTTTTAAAAAGTTCTAGCCACAGAAAATGAAGTTCATTAAATAAAAACTGAGATAGGATAACCTCTATATCAGAAGTAAGTGTACATGAGGTGGAATTCACTAGAAGTTTTCTAGGGCATTGCCAATAACAGTATGTTATAATCATGCCCAGTGCTTAAAGTCAACACTATGAGCAGCGATAGCATATAGAGATTCATAATAGCATATGTTTGATTCAGGAGTAAATGTGGCAATTTAAAATTATATTTATAATGGAAATTGAAAATACATAAGTAAAAATAGCAAAAGCTAAATCAATAAGTAATTCCATAATTATAGACTTTAATAGTTATCTCTGAAACACTAACAGATCATTTAGATAAAAATCAGGAGCAATATTGATTTGAACAAATGTTATCAAACTGTTTGAGCTAAGGTCTTAGGAAGAATATCTCAATGATAATTTTTATAATACACAGAATTAGTTTTCATGTGCTGAGGATATAATCAATGTGACCCTATTTTCAGCCATAAGGCATTCTCAATGAAATGCATAGAATTTAAGGCATATAGCATCTATTATTTACAGACATGAAATTTAACATAAACAAAATATTTTTAAAGTTCTAAATACTTTGAAATTAGAGAGCACAACTCTAAAGGTCAAATGTTAAATCATATGAACTACTTAGAAAGTATTTCTCAGTGATAATTTAAAGCTGTCAATAAGCATAGAATACAATTAAAACAATTTAAAAGTGATTTGCTAGTTTTAATTCTATTTTTAGCATCTAAAGTAAGGTCTATAGTCAATAACTTGAGATTAACTTTCAGAATGGTGAAATATTAAAATAATTTACATCTTAAGCAGTTATTACACAGTTAAAATTATAGTGAAAATCAATTAAATTAAATAGACAGATCACTAAGCAATTTTCGGAGTTGTAAGTTGGTTGATTGAAATGATGGATAAGCACTTAGCAGTCCTGACCCAGAAGAGAATGGCAACGCTAATAACAAAACTGAAAATGTTCCCTTACCACATTGCAGAAAACATTCTCACCATCTCCTGTATTTCAACAAATTTGACTTCTTTCTTAAAAAGAGGAAAGAGTAACCCTCAAAATCAACAACATACTGTAATAAACACCCTGAAAGAGACAAACTGAAAGTCCATTATCTATTTAGCAAGTTATACTCTTAGTGAAAACTCAACTGTATGAAAAGATCCAGCACTATATGGGGGTTTACTGATAGACAGTAAGTAAATCTCCACATTTCTTTCTTTTTTTTTTTTTACTAGCACTTACTTCTTTTTTTTTTATTTTCTATATTCTTTGTTTACATTCTAAAAGCTTTCCCCTTTCACAGTCCCACCCCCAATATGTCCCATAAGTCCTCTTCTCTCCATCCATTCTCCTATCTTTCCCCCTCCCTTTTCTCTGTCCTGGTACTCCCCTACAATGCTGGATCAAGCATTTCCAGGATTAGGGCCCTCTTCTTCCTTCTTCATAGGAATCATTTGATATGCTAATTGTATCTTCAGTATTCAGAGCTTCAGGGCTAATTAATATCCACTTACCAATGATTGCATACCATGTATATTCTTTTGTGATTGTGTTACCTTGCTTAGTATGATATTTTCCAGTTCCATCGATTTGCCTAAAAAATTCATGGATTGTTTTTAATTGCTGAATAGTACTCTTTTGTGTATATATATATCACTTTCTCTGTATCCATTCCTCCATTGAGGGATATCTGGGTTCTTTCCAGCTTCGGGCTATTATAAATACGGCTTCTATGAACATAGTGGAGCATGTGTCCTTATTGCATGCTGGGGAATCCTCTGGGTATATGCCCAGGAGAAGTATAGCAGGGTCCTCTGGAAGTGTCTTGTCCAGTTTTCTTAGGAAACGCCAGACTGATTTCCAGAGTGGCAGATGACATGATAGTATACTTAAGTGACCCAAAATTCTCCACCAGAGAACTCCTATATCTGATAAACAACTTCAGCAAAGTGTTTATCGGAGTTTTACGTTATAAAATCAACTCAAGCAAATCAGTTGCCTTCCTATACTCAAAAGATAAACAGGCTGAGAAGTTAAGGAAATGACACCCTTCACAATAGCCACAAACAATCTAAAGTATCTTGATGTGACTCTAACCAAACAAGTGAAAGATCTTCAGGTCTCTGAAGAAGGAAATCGAAGAAGACCTCAGAAAATGGAAAAATCTGCCATGCTCGTGGATTGGCAGGATTAATATAGTTAAAATGGCCATCTTGCCAAAAGCAATATACAGATTCAATGCAATACCCATCAAAATCCCAACTCAATTCTTCACAGAGTTAGAAAGAGTAATTCTCAAATTCATCTGGAATAACAAAAAACCCAGGTTAGCTAAAACTATTCTCAACAACAAAAGAAATTCTGGGGGAATCAGTATCCCTGACCTCAAGCAATACTACAGAGCAATAGTGTTAAAAACTGCATGGTATTGGTACAGTGACAGGCAGGCAGATCAATGGAACAGGATTGAAGATCCAGAAATGAACCCACACACCTATGGCCACTTGATCCTCGACAAAGAGGCTGAAAACATCCAATGGAAAAAAGATAGCCTTTTCAACAAATGGTGCTGGTTCAAGTGGAGGTCAGCATGCAGAAGAATGCGAATTGATCCATCCTTGTCTCCTTGTACTAAGCTCAAATCCAAATTGCTTCATTTTTGATGAATCAATGAACTTACTTGCTTTTTCATTTTGTTTTGCTTTTCTATGTTTTGTATGCATACGTGTGTGTGTGTGTGTGTGTGTGTGTGTGTGTGTGTGTTTGTGTGTGTGTTGGTTATATCAGGCTATGTTCAGGCAAGGAGCTACCACCATAATTGTTATCATCTACTACACTGCTTCAATCCTTACCTTCCAGATGAAGTAACAAGATTTAAAGGCAGGACTACATTCTCTTCACACACATTGTTCTTGCTGTCTGTCTGTCTGTCTGTCTGTCTGTCTGTTGTTCTATCATCTGTCTATCTATCATCTATCTACATACCTATCTATCTATCTATCTATCTATCTATCTATCTATCTATCTATGTCCATCTCTCTCTCTGACTCACTCTCTCTCTCTCTGACTCTCTCTCTCTCTCTTGAATTTAGCATCATACATCAAAAAGCAACCCTATTTATAGAGGATATGACAAAGCTTCTAGAAATACACAGGTGGTAATATGCGATCTGAAAAGACATGAGATGACTTCAGTTTTATGCTGGAAACTAAAGGTTGATATAAGCATGGCTCATGAAAATGCTGACAACAGAAAGAATAAGCCCTAGGCAAGAAAGAGAACATTTTCCCCAGTATCACACTGTTTTAAATTTAAATATCAGGCTTTCAAAAGAAAATTAAAAAGTAATAAGAAATTTTATACAAAAGATGTGGCAATGAATCTACTATACAAAGAAAATTAAAATTCTTCTTCATGACTAAGAATCACAGGAAAGAGTGTAGAAAGCAAAACAGAAACAAAAAAAAAACAAACTGAAAAACCCAAACAAACAAAACAAACAAAACCTAATATAGAAGGCAGAAATATCAAGTTGAAATATAAAAATATCAAAGGGAAGCACAAAAAATGTAGAGGCAAAATTCAAAAATTAAAATGAAAATTTTATTTGAAGGGATGTGAACTTTGCCAGGTAGAAAGGAGAATGAGAAAGCTTGAAGAAAACACATTGAAGCATTGGGAGTATGCTAATTAAGACAAATAAAAGCATATTCCAGAGAGGCATGCCCCAGTGGAGGAAGAGACGGAGAGCAGGGAAGGAGAGGGAAGGACTGGGACGAGGAAGGGAGGCAAAGTGAAGTCAATTGGGATGTAATGTATGAGAGAATAAATTATTACAAAAGTTAAAACAGTACAAATATCCAAGATTTGTGAAGCATTGTAGTGTCAGGGAACTGTGGGATTTCGGTTTTGAGGTGTGTCTAAACCCCACAAATCTAATCCTGAAATCCACAGAAGTAGGATTGTTCCCTACCACCTGTGCCACTCTGGGCCTTCTAATATTAAGAGTTTTGGGCTGGCCTTACAATATGGTGGACTGTCCTCCTCTGAGGGATGACAAACAGTCCCACCAACTGCCAGGAGGCTATCACCACAGACTTAAAGGCCCTAGTTAGGCAGGTCCCAACAATTAGCATTATAGGAGTACAATCTTGGTGTGGAAGAACGCTTCCATCTTCCCAAAATAAGAATAAATGAATATCTTCCATATTTTCCCTAGAAGTTAAAATGGCTCCTCACAAACTACAGCTTAATCTGTCCATCTTACTCTTGGGAACATAGCTTTCTCTCACCTAAATACGCCCTCTTAAACCAATGCTTTTCTTCCTTCAAATTTTACTCTTCTTTCCCTCCAAAGTGTGTGGGTTTTGTTTTGTTTTTTTTTTTTTTTTTTTGCTTCAATCATCAGTATCCTAAAGCCTCTCTTTGATTGCCTAAAAGGCGATAAAGTCTCTCCTCCTGACTAGCTCTTACCTCTAAGGCAGTTGAGGCTTTAGGCACCCCCAAAAGAGATGACATGCACTAAGTCCAACAATGCTCTTACAGCTTATTTTTAACTCCTACCCTACTCCTATGGGGCACTGTACCAACCCCAGAGAGTGGTGGAATGCCTTCACACATCAGTAGTAGGTGGTATGCCTAGAATTCTAACTGAGGCTGATGCAGTCACTATTATGATTAACAACTACAGGTATAAAGCTTGCACGTCTTAGGGGGAATAAAACCCTGACAATCTTGTCACCCCTTCACTCCTTACTCTATCTCCAATGTTCAACGGTTACTCAGAAATCACTACCACTTTGCTATTAATTGAATAGAATTCCCTGGACAAATTGATAAACATCACCCTAACTTAAGTTGTATTTCTCCCATAGGACTGCAGCAGGGGCTATGACTTCCCCTGGCATTAGAAGAAGTCCATTATCAAGATCCTCTCAGGTATTGCTGTAGAAAAGGGGGGAGTGCTGTGGATGAGCCCATGATTCAATGCAGTCTTGCCCCATGATTTCCCTGGATGTAAGAAAATATATGCTATTTATTTAGTCCTAAAAGAAGTCAATGGACACTTTAAGCTCTTCTCAGACACTGACTATGCTCTTAATTTGCTCTCCTGATTTTCAGATCCTTTGTAGAACTATATACCAACCCAGTATCCTTCTGATAGTTAATGCCTCTTAAAGGAAAGAGCCAATTTCCTCCCTAGCCACTACATGGCTAACCTCCCCTAATAACTCACTTCAATTTCTCATGGTCTTTTTGTTTGTTTGTTTGTTTTCCATTCTTTTCTCTCCCAGGTATTGACAGGTTTCTTCATGAACTCCATGTGCCCTTACACAAAAATTACAAAACATTCCTCTTTTTAATCTTCCTCCCTGCCCTTTTCCTGTTAGAGGACTCTTCCGTATACAAGCCTGCATCCTCCTGTAACATCACTGTCAAGTAGCCAATATGTCTTACCCATGCCCCCACTCTTCTCTTGTATGATAACATCCTAAGTCTCTACACTAGCTCCTCCCTCCAAGATTTTTGTTCTTCTGCAACAACTACCATACAGGTCTGCCTATATGAGTCTAAAGAAATTGCCTGGCAGCTAAGACAGGACCAAAGAAAGAGAGAGATCATCTTTCTGTCAGATCCCCCCTTGTCAGATTTGGCCTGGCCATCTCAGCAGTGGAACTGAGCTAATGGGATAGCCTGGAACAGACATATCTGGCAAACAACATCCGGAATGAGAATGATATTGACCAATCAAGCCACAGCCTCTACCTCAAACATCCTAGAGTCTCTCTAGCAGCAGATAACTCCATCAGAGGTGTTGCCTTATAAATCAGGAGAGCTCACCACTGCTGACAGCTGAGCAGCATGTGTGTGGTATGATGTGTGTTATACTGAAGGAGGAATGCTGTTTTCATATTAATGAATCAGGACTATGAGAACAAAAGATACAGGTGCTTAAGGATCTCTGCTGAGATCCCCAAGACTTCCTGCCCTGGGAATCTCAACCATGGCACACAAAGTCTTTGGTAGCTTGGCTTCCTTCCCCCTTGTTTGCATATTGGTCATCGGGGCCTATCTCCTTTTGGCTCTATGTATTTTTCAATACCTAAAACAGAAAATAAGCAAATGTTGTCAAAGTCACTACCAATAATACTTTGCTTCTGCACCATACCATAACCAACCAACCAAGAGGCTCATGATTATGATGCTATCTCCCTTTTATAACAAAAAAAAAAAAAAAAAAAAAAAAGGAGAAATGTAGGTCAGGGGACAATCGGATTGAAGGGGAACTGGTTTGGATCAAAAGTGAGGTTCTGTCTAAATGCCAAAAATCTCATCATTAGATCCTTAGATCCTTAGCTCCATAGGGTTAGGATTGCTCTCCACCCAACCCCTGCCCTTGGGCTACATGTCACAGTGCATTTAGCCCTGTGTGGACATCTTTCCCCACCACAGGAAGTTATGTATGCTGGTAGCCAGGTTAAACTTCCTCTCCTTTTAGAAGGTCATATCCAGCAGCACCTGGAATTCCTCCTTATGCAAATGAGGCATCCCAGCACCTTGGCCTTGGCCAATGATGTACACTCACTAACCAAATCACCTGCCTACAAGCAAAAGATTAAGTACCCCTTTTTCTCCCAGTTAAAAGAAACTATTTTACTGAGGCTTCTTCCTGAGAGTCTGTTATTGCCACACTCACCACTGCCTGCAGTCTTTTCAGCTCCCAGCCATCCAGCCTCACTTTTCCCTCGCAGGATACACCAGTTACAACTGTGGGTCCATCACACTGCTATGGGCAAGGAAGTGGAGCCTGAATGGCAGATCATCACTGTGATTGCTACCCTTGGTTGTCAAATTGACTGCATCTGGAATTAGCTAAAAGCCCACAATAAAGGAAGCACATGTGAGGGATGTCTGCTTAATTTGAAGTGGGGGAGATCTAATCTGGATCTTTGATGAAGAAGACATACATTTAATTCAGATGTAGTCTGGGCCACTCCTTCTGTAAGAAGACTAAATAAGGATATGGAAGGAGGAAGCTTTTGGTCTTTGTATGCTTTTTCTCACCTTGTTAGAAGGTCCCTTCCTTAACAGGCATTAGAATCTAGTTCTTCAATATTCCAGCCTCTAATGAACATGAGCTGAAATATGCAGCCTTGTGGAGTGATAAATTATTGGATATTTGGATTTTGCATCCATATCCAGCCAATGTTGAATTAGCTGGACTCTTGAACTAGAGCATATAAGTCAAGTTAATAAATCTTAGATAGATAGATAGATAGATAGATAGATAGATAGATAGATGATTGATAGATTTTTTTCTATAAATTACTCTGGACCACAGGTTTTTGACTTATGAGTCACAATCCTCACAGGGTCCACATATCACATATCTTGCATATTAGATATTTACATTATGTTTTACAATAGTAGCATAATAGCTTTGAAGTGAAAAATTAATTTCAAGATTATGGGATACCATAACATGAGGAACGGTATTGAAGTGTATTAAATGGTGTTAAAGCATTGCAGCATCAGGACCTACTGCTCTAGAGAATCCAGACTAATACAGTCATCTAACTTACTAGCGTAGGAACTGTGACTTTCCCCCAAAGCAGGGATGATTAGAAGAAAGGAGAAGAGACAGAGTTTAAACTAATACTTGAAATGCTTTAAATACTAGACTATAAAAATAAATAACCAAACAACTTGAACTGGAAATAGAATGCATACAGATATGCAAATCAGCACAACTGAAAAATATTCACATGAAGACAAAACTTTAAGTCAGTAATAAAGCACATGTCATTTTAGACAATAGTATTCATAAGAATTTCAACAGATTTATCATCAGATCTTTGAAAATGTGAAGGCAATGGCTGACACATTAAGAGGAAGGACTCCATCAATAAAGAACCTTACACAAGATAAAAGTATCATTCCGAAGTAAATGAGACATATAGACATTCTCAGACAATCGGAGGCAACTTGTTAATGATACATTTAACATACAGAGACAAATTAACAAAAGCTCAAGTGCTTTTCAGGTTAAAACAAAATTAATTTACACAGTAAGAGTGTAGATAGACATTTCTGTAAAGGTAAATCCATGATAAATTAATTTCTATAAAATGGCATATAATCCAATTTTTATTTCATATATGATTGTGAGATACATTTGAAAAATGAGTTATAAATGTAAACATTTCAGCTGTTGTAATTTAATCCCATACTTTTCTAGATAACTTAGTGATGAATTAAATGAATTATCAGTTTAAGATTTGGTACATATATTAAATATATTAAATGTAGTTCTTATGGAAACTACAAAGAAAATGGCAAAAAAATCACAAATGAGAACAGGAATGAAATACATACAATTTTACTAAAATACTATTAAAGATGAAGGCAGTAAAAATGAATAAACACAAACACACACATTTATAAAGAATGGAAAAACAAAAATAAGTCCCTTTCTATTAGTAAATATATTAACTATAAATGGGCTAATTTTATCAACCAAGGAAACTTTACAAATTGAGACAAAGCATTGTTTAATTATATACTCTCCAGAAAAGACAAATAAATTTGGCATTTAAATCATGATTATCTTTTATGTGAGAGGATGAGAAAGGTTATATCATGCTAATAGCTATTCAAAGAGAATACATGTGACCCTATTAATGTCAGATTACATGTGTCAAAGAAATAAAGGCAGTTGTAAGAGACAAAAGAAATTAAATGTGAATAAAGGTATAAGATATTAAGGAATACACAGTGATAAACATTAGAATGCCTAATAATTGCTATTACTATATCACAACACTTGAAAGTCTCACAGGGAACAATGCAGCATTTTACAATAATAGGAAGCCTCATTCCATTCTCAATAATATCTAGAATAAGTAAGGAAAGGTGGCATTTGATGATGGCAAACAGACCAGATACAACAAACACAAATACAATACACTACTCCAAACCACAGCATCCACTCTTTTACCGAGTTTACATAAAAACTCCTCCAATTTGATGGTTGCCGTTTTGTCCTTTTAACAGTGTCCTTTGCCTTACAAAAACTTTGTAATTTTATGAGGTCCCATTTGTCAATTCTTGATCTTAGAGCATAAGCTATTGGTGATCTGTTCAGGAACTTTTCCCCCATGCCCATGTCCTCTAGGGTCTTCCCCAGTTTCTTTTCTACTAGTTTCAGTGTGTCTGGTTTTACATGGAGGTCCTTGATCCACTTGGAGTGAAGTTTAGTACTTGGAGATAAGAATGGATCAATTCGCATTCTTCTGCATTCTGACCTCCAGTTGAACCAGCACCATTTGTTGAAAAGGCTATCTTTTTTCCACTGGATGTTTTTGGCTCCTTTGTCGAAGATCAAGTGACCATAGGTGTGTGGGTTCATTTCTGGATCTTCAGTTTTATTCCATTGGTCCACTTGTTTGTCACTGTGCCAATAACATGCAGTTTTTAACACTATTGCTCTGTAGTATTGCTTGAGGTCAGGGATACTGATTCCCCCAGAATTTTTTTTGTTGTTGAGAATAGTTTTAGCTGTCCTGGGTTTTTTGTTATTCCACATGGATTTGAGAATTGCTTTTTTTTTTTAACTCTGTGAAGAACTGAGTTGGGATTTTGATGGGGATTGCATTGAATCTGTAGATTGCTTTTGGCAAGATGGTCATTTTAATTATATTAATCCTGATAATCCACGAGCATGGCAGATTTTTCCATTTTCTGAGGTCTTCTTCGATTTCCTTCTTCAGAGACCTGAAGTTCTTGTCATATAGGTCTTTCACTTGTTTGGTTAGAGTCACACAATTCACCTTACCTACATCTGATAGAGGGCTAATATCCAATATATACAAAGAACGCAAGAAGTTAGATCCCAGGGAACCAAATAACCCTATTAAAAATGGGGTACAGATCTAAACAAAGAATTTTCACCTGAAGAAATTCAGAGGCACCAAGAGGCACCTTAAGAAGTGCTCAACATCATTAGTCATTAGGAAAATGCAAATCAAAACAACCCTGAGATTTCACTTTACACCAGTCAGAATGGCTAAGGTCAAAAACTCAGGAGACAGCAGGTATTGGCGAGGATGTGGAGAAAGAGGAACACTCCTCCACTGCTGGTGGGGCTGTAAGATGGTCCAACCACTTTGGAAATCAGTCTGGCATTTCCTCAGAAAACTGGACATGACACTTCCAGAGGACCCTGCTATACCTCTCCTGGGCATATACCCAAAGGATTCCCTGGCATGCAATAAAGACATATGCTCCAGTATGTTCATAGCAGCCTTATTTATAATAGCCAGAAGCTAGAAAGAACCCAGATGCCCCTCAAAGGAGGAATGGATACAGAAAATGTGGTATATTTACATAATGGAATACTCAGCAATTAGAAACAATGAATACACAAAATTTTTTGGCAAATGGTTTGATCTGGAAAATATCATCCTAAGTGAGGTAACCCAGTCACAAAAGAATACACATGGAATGCAATCTCTGATAAGTGGATATTAATTAGCCCAGAAGCCCTGAATACCCAAGGCACAAATCGCATAACAAATGACTCCCATGAAGAAGTATGGAGAGGGTCCTGATCCTGGAAAGGATTGATCTAACATTGGAGGGGAATATAAGGACAGAGAAAAAAAGGAGGGAGGTGATTGGAGAAGGGATGGAGAGAAGAAGATTTATGGGACATATGGGGAGGGGGGATCCGGGAAAGGCGAAATCATTTGGAATGTAAACAAAGAATATAGAAAACAAAAATATTAAAAACTACTCCAGATCAGATTAAATATCAAACTAAAAGTCAGGTCTCAATCTATAAAGTTATAGATATTATATGAAGCACTTTCTTTAAATACAAGAATAATGGGAAAATTTTGAAAAACTCCTAAATTATGTTAAATGTTAACTATTAAGAAAAGATGCTCAGATACATGCTTCTTTACCTTCTTGATGTCATCATACTTGGAAGGTTTCTCCTGGTGGTATGTGGATCCATTGGGGTAGGAACATGGAAGACTGTTCCAGTGAGCTTCCTGTTCAGCTCTAGGATGCCTTTGCCCACAGCCTTAGCAACACCAGCAGATGGAGGGATGATGTCTGGGCAGCCCCAAGGCCATCACACCACAGCTTTCCAGAGGGACCAACCACAGTCTTCTGAGTATCAGTGATGAAATGGACCATGGCTATAAGCCCTTCCACTATGCCAAAGTTGTCATCTGTGTGCCCACTGAAGGGCATCCTGGGCTACACTGGGGACCAGGTTGTCTTCTGTGACTTAAACAGCAACTCCCAATCTTCCACCATTGATTCTGGGGCTGGCATTACTCTTAATGATAACTTTGTAAAGCTCATTTCCTTGTATGACAAAAAATACAGCTATAGCAACAGGGTGGTGGAACTCATGCCCTTAAATGGCCTCTAAGGAGTAAGAAACCCTAGACCACCCACCTCAGCAAGGACACTGGGAGCAAGATAGTGGCCCCTGGTTGCTGAGGAGTCCCTGTGCCAACTCCACCCCCAACACTGAACATATCCCTCACAATTTCCATCCCAGACCCCCATAAGAGGAGGGGCCAAGGGAGCCCTCCCCACTCTCTTGAAATCAATAAAGTTCACTGTACCCATAAAAAAGAAAAGTAAAAGAAAAAGACCTAAGAAAATATAATATGTTACCAATATAATATGTTAGATGAAAATAAATCTAAAAAAATGAGTATTAGATTCACTTACAATATACCTATATTATATTAATAATATATTAATCTGAATGATCAAAATAAAGAAGAACAAATGCAATCAAAGGGAATAAAGGAACAAAGACTGGACAATAAATTAATGAGAATTAAAAAGTTAGATAAATATCCAAATAAATATTGCTTCTTGTTTCTACACTTAACCATACATTGGTACACGTTGTGTGTGTGTGTGTGTGTGTGTGTGCACAGGTAAGCAGGTGTGTATGCATGATGTATGGCCCTAACAGCCAGGTTGTAGACTACTGAAAGAACATGCAGTTTTTTGAGACATAGCCTCATAAATAGAGTCAAATAATTTTGCCAAATTTATCAGTCATTAAATTAGAAATTATTCTTTTTAAAAACAAATCTGGGAAAGAGTAAATTTATGGGTAAAAATGAATTTAGACACAAATATAACACTGCATGAAATATTGGCTTAAAATGGATCCATGACTGAAAGATAAGACTGAAAGATTTTACCCTTAGAGGAAGATAAAGTTCACATTTTTAAACAACTGAATTTGAAATGACTTATTGAATATGACATTAATACGTAGGCAACAAAATTTAAAATGGACAGATTAGACTACAAACATCTAAATTTTTAATGTTGAAAGTCATTATTTATAAAAAACATTAACTCATGGAATAGAAAAATATTTTAAATTATTTTGCTAATAAGGAAATAATACCTGTGTGACATTAAAAAAAAAACTTTTTATGTTCAACAACAAAACTAAAATCAAAATGAAACAATTAGACGATATCCATAAATAGATATCTTCCAAGAAATATACAAGGTTGTACAATGTTAATTATCCTTAGGCAGTGTAGGCATAATGTTGTTGTTTGCTTTATAAAGTTTATCCTGTGTTATTTAAATGGTGATTTCTCTGCTCGCATATCTTGTTTACATCTAGACACAGCATTGTAATGATAGTGTCAATAATCTCCTGCCTCAAGTTTATGTAATCAATGGTTATGATTTATTTCTACCTTATCAATAAAAGCTGATCACTCAATGGCTTGGCAGACTAGGCATTGGCAAGACTTCAAGCAACCAGGGGAGGGAAAAAGAGAAAGAGAAAGAGAGGAGAGGAGAGGAGAGGAAGGGAGGGGAGGGGAGGGGAGGGGAGAGGGGAGGGGAGGGGAGGGGAGAGGGGAGAGGAGAGGGGAGGGGAGGGGAGAGCTGAGGAGAGGAGAGGGGAGGGGAGAGGGGAGGGGAGGGGAGAGCAGAGGAGAGGAGAGGAGAGGGGAGGGGAGAGAGGAGGGGAGAGAAGAGGAGAGGGGAGGAGAGGGGAGGGGAGGGGAGAGGGGAGGGGAGGGGAGGGGAGAGGGGAGGAGAGGGGAGGGGAGAGGGGAGGAGAGGGGAGGGGAGAGGGGAGGGGAGGGGAGGGGATAGGGGAGGGGAGGGGATAGGGGAGGGGAGGGGAGGGGAGGGGAGGGGAGAGGAGAGGAGGGGAGGGGAGAGGAGAGGAGAGGAGAGGAGAGGAGAGGGGAGGAGAGGAGAGGGGAGGGGAGGGGAGGGGAGGGGAGGGGAGGAGAGGAGAGGAGAGGAGAGGAGAGGAGAGAGACTGAGCCTTGAAGAGGGAGGAGAGGAGACATCATTAGAGTGCAGCTGGAGCATGGAAGGCCCTAAATGTGAGCATCATGGGGCTTTTGTCTGGGAGTTAGCCAAATCAGTTAGGATGATAATAGATCATTAATTGCCCAGGTATTGTGGAAATGCTTGAAATTAAATCTTGATCTCTCTTTTTCATTATTGGGGAGCAAGTTATGATCAAGAGAAAAAACAAACAAACAACAAACAAAAAACAACAAAACAAAAATCAAAACAAAAGAAGGAAAAAAAAAACCCGAAAGACCCAGCTGCTGTGTTAATTTATAGCCTATATTTATATATCAAAAAAGTATTACAAAGTAGCAATGAATCTAAGCTAAGCAATGAGATACCACCTTCAAACCATTAGGAATGCTACTATCCCCAAAGCAAACATATATGAAATTATATGTATCAATATTTGGTGAGCATTTGGAGGAGATGTTGCCCTTGATAAAATGGAATTACTATGTAACAAAGAATCTACTTTCAGATATCAATACAAAATAGTTGAAATAAATGAGAATTCAAAGAAAGATCTAGTTATTTTCCATATTAGTAAAATACAACAACATTATCCACAACAGAGAAAGTGTAGAAGCAGTCCACATGTCTGTGAACTGAAGATGATATCTATGTGTGTGTATGTCATGTATTCACAGAAATTAGTGCACATACAGACACCCCTGATTATTTAGCTTTAGAAAGCAAGGAGGTTCTGTTACAGATCTGACAAGTATGAATGTGGAAGACTCCATTCAATGACAGAGTAGCAGGGGAAAGCTCAGACCTAATTGAGAGGTCTGCATTACAAACCTTCCCCAAGGATCAGGAAAGAGAGGGCGGAGGAGGCAGAAATAATCCAAGGACTAGAGAGAGTACACAGCTACAAAGGAACACCATTAATTACACCAGGGAGCTGTATTATGAACTCAAAAGCAGAATGAACAAACAGACAAAAACAAACAAACAACTAGACAACTAACTGCAACAACTAGACAAAAAAATCCCAGTTATTATGGAGGTGGTGTTGGCTCAAATAACCATACCTAGCTGAGGAAATATGTGCATTGGATATCTGCCAGGAAGGTCAGGAGAGTGACACCTTTCAGAGTAGACTTCACACCTGAGTATTTGGGAGACACATATTAAACTGAGCGATTTTTTTTAACAATAAATAAATCAGGAAGCTCAGTGAGTGGGGAGGTGTTGTAGAAAGGGTGATAGACATGTTCAAAGCATACTGCAATATTGCTTATTTACTGAAATTATCATAAACCAATCTTTAAAAACATATCTGCTGGTAGGATTGTAAGATGGTACAACCACTCTGGAAATCAGTCTGGAGGTTCCTCAGAAAACTGAATGTGACACTACCGGAAGACCCTGCTATACCACTCCTGGGCATATACCCAGAGGATTCCCCGGCATGCAATAAGGACACATGTTCCACTATGTTCATAGCAGCCTTATTTATAACAGCTAGAAGCTGGAAAGAACGCAAATGTCCCTCAATGGAGGAATGGATACAGAAATTGTGGTATATTTACACAATGGAATACTACTCAGCAATTAAAAACAATGAATTCATGAAATTTGTAGGCAAATGGTTGGAACTGGAAAATAGCATCCTAAGTGAGGTAACCAAATCACAAAAGAATATACATGGAATGCAATCACTGATAAGTGGATATTAACTAGCCCAGAAGCTCTGAATATCCAAGACACAAGTAGCATATCAAATGACTCCCATGAAGAAGTAAGGAGAGGGCCCTGATCCTGGAAAGGCCTGATCCAGCATTGTAGGGGAATATAAGGACAGACAAAAAGGAAGGAGGTGATTGGAGAATGAGTGGAGAGAAGAAGGCTTAAGAGACATAAGGGGAGGGGGGAACTGGGAAAGGGGAAAGAGTTTGGAATGTAAACAAAGAATTTAGAAAATAAAAAAAAATGGTGGAGAAAAAAACATATTTCATTGCATTTTTCTTTTTTCTCTCATTTCTCCTATCTAGAATATAGTTGTCACTATTACAGTATGCTTTACTGATCATTTTGTAATTAGACTTGTACTATTGGTAAAGAAGTGGTTAATGATATCTCAGTGTGTAAAACTGCTTGTGCAATACAAAACAACCTAGACTCAAGCCCTGGCACATGGCAGAAAGAATTCCCACAAGATGTCCTCTGATCTCCAAAATACAGCATGCCAATGCAGCCATGAACACACACATGTATAATATATACATGAAGAAATAAAATATAATTTTTAAAATAATTGAGATACAACTCATGAAATTTAACATGTATCTTATATAAGTATATGGACATACTTGACTTACTATTTTTATAAAAATATTAATCTGCCATTATTACCAATTTACAAAACAGTTTTAGCCCCTCTCCAAAGCCCCAAAGCCATCAGAAGTGCCGTTAGTCTGCCCTCGGGCACAAATAAGCACTAGTTTATTCTTTCTATAAATAATACTCATATGGAAATTTCTTCAAAATATCACTTGATGTGTAAGCTGTCCTATCACTTACTTTTAATGCTTTGTATGTTTCACCAATCTTTCTTTGTCTAACCTAGTCAACCATTTCATTTTCTAGAAATATTTTCTACCACATGAATAAATTGTTGTGTATAACCATACTTGAGTTAAATGACATAATCAAAAACACACTAACTAGTATTAACAAAGATATGCAAAAATTGATATTCAAACACTGCTGGTGACAAATGTAACTACTACAGGGTTCAGTGCAGCAGTTCCTCCAAAAGTTAGTTAAAGAGAATTTCTATTCAAGCCAGTGGATCCCTTCTAGAAACATGCTTACAATAACTAATTTCATCTGTTAGCTTAAAATCATTCACAAAGGTTTACAGCACTATGCTTTGTCAAAAAGTAGAATCAACTCAATGCCCACTCTCTAATTAGGTAGTAGGGACTAAAATTAAAGATTAATAAACAATAGACATTGACTTCATTTATTTGGCAGAGCTGAGATCAAATTCAGGTCTTCTGATAGTGGAATGCATGTGTTCTTTCCCTAATCTACAATTTTTCCTCATCTTTAAATATAACTTAAGCTAGAGATTGTGGCATATGCTTTTAATCACAACACCCAGGAAGCAGGGTGGTAAATCTTTTTAAGTTCCAGGTTACCTGATCTACTTAGTTCCATGAAGACAGTTACATAGTGAGACGCTGTCTCAAAAGCAAAACTAGTACTACAACTACAACCACAACAACATCAACAACAAAAAACTGCTGCTGCTTCTACTACTACTACTACTACTACTACTACTACTACTACTACTACTACTACTACTTCTACTACTAGAGTTACTTTAGAAAAGAGAGTCCAGCATGATTTCCATATTACAGGACCACATTAGAAAGCAGGAATAAAGATATATTTTTGGATATCAACCTCAATGATCAATCAACCCTCTGAGAATTGCACAGATAAAGGCAGCTGTGTGTAGCAATGGCGTCATACAAAGTAGTTTCCCTGTGAAACTTTCTGAATGACTTAATGATGTCTTATGTTGTTACTCAAGTATTACATTTGTTCTATAGAAAATGTGGACAATAATAAGTTTGGCTATAATCCCATGAATACATATACTATTTACTTAGTGCATTTAAAATATATTATAATAACGTCCTATTTTTTCAAATATCATCATTATATATATTTTTATACATGAAAAAGATATATGCCATGAAGAATCTCATTAAGGAGTTTGATAAGTGGTATTCTTGGTCCTTTTACACTGACCACAATTTTTTACAATTCAGAATGTCAAATTCATTTTTGAATTTCACATTATTTTCTGACATAGATCTTTTCAGAAGAGAATAAAATGTAATGTTGAGGCCAGGATATAGAGAGAAAACAAATTTCCCTGAGGCAAACAAAATTAAAACCTGTGCACATCGCCAGGTGGCCTAGTACCATTCCATCCCAGGATTCTCTAATTATCCACAAGGTTGAATAATTATTAGGGCCTTCTTGGAAGGAGTTTTTATCAATATCAGTGGGGTCACTTATGAGCTAGGACTTTGGGGACATCCACTTTATTTTTTCATTATTATTGCATGGGAAACTAAGAATTCCAGGGAAGTGTGTGTTCTTCAAAGATTATTTACTTGCAAGGTAGAATTTTGTACAGAAAAGAGGAGGAAGAAGGAACAACTAAAGATATAGTAATTTTCCAGCTCCAAGGATATTTTTATTTTCACACACAGTTTGATTTTGTTTTAGAAAATGTCTTCTTTATAGACACTTTAAAAAAGAATAACCTCCCTTTTAATACTAGCTAAAAGAAATTAAATTCCAATGAAACTGTCAGAACAATTATAAGAAGAAAGAAAAAGAGGACAAATATATTTCACATGTGAAATCCTGTTGACAGCAGCTAGCATGTATACTTTTATCACATATTAAAATATCTTTTTAGAAAACATGTAGCTTTTCATGTCACATACACATTGTCTGAACCTACATACAAATCATACCCATTCTATGTACAAGAAAAAAGCAGCTAAACTTATATTGGTTTCTCCCAGAAAAACACTGAGATTTTTTTGTTTTTTTTTAATATTTTTATTTTCTATATTCTTTGTTTACATTCCAAATGATTTCCCCTTTCCCGGATCCCCCCTCCCCATATGTCCCATAAACCTTCTTCTCTCCCTCACTCTGTTGTTTTGTTGCTTTGACCTGAAATTCTAGATCTTACATTTACCTATAGGATGAGCTTCTTGATGTAAATTTTAGCTTGAAATCTAGGATCATTTTAAATATATTAAAGGATGAACTACAAGTATTTTGTAACTTTCATTGGGATTATAACAAACCAGTGTGTATCAAGTTAAATAATAATTATAAATTTAAATAATAAATAAATATGAATAAAAATTAAAAACTAGTAATATGCATACTTATTCATTTATGTTTACTCTAGCTACTAGAAATACTAAAAACTGTAAGATGTCTGATATTACAATTTATTTTCCTATTTAAGAGCCTCAGTTTTATGGGAAAACCCTGCATTCATTTATAACTGTCTACTCAAAACACAGTCCACATTGTTTAGAGCATTCTTATTGCAATGAATGCTATTGCTGGGTGGTGTCTAATTTTCTTTGAAACTAAATCTTCAATGTGATTAACATTCAACTGCTATATGTAGAGTCTCGAGTACCTTAAAAAAAAGTGTCCCCAAAACTTTGTACATTTATTGAAGCAATAATCTAAATTTCTTTCTAATTTTTTTCTTTCTGTTATGTAATGCTTTTTTAGTTGTGAGAGTTTTAACATAGTAACTGGTAACTATTTCCTCATCTAAATAAATGACATTTTAAAAGATTACTTATTTGACATCCCAACAACACCCCCTCCAGTGTTCCCAGTCCCTCCTCACTACCCAATATCCATTATTCCTCCTCTGTTTCTCTTCAGAATATCAACCAGCTATGGCATGTCAAGTACCAGCAAGATAGACATGGTCTTTTATTTTAAGGCTAAATAAGCCAACCCAGTAAGGGGAAAGGGTCTCAAATGCAGGCAACAGTGTCACAGACAAATCTCCTCCCACTATTAGGATTCCCACAAGAATATGCTATATAACTGTATGTAGAGATGGCCTAGGTTAAGCCAATGCAGGCTTCTGGGTCAGTGGTTCAGGAATTATACTTTTTTAAGCTCTTTTTTGCAGTTGTTATGATTATGAAGACATACTAACTGTACAGTCTTTAAATTCTGCAAAAATAAAACTCTCACTTCTGCCATATCCCACAGCTGCACCTGTCACCCAGGAATCCTGCTCTAAATACAGACACAGCTAAGATACCTTCTCCTCAAGTCCCTGTCTGCAGGGTCCCCAGCAAGCCTAGCAACCATGTGCTCTGCGCTGCCCCACTTGAATTCTGTCTTTCTACTGATCAATACCTCTGCCTGTAATCAAGGATCTATAACTCACACTCCAGCACACAGCTATGCCTGCTTTTTGGGAGACCTGGAGCTATCTGAGACAACCAGTCCTAGAGTCTTACCATTTCCAGGGACTACCATGTCAGCCAACACTAGAGTCAATAAGATGGTGAAGAAGGAGCACAAAAACATAATCAACAAAAGCTAGTGCAATATGGCACTATCAGAACCTTGCTCTTCTACTACAATAAGCCATGGATATCCTAACACAATTGAAGAGCAAGACTGACCTTAAATAGCATCTCATGAATATGATTGAGAGTTTAAAAAAGGATATATACAATCCCTTGAACAAATATAGGAAACACAATCAAACAAGTAGAAGTCCTTAAAGAGGAAACAAATCCATTAAAGAAATGCAGAAAATAAAATCAGCAGGTAAAGGACAAGAATAAACCTGTCCAACACATAAAAATGGAAATAGAAGCAATAAAGAAAAAAGAACCCTTGAAAAGAAAAACCTAGGAGAAGAACAGGAACTACAGACAACAGCATCATAAATAAAATATAAGAGATGGAAGAGATATTCTCAGGTATACAAGATGCAATAGAAGAAATTAGTAGATTAGTCAAAGAAAATGCCAAATCTAAGAAAGTTTCTAACTCAAAGGATCCATGAAATTTGGGATACTATGAAAAGAACAAATCTAAGAATAATAGAAATGAAAGAGGTTGAAGAGTCCCAGTTTAAAGGGACAAAAATATCTTCAAAAAATGCTATGGCAGAAAAATTCCCTAACCTAAAGAGAGATGGCTATAAATTTACAAGAAGCTTAAAGAACACCAAATAGATTGGACCAGAAAAAATGTCATCCTGACACATACTTATCAAAATATTAAATGTATGGGAAAAAGAAACAATATTAAAAGCTAAAAGGAAAAAAAGACTAAGTAACATTAAAGCTAGACTTATCAGAATTATACATGACTTCTCAATAGAGACTCTAAAAGCCATAAGATCTTGGACAGATGTCTGGTATTTCCTAAGAGACCACAGATGCCAGCACAGATGACTATGCCCAGCAAAACTTTCAATCACTATAGGTCAACATTCCAAGATATTTCATGATGAAACCAACAATATCTTTCTGCTAAATCAGCCCTACAGAGGATACTAAGAAAAAAGTCTCTAAAACAGGAAGGGTAATTACATCCAAGATAACACAAGAAATTAATCATCTCACATACACACAAAAAGAATCACACTCACAGAGTACCACCACCATCATCAAAAATGCAGCAACTAGCAATCATTGGTCATTAATATCTCTCAAAATCAACACACACCATTCACCAATAAAAAGACACAGGTTAACAGACTAGATATATAAACAGTGACCGGATTATCCAGGATGAATCTTGGATATAGGATCTATCATTCTGATGCATATAAGAAACATACCTCAGTAACAAAGATAGACTCTACCTCAGAAAAAGATTTTTCAAGCAAACAGATCCAAGAAACAAGCTAAAGTAGTCATGCCAATAAATAATAAAATAGAAATTCAACCACAATTGATTAAAAAAGATTGGGGAGGGACATTTCATACTCATCAAAAGAACAATACACCAAGAAAATGTGTCATATTTAAAAACGTATGCCCTAAATGAAAGAACACCCATATTAGTAAAAAAAATTTGAAAGCTCAAATCACACATTGAACCCTACATAATAATAGTGGTGGACTACAAGACCTCATTTTCACTAATGGATAGGTCATCAAAACAGAGAAGCAATGAAACTAAAAAATCTAATTGATGTAAAAAATATCTACAAAACCTTTCGCCAAAATAATATACCTTCTTCTCAACACCTCATGGAACCTTATCTAAAAATTGATGATATAACTGGTCAAAAAGCAAGACTCAAGAGATATCAAAAGATAGAAATAACCCCGTGTATCTTATCAGATTACCATGGATTAGGGCTGGGCTTCAATAATAACATAAACAACAAAACAAACAAACAAAAACAAAACAGAAAGCCTACATATGAATGGAAAATAAACAACTCTATACTCAATGGTCAGTTGGTCAGTCAAGAAATAAAGATAGAAATTGATGACTTTATAGAATTCAATGGAAATAAGGGCACAAAATTATGAAACTATATGATATGATGAAAGCAGTGCTAAGAGGAAAACTCATAGCACTAAGTACCCTTATAAAGAAATTCAAGAGATCTCATACATGCATCTTAACTGCACACATGAAAGTTTGAGAACTAAAAGAAGCAAATATAACCAAGAGGAGTAGATAGTAGCACATAGTTAAACTCAGGGCTGAAATCAATCAAATAGAAACAAAGTGCAAAAGAATCAACAAAGCAAAAGAGCTGACTCTTTGAGAAATTATAGACAAAACCTTAGCCAAACTAACTAAAAGGCACAGAGACAGGATTCAAATTAATAAAACTAAAAATAAAAAGGGAGATATAATAACAGAAGTTGAGAAAATTAAAAACATCATTAGATCTTACTTCAAAAGCCGATATGCTACAAAACTGGAAAATCTAAGTGAAATGGGTAATTTTCTGAACAGATAACATTTACCAAAGTTAAATAAAGATCAGGTAAAATATCTTAACAATCCTATACTACATAAGAAAATAGAAGCAGTCATTAAATTCTCCCAAGCAAAAAAACCATAGGGCCAGATGATTTTAGTGCAGAATTCTACTAGAGTTTCAAAGTATAGCTAAAGGCAATATTCTTAGAACTATTAGAGAAAATAGAAACAGAAGGAACACAAAGAAATTCACTTATGAGACCACAGTCATCCTAAAACCTAAACCACACAAAAATTCAGAAAAGAAAGACAATTTCTGACTAATTTCACTTTTGACCTTTGATGCAAAATAGTCAATAATATTTCACAAACTGAACACAATAGTACAACAAAATGTCATTCTGAAAATCAAGTAGGAGTCCGGCGGTGGCACACGACTTTAATCTCAGCACTCTGGGAGGCAGAGGCAGGCGGATTTCTAAGTTCGAGGCCAGCCTGGTCTACAGAGTGAGTTCCAGGACAGCCAGGGCTACACAGAGAAACCCTGTCTCAAAAAACAAACAAACAAACAAACAAACAAACAAAAAGCTAAGTAGGCTTCATCCTAGGGATCCAAGGATAGATCAATATATGAAAATCCATCAACATAATCTATTAATTATTAATAATTAATCTATAAGGAAACTGAACAAAAAATCACATGATCACTTCATTAGCTGCTGAAATTTCTTAAACAAAATCCAACACACCTTCAGGTCTTGTAGAGATTAGGGATTCAAGGTACATATCTAACCATAATCAAAGCAATATACAGCAAGACAACTGCTATCATCAAAATAAATGAAGTGAAACTTAAAGCAATCCCACTAAAATCAGGGACCAGTCAAGGCTGATCACTTTCTATCTATTCAATATAGTATCTGAAGTTCGAGCTAGAGAAATAAGACAACTAAAGGAGATCAAGGGGATACTTATTAGATGAGAAAAGGAAAGATATCACTATTCATGGATGACATGATAGTGTACATAAGTGACCCCAAAAATTCTACCAGAGGATTCATACAGCTAATAAATGGCTTCAGAAAAGTAGCTGAATATAAAATTAACTATAATAAAGCAGTAGCTATCCTTTAAACAGATTATAAATAGGCTGAGAAAGAAATTAGGAAAAAAAACACCTTTGAGAATAGACACAAATACTATAAAATATCTTGGTGTAACCCAAACAAGCAAGTGGAAGATCTGTGTATCAAGAATTTCAAGTCCCTGAAAAAAGAAATTGAAGAGGTCAGAAGTTGGAAAGCTCTCCCGTGCTCATAGATAGGTACGATTAACATAGTGAAAATGACCATCTTACCAAAAGCAATCTAGAGATTGAATGAAATTCCTATCAAAACTCCAACACATATTTTACAGACCTTGAAAGAGTAATTTTCAACATCATATGGAAAATAAAAAAAAAAACCCAGGATAGCCATGTCAATCCAAACAAAAAATTAGCTATTGAAAACAAGGAAATAATGACATTTGCAGGCAAATGTATGGAACAAGAAAATATCGTCCTGAGTGAAGTAACCCAGATCTAAAAAACATGCATGCTATATACTCATTGATAAGTGGATATTAGCAATAAAGTACAGGAGACCCATGATGCAACCCATAGACCCAAATAAGCTAAATGAAAGGAAGGCCCAAGCAAGAGTGTTTGAATACCACATAGAAGTGGGAATAAAATAATCATAGGCGGCAGAGGGAGGGAGGGAGGGAGGGGGGGGAATTGAATGGGAAAGGAGATAGTGAGGGCAATGGGAGGGGTCACAATCAGGTGAGGGGAGAGAGAGGACAGAGGGCCAGAGGGCCAGGAGAATGAATTGAAATCTCCAGCTCTTGTGGCAGCCTGCAGGGACTGCCTAGGAAGTCCCAGAGAACTGGGGTGGGGAGGCTCTCAGAAGTTAAAGCTGGTGACTTTAGTAGAGATGCCTAATAGTGGCAACACGGAACCTGAAAAGCCACCTTTTCAGAACCAGGCAGAACACCCAGTGGAGGGATAAGGACACCAACCCACTGACAAAATATTCAACCTAAATTTGTCCTGACCAAAAGCAATGCGGGGACAAAGATCAAGCAGATATTGAAGAGATGGCCAACCAATAACTGGCCCAAATTGAGAGCCATCACATAGGCAAGAATCAATCCCTGACACTATTGATGATAGTCTGATATGCTTGCAGGCAGGAGTCTAGCATAACTGTCCTTGTAAAGGCTCCAGGCAGCAGCTGATAGAAACATATATAGATACAGGTATCCAGAGCCGAACATTGAACTGTCTCTTATAGAAGAGTGGGGGGGGGGGCAGGAATGAAGGTGCTTAGGGAAATAGGAACTCCACATGAAGACCAACAGAGTCGACTAACCTGGACCCCTAAGAGCTCTCAGAGACTGAACCACCAACCAAAGAGTAGATTCAGGCTGGACCAAGGCCCCTGCGCATATGTAGCAGTTGTGCAGCTTGGGCTTCATGCGGGTCCCTCAGCAACAGGAGCAGAGGCTGTTCCTAAAGCCATAACTTGGAGGTGGAATCCATTCCCCAACAGGGCAGCCTTGTCGGGCCTCCATAGGAGAGAATACACCTAACCAAGTATAAATGTTCCAGGATAAGGAATTATCTGGAGGGGTTGGCAGGGACAACAATTGAGAGAAGGAGAGACAAGATTGGGGAGGGATTATGTGAGGGTAAACTATGAGGTGGGGCAGCTTTTGGAGTATAAACAAATAAAACTTCCTTCCTACATACATTAACTTCTTTTATCATTACACATTCAAGTTAAAACCAAGGTCTGCCAATAACAGACACATAATAGCTATCTCATAAATAAATGACAATAGAAATTTATTCAATAGATAATGTATTCTTTGAGACTCTTTATAGAATGTTATAGGTTTAAGAGAGCCATTTGCTCTAAGAATATAGGCACAACCTTGAGTGGTGCTTGTTAACTTTTACTTCCATGTAAATATTCATCCCTACAGTGTTTAAATTGCATATACATATGTATATACATATTCATATATTATACATATTCTTTATCATAATTTTCACTTTATTTTTCTCATCTATTATTTTTGCACTTGATCTTAGCCAAAAGACCAAGAAGCGATCATCTATTATTTTTTATAGTTAATTATCAGTTACGGCAATTTTGAAATGCATAAAATATTCCACCTGTAATGCTCTGGCCTGTTCAGTTCTGGCCAGTGAAAATGTGATGTGATGTAAATAGACAACGATAGCTCTCTGGGATGGATGATGAATAAAGTATTCATTCCAGGACAGTAGTAGTGAAAACAATGTTTTAATATATTAGATAAATATGTCTATAATTATCTTCCAATAAATGATATTACTATCAGCTTGATTGTATTAAATATTTCCCTAAAATGTGATTAAATTTAAAGACTAAAAAATATTTTGGTTCTTTACTTTTATACATAAGAAAATAATGCCTCTTGGTATCCATTCTCAGAGAAGAAAAGAGCCCCAAACTGGCTCAGAACCCACACTTACTCCTCGATTTCTATGTGTCAGTGGGGTCTGTTTTATTTTATTTTATTTTATTTTATTTTGTGGGGGTCTGTTTTATATAAGACTATGGAAAGTACAAAGAAGCTGTCTTTTGATATATATATATATATATATATGTACATATATATATACATACATATATATATACACACATATATTGGTTTTTCAAGACAGGGTTTCTCTGTGTAGCCTTGGCTGTCCTGGAACTCTGTAGACCAGGCTGGGCTCGAACTCGGAAATCTGCTTTCCTCTGCCTCCCGAGTGCTGGGATTAAAGGCATGCGCCACCACCACCCAGCCCTGATCATATATTTCCTAATGAATGTTTATGCTTTGTATTTGATAGGGATTATTTTATTCCACAAGCTTTTAATGACTGTTCAATTTTTTATTATTTATTTATTTTTATTGGCTATTGTACTTACATTTCAAATGGTATCCCCTTTCCTAGTTTCCCTCCAGAAACCCCTATACCATCCCCTTCTCCCTTCTTCTAAGATGGTGCTATACCTCCCACCCACCAAGTCCCACCTCACTGCCCTAACATACTCTTTTGCTTTTGTATCTAACCCCTATTATTTTTATAGTTAATTATCAGTTATAGAAATTTTGAAATGCATAAAATATTCCACCTGTACTGCTCTGGCCTGTTCAATGCTGGCCAGTGAAAATGTGATGTTCAGGACCAGGAGACTCTCCTATTAATGCCAGACAGTGTCATCCTCTGCTACATATGATTAGAGCATCCACCTTTGGTCAGTTTTTAATAACTCAGAAATGATCTTAAAATTGTCAGCACAATGACTTAAAAAACTATGGTTTCAAAACCATGAGATTCAAAAGCATTAAAATAGAAATTAAATTAGCCTATTATTTAACATAACATATCCCACAATACATTTAATAAACATATTTAAAAAAAACTATATGGATTGAATGGTTTTTATAAATAATACATAAAAATTTAATTATATGACTTTTTAAACATATTCTTTAATACTTAAATCAAGCTTAATGATAGCTCTCATCCTTTTTGTGTGTGTGTATGTGCCATTTGTCTTTAGAACTAGGTAGGAAAACAGTATATAAAATGATTGATAATAACAGATTTATAGCAACAGACATTAATAGTAACTCATTAATAGTACAGAAGGGCAGAATAGAACTCCACAATTTACTTACTCAAGGTAATAAGTGAAAAACTAGGACTTCTATTGCATGATCCACTACAAACCTGCACAAATTACTTATCAGAACAATTAAACAATAGTTGTTCACTTTATAGTTAATTGCTGATTTAGTTTTCAGAATGTATATAATTTGTTTCTATAGACAAAATATATTAATAGAATATTGACCTATAATAGGACCCAGTGTTGTAATCATCCTAGCCCTTACTCTGGTCTCTGATTTAAAAGGGGTAAGGTTAATCGAAGTACAGCTTAGCAAGAATCGGTATCATGAGTTCTCTATACTAGCTGTTCTTTCTAAGTTAATTGTAATTGCAGTGACATAACCCTCTCTACACTATCTATAATTCTTGGGAACCATGTTTGGTGAAAGACCATTTGGACATTTTGTCAGTGGCTTGTTTAAGAACCTAGTTAAGTTAGATAAGATGTATTGTTAATACTGACAAGAGGAAGTCTGTGTCCTTCCTGCAAATAGAAAACCAACAGTCAAATGGTTCTATAAGTCAGATAATTCAATTGACATTGAAGAGTATATACTTAAAACTGACAGAATGAGCCTAGTCTTACAGTGAGTTAATTTGACCATCTTCATGCTTTTTCTTCTGCAAATAATTGATTATACTATGCTGTTGGTTTTCTTTATTTCTAGTTTGCCCTTTCTTGACTTCTGAGTTCCAAAACAACTTGATCTCTAAAAATGCTTTTTAAAATTAATGTGATATTAACTAGTTATCTGAGCTTGGAAACGACATTCCATTTTAGACTTATAAAATGAAGACTCTACTCCCCTTAAAGCAAACAAAAGAAGACTATAGCCTTTATGCTTTCAAGGGCTAAAAGATGGCTCCTGTTTTGTATGAATCATTCTCATTCTTGAAGTCTACAACTTAAATGTTAGATCTTTATGGAAATAAGCTTGAGGTAAAATGGGAGAAAGCTGCCTTCTGAGGTTTGTCCCATTAGTTTATTTAGCTGTATCCAACCTGACTCTGGGAAATCATAAGCTGAGAAGTTCTTACCACCCTATATGTTCTCAATTCTCAGACTGGCTAGTGACAACAGACACAAGACAGGCTACAAGATTATAAACATGGGAGAAAGAGGATGGGTAATTTTCATTTGTTTCCTACATCTTTCAGGGAAGAAAACAAAAGAGATAAAAGAACATTCAAGATCTTTGCCATCTGGAAGAGAAAGAGCTGACATTAAAGGATTGGGCACATATGCACATTGTATTTGAAACAGTATCTTCTTCAGGATGGTGAATATATCAAATATTAACAAGAAGAAAACAAAGAGGATTTTATGGCAGCTCAAAGGTCAAAACAAGTAACACAAGTATATATTTTATTTATAGAAATATTTCATGCTATGCATGTTCCTTTAAGCCTCCAGATGAATAAATAACATGCAGTTTTATAGCAATTACTAGATTCCAATATTTATAGAAAACTGACCACCATGAATATATAATTATTCTATTATGTCCACTCTAATGAATAGAAAAACTATTTATTCATTTACCATGACACAACACAAAAATCTTATTTTCTTCCTTGCCATGCAGAAATGAACACAAACACTTGGTGAGCAAATATGTGGATAGAATTTCTATTTTGGGGAAATTATATCTATGCCAGATTACTTCACAGAACTCAGATGAAAATGTGTAGAAATATACTATTTTCTTCAGACAAACATATTTTACCTGCAGCAGAAAGACTGCATAATATACTTTGAGGAGAATGGACTTTGGTAGTAATAGTTTTTACTTATGTAATCACTCCTTTTAAAAATATACTTAATATAGTTTGCCATGATCGATTTGTAGGAGACATAATGTGTATAGGAAACCTCCCTTATCAGCAGCATTGCTTCTCACTACCCTGGTTACTCTAGATCACTAACAGTTAAATAATATAAAATGAAAATTCCAGCAATATTAAATACATTCCATACTCTTCAGTAAAATGTTGTTGGTCTTGTCATTTTTTTTTTAATGTCAACTTGACACAAGCTGAAGATACCATCTGAGAGGCAAGAACTTCAAGTGTTAAAAAGTGCCCAGAAGAACTTGCGATAGGTAAGACTGTAAGGCATTTTTTAAATTCGCGTTGATGGGAAAGTTCTCAACCACTGTGGATGGTAAACTTCTGGAATACTGGTCCTGGGTTCTATAAGCAAGCAAGCTGAGCAAGCAATGGCAGACAAGCCAGTAAACAGCATCCCTCTAGGACCTTCGTATCAGCTCTTGCCTACAGATTACTGCCAGGTCTGAGCTTCTGTCTTAGCTTCCCTCATAGGACTGTGACTGAGGATACAAAAGTCAAAAAAACCTCCTTCTTCCCCAAGTTGCCTTTGATCACAGAATTCATTATAGCAGTAGAAATAATAAGACAAGTGCTCAAGTTTCCTGTTGCCTAACCTCACACTATTTTGTTCTACAGGGATACAACATTATGTACTCTTTTGTACTGCTTATCCAAGCAGCATATACTGCCTACCTCATATTCTGCTCCATTACTATACTGACTAATACACTTTTGCAGTAAGTATATTCAAATTCCCTTTTCTTTTGTTTTTACACATCAATAGTCTCAAATTGCAAGAAATAACAGTGCTGAAAACTCAAACAAGTGTATTTATACTTCTTTGAAATTCTATATAATTACTGTATATACATGTCTACATATATACATATATAATATATGTATATATGTGATAATTAGTCATTGAGCCTATATAAACCTATATGAAAATTTCTTTAGGTAGTTCCACAAAGGAATGATTTTAAGCAGCTTGGGTGGTAATATAAATTCAGGCTAGGAGTGAAGAAGTTCAATTTCTCCTGGAGAGCCTTCATTACCTAATGAGGAAGCATCTATCTATCTATCTATCTATCTATCTATCTATCTATCTATCTATCATCTATCTATCATCTATCGATATAGATGTATAGATATAGATATATTCTTAAAAGTGAAAAGATTAATTTATTAAATTTCTAGACCAGAGCAATAACCACAAAAATATGTTCTGGGTATAATATATGCATAGTAAAAGCTAATTTAGCCACAGAAATAAAAAGAAGAAAAAGGAGATGCATGGAAGCTTCACTGTTTCTGTGCTTCAAACAGATCAGAGTCACAACCATAGTGCAGTGGACAATGGTTGTACTATTAAGATAGTAGAGGCAATAAATGGGTGGAAAACAGATATAGAAAACACACTGCCATTGAAGCCAATATATCAAAATACTGCACCAAGTACTTATACTTGCTGCAAAAATACTTGACAATTTCGTTCAGGAGTCCCAGAAAGGAATGCCTTTGAGCTGCTTGGGTAGTAATGTAAATTCAGGCCTGGGCTCAGAGTGAAAACGTTCAACTTCTACTGGGAAGTCTTCCTTACCTGATGAGGAAGTATAAGCTGGACCTATGAAATAGCTCAAAAGATAACAAGAAAAAAATGACCTCATGTACTTTACACTGTCAAGAGCAGGAAAACTAGAGCCTCTGGGAGAAAGGTGCCCAAGAGAGCAGGATTCAGAGAACTGGAAAGAAGAAAGTATCACAATGAGAAGGTGAGTTAGCACTGAGTTGGAAGAGTTTTAGGGGTGTGGAAGAGAATCATATTATCTTTATGGTAAACTGAATCACCTATGTCTAATTTATATATTAAAATCAATCATAGAAACATATCTATAATAAAATCTATAGAGAGTTGATATCTCTTGCAATTCCAGCCATTCAATAGAGGCTTTAGAACATTATCCTGCCTGTGAGGGGCAATCCTATTAGGAGCCTTAATGTAAAGTGTTAAAAAGTTTAATGCAAACCTACCTATGAATGTATTAATCTAAATGAATTAGATAAATGTAGTAAAAATGATAGTTTATGGATTCCATCGAAATGACGATGGTATTTGTCAAAACAGAAAATGAAAGCACACTTATATAATGGATTTAGAATGAATGGTGTGGAAATTTATAGGACACACAGTTGCATTTGCAAATTGATTTGTTTGAAAAGCTGATTGAAAAGAGTCTGGCTGTCTTTTAGACTTTTCACCTTATCCAACAGAACACTAGTGCATCTCCCACTGTCGTCAATGCTATACCTGCAGCACTTGCCTTCATTTTCAGATAAAGGCTTCCTGATTACTTCCATTTCACTAGAAAGACATCAGCCAGAAGTACTGAATGAAAGGCGATCAAGAGTTCTGCCATGGTCACATAGAAATCAAGTCCTAGGCAGCATGATCTAAAGTGTAGGTAATCGCAATGCTATTCCTGTTCTCTCTTAGTTGACAGCAACATTTTAAATGGACTCTGGTCTTCCACTAGATGATGGTGGAACCCTACATGAGCCATGAATATTCATTGGTCCTAAATTGAGAAAAAGAGGGTTAGGACAGCCTTAAATCCACAAGTTTTAATAGAATTTTCAGTCATGACATCTTCTTGAACTCATGTCATAATCTGTGACACCTGTTGACCTTTAAAGTACTATCAATTCCATAGAAATATTATGCTAAATGTTGCACAATTTAACCATTGGTGGGGGAATACTAATTTAGCTTGTCCCAATACTCTAGTATAACATTTCTATGGTAGCAAGCAAAAATTTTTAACAACCCCATAGGATACCTTTTTTGATGAATCTGCCAAAGCATTAATTTTGGTGAAAAGGCAGAAGAGTGTGGACAGGCTTTTTGATAAAATGCATTTCTGCTGGTATTTCACCATGAAATGCTTATCTTAAAGAGGATAAGTACACACAAATTATGAATATTATCAAAACAGCTTTTAAAATCACATTCCTTTCATGAAACATGAAATATTATCCATTTCATAATTTAACTATTCTTAAACATAGTTAACACATCTTTAGTGTAAAATAAAATAAAATTATACTCTTCTGCTAAGATTTTCTTGTTTATTTACTGAACTTTGATTTGAAAGTTTGGACAAATAAATGAACTGTATATCTTAATTCATCTTAGCTTTTATATTTCTTTAATTTTGACTCCTTTTAGTTTTCAGTTTGTTTTGTAGATTGTAGGTTTTTGTTTTTGTTTTACTTTTTGTTTTTTATCTTATTTAGTTTTGAAATAGAATCTCACTCTGAAGGCCAGTCTGGCCTGAATCTTCCACTCCTGAAGCTTGTCTGGTCTTTAGTATGTAGCCCAAAGTGGCCTCAAACTCAGATGCTGTTCTCATCTCTCCTTCCTCGACTGCATAAGCACTTGCTTACAGAGACAAGGTGCTGTGTATCATCAGGTCCTTTGCTGCCTCAAACTCCTTCTATATATTCTCAGACTCCTTATAACTTATTATAGAGCTTGGAGGGAAATATTGAAAATAAGCAATTCTCCAGCATTCAGATGGTAGGTCAAGAATGAGATCTACTTTTCCATTTTTCTAAAACCAATATGAAATGTGCTGAATTCCTTAGAGAAAAAAATAAATG
Source organism: Apodemus sylvaticus (assembly GCF_947179515.1). NCBI lineage: Eukaryota > Metazoa > Chordata > Mammalia > Rodentia > Muridae > Apodemus > Apodemus sylvaticus. The sequence continues at coordinate 87,191,762 of NC_067481.1, read as the reverse complement.
CATAAAAGCAATGGCTATTATATCCCTAAGCATATAATTTACCTTACAAATGTAAGCATACACATGCCCCCTTCATCCTATGGGAATGAACGAGAACAAGTACACTAGGGAATTCTGTTTCATTTCAGCAGAAAAGCAGCATATTGCTATGTATTAAAATCATTCACTGCAGAAATAAACTGTCTCCAAACAGGGCTCAGAATTCACATAGCCCTTGCACTTAAAGCTGAGGGAAGTATTTCAAGTTACATATTATCTGGAATATGATGCCACCATTTCTTCTTTATAGCACATATTATAATGTTATTGAATAAAAATTTTACAAAAGGTGAATAAAGTAACTCATGTGCTGTCTATTAATTTCATACACATATACTTTATTTACATATTTGTTCATTTACTTACTTTATGGACTTTTTTACCAACACAACATCCACACAACCTCAAACCCTTGCGTCTTTAATGCTTTCCATTTTAATGTTGCAAAGCTACTTTGCCATCCATTTCTTGACTGTCAATCATAACTGCCAGTGCAAATACTGAGTTACATAAATTAAGGAAAGTCATGTTTCTTGCTGTTTACCTAAAATGAATATGAACACATAAAACCTTCCTGACAAAGTAAATATAACCTGTATTTGTAATGTGTGATTTGCACAGTGCTGAAACCCATGTGAAGGAATGTCCTTGAGAAGAAATCACTGGATATGATATCCTTCAAAGAGTTTTCTATGAGTTTAATACAATAGGATAAAAATTAATTTAAATGCCACCTAAAATTTATTTGTGATACATATTGAAGCTCCATTAATAATTTATTACAGAATAATTTTAATCTTCACAGCAATCTAACACCCATTCATTCATATTTAGAAAAATAGGTGTATAAAAACAAACCAAGAACTGAAGTGCATTTGGTGACTTGTGTCAAGTCACATGGCTTTTAAACATAGGACTTATGATCTAAATTTGACTCTGACTTCAAACACTAAGCTCTTAATATATTTTATTTTAGTCTACCATGCGTGAAAATTAAATAAGCATTTTAATTACCTACTAAGTGTTCTGAGCTCTGCTGAGAGCTGTTGTAAGCTGAAAAAGTAATGGTTGCTAGTTATTGCTCTTTAATCACACACAGTTATTTTAAAAATAGTGTAATGATGTATGGTTAACTTTAAAACTGAATAAGAACTATAAAACTACTTAAAATGGTTCATAGATCATAGCAGCTTACTAAGTGGGAGGGGGTGTAAAATTCTAAGTGACCATGTAAAGTCTCAAATGGAAAGTACGTTAGTAGTATGTGTAAATCTTCCACAATATAATCCTTGAAATACAAAATACATTTAAATAACTAATAGTGTTCCTACTCAGCTAATTGTCATAGGATACCTCTATTAATGACTATTTTCTGAATCATTCTGAAGTATTATTGGGGAATGTCAACTACAACCTATGCCTGCTTCAAATCACATTAGAAAATTGAGTTTACTTTTTATTTCATTTTAATGGCAAGCTTTTTATTTCATATTCTAAATTTAGTTGGACTTTCAGAATTCAGTTTAACAAGAATATTTATGAAGGCTCCTGGGTAAATGATATCAGTAACAAAATATCTAAAGGAGAAACTTGACTTAAGAACGGAACTCTTTAGAGCAATAAGTCTTGATTTCTATGACACTTAAATAAAAGAGTTAACAAAATTCTGATAAAAGAGAATATGTCAAAAAGACAAAACCAAAACTGTATCACACACATGAGAGAGAGACAGGAAGGCAAAACTAGTCTTTATGGTTTAGGGCTTAAGTACAGTAGATATATGTGATACAGAATTTTGAAGATGCCAAATGAACAATGAATGATAAATGTTCTGAAGAAAATCAAAATCAGCTAAGGAGACTATGAGGAATCTGGAGAGACTCCTTATACTTGAGTAATGATACTTAAGTCATACCGAAAAATAACTTGAAGAAAAATTTAGACATGTATTAAGGTTACATTTTACTTTAAAACAAACACGCAATAAAGCTAAAGCTAAATGCAAATACATTAGAAGCATTTTAAAATATATCAATATTGATTGGGAGTGAAACCATGGAATTGAGCAATCATTGAGATAAATCATCAGATAAATCAAACAGGAGATGGGCCTTTCATACATCAAAGATGACTGTCTTCTAGAAAATAAAGAATAAGATTTAGCCCAGTTCACAAAACATGAAAGAAAATCGCTTCCTCCACTGGACCTTAAAAGAAACCAGAGATGCAATGTTCAACCAGAGATGCCTTCAGCCAGGCACATATGTTTAGTAAATCAAATTACAAAGTGCTTCACAGAATTATAATTTCATGTAAATAGCTCCATTTTTATTATAATCATGATTCACATGTTCTTTACCTGGTGCTTATAAAACATAATTATTTTGCATACTAGCAATTATTGCTTATCTGCAGTTCAGTTTAACTATTTTTCCTCAAAATTTTCTGGGAAGCATAGAGTCTAATTCTTAGTTGATACTGAACTTTTCTCACTATTTCCTTATGTCCTCCAGATAATCTTTAATGGTATGCTGCAACAGTATTGGCATTTATGGAAGCCAGTATATGTGAAATTTTGATGGGAGATTTGGAAGCCTGCATTGCAGTATTATTTCCATTGAATGACCACATGGGAATGCAGATATCAAAACTGGAGCTGAAATGAATACTTAGCAATCATAAAAGCATGGGAAAGCTGTAGTACAAACTTACATAGGCAATACGTTCTATTGAAGTATATAAAATAGTATTGTAATTGCCTTCCCTTGCACATGGATTTAAAAAGGTGGTCAAGTGTCATTACTAAATAGCACTGCTGGAAAATAGATTGTAAATATTATACACAGACAAACAAATCACCCAGAAATTATTTCACTAATACATACTAACTAATTTGGAATTCTGGAAGAACATATATCATGATATAATTAATATACTAATGAAATATACTACCTTTCTTGCATAAAAGTTTTAATATGATTTAGCAGTAATTCACACCTAAGTATGAGCTGCATCTCACCTAAAGTACTCAAGAGTCTGCTAATATGTTTTGTGAATGCAAATATTTTTCAAAATGGTTGTAGCAACTTGTCCATACTTTTTCTAAGAAGAGTTTAGAGTAAAGGGTTATGCCAACATTAAAATATATTTGATTAAAATCCATTTCTATTAATTCATTAGTATGAAAAATGTCAATGTACTACTGAAAACTAAACATACCCCACTGAAAATAAGATGTGCATAAATTCAATGTGCTGCTATGCAAAAATATTAATGTATCAGTACCCTACAAACACCATGCCTGTTAGTGTCCCTTGTACTAGCAGTCTTACTCTAAGGTATATGAAATTATTGTGAAGGAACATATATTAATATATGAAATGAATTGCCCTTTGTGGAAGAAAACAATCTATATTAAGATTCTAAGATTACCTACACATTCAAATATTGCTTATTGAGCTGAGAAAATGGCTCATCATGAAAGTACTTGCTGCATATATACTAGGACATGAGTGTGATCTTGGAACATATTTTAACACACCTGGGACTGGCCATGTGCTCTTGGAACCTAAGTGCTGGAAAGACAGAGACAAGTGAATTCCTAGGGCTTATTTTTCAGTGAGCCTAGACAAACAGCTGACTTTCAGGCCAAATAATAGAACATACCTCAAAATAATTTTTAAAAAGTTGAAACAGAGAGAAAGTACTTGAGAGAGGGGGAAAGAGGTTTGCATACATATATAGACATTTATATAAGCATATACATACATTTTTCTTTCAAATGAAGTTACACCATAAAGGGTGATAATGGCTCCCATAGTGCCATGGTCTGTGTAACAATGGTAAATGGCGTTGTCCACATGAAGGAATTCTCAACTGAGGAAACTCGAATGGCCCTAAAGCACCTAAAGAAATGATCAGCATCCTTAATTATCAGGAAAATGCAAATCAAAACAACACTGAGATTCCACCTTACACCAGTCAGAATGGCTAAGTTGAAAAACTCAGGGGACTGCAGATGCTGGAGAGGATGTGGGGGAAAAAGGACCACTTCTCCATTTTTGGTGGGATTGCAGGCTGGTAAAACTACTCTGGAAATCAGTTTGGCATTTCCTTAGAAAACTAGTCATAGTACTACCTGCTTACCCAGCTATACCACTCCTGGGCATATACACAGAAGATGCTCCTACATGTAATAAGGATACATACTTCACTATGTCCATTGCTGCCTTATTTATAATAGCCAGAAGGTGAAAAGAACCCAGATGTCCCTCAACAGAGGAATGGATACAGGTATATATACACAATGGAGTACTATTCTGCTATTAAAAACAATGAATTTATGAAATTCTTAGGCAAATGGATGGAACTAGAAAGTGTCATCCTGAGTGAGGCAACCCAATCACAAAACATCACACATGGTATGCACTCACTAATAAGCAGAAATTAGCCAAAAAGCTCAAAATAAACAAGTTACAATTCACCCAGCACAGGAAGCTCAAGAAAGAGAACTTAAGTAAGGGAGCTTTGGTTCCTCTAAGAAAGGGAACAAAATACTCACAGGAGCAATAAGGGAGACAATGTGTGGAGCAGGGGCTGAAGTAAAGGCCACACAGAGACTGCCCTACCTGGGGATTCATCCTATAAACAGTCAACAAACCCTGACACTACTAAGGACGACAAGAAGTGTAGACCAAGAGGAGCAATGGTTCTCTCCAGGGAGCACCTGCCAGAGACTTACAAATACAGAGGCAAGATGCTAGCAACCAACTATTGGACTGGGCATGGGGTCTCCAATGGAGGAGGTGAAGGGTGGCCCAGAGGAGCTGAAGGGGTTTATAGCCCCATGGGAAGAACAATGATTTCGGCCACCTAGACACCCCAAGACTCTCAGGGACTGAACCACCAACCAAGAGGCACACATGGTTCCAGCCAAAAATGTGGTAGAGGAAGGCCTAGCTGGGCATCAGTGGGAGGAATGGTCCTTGGTCAGGTAAAGGCTCAACAGAGGCCACAACAAAGGGAAACCAAGGAGGGGAGGTGGGAGTATGTCGGGTGGAGGGGCATATACATGGAGGCAGGGGGAGGGAGGAGGGCTTGGGGTCTTTGGGGAGGGGGGAAATTGGGAAAGGTTTTTACCATTGCAATGTAAATGAAGATGATATTCAATTAAAAAAAATTAAAAAAAAAAGAAATATAGGAAGAAAATTACCCTAAGTAGCAGGACATGATTGAGACAGCAGCCTCAGCCTCAGCCTCATCAGTACAAAATTATTCTCATAAGCACAAATATGGAAATAAGTAAACTAATAAGATATGAATGAAAAATAGAGGTATTAATTATGTATAATTATAAAACCTTAAAATCACAAAATGCATGAAATAGTGATTAACTGGGACAGGTTGCTAGGAAGAATTGGGAACTACTGATCATAGGATAAAAGCCTCAGTTTCAAGAACAAAAATTCTGGACACATAATCCCAAGCTTTATTTCCTTCAAGCCTAGGATATGCCCAGGAGGACTAGCTCTAATGGGACTGGAAGTTGTTATGCAAGCTTCCGAAGGAAGGAGTCACTCAATAGTCCTACTAACATAATACCTTTCAAACAAAATGATCAGAGAGGCATGATACTCTAAACAGTGCACTAGCAGCATTTACATCTTTGATATATCCTAAAGTTATCTAATTGTGCTTAAGGTATGCTCAATAAGAATGAATGCTTAGGTAGTACTGTCAGCTTACTCTGTAAACCTGGTACTGTAAAGCCATGACTGGCAAGGACATGAGATGTAGAAAATATATTACTGCGACTTTCCCAAACAAGTATAATTTCTAATGGCATCTTTGTAATAATCCAGATCTACAAAGTGTAGAGAACCACTAATATGGAGGTACACAGCCCTAACTGATACATCTACAACATAACTCTAACATATAATCCTCAGAGAACTTATAGAAGAGGAGTCAGGGAGATTTTAGAGCCAAAAGACCAGCATGCCTGCTGAGAGACTAAATATGTATAATAGGCTGGGATGCTAAGGCCATGAAATCTTGATATGTTAGCCTAGATAAAAGTTTAACAAGACATCACTGTTTGACTTGCTGGTGTAGACAGGGGAAAATCAACTTCATCCCTAGATAAGGAACTACAGACAGGCAATGACTGCCAAAGAGGAAGAACTGGACTTTCCTGGGAAAAAGCATTTGAGTGTTTATCCAATATACTCATATCCAACATCATAAACACATAAGCAACATTAAAGGGTCTCATCAAGCCTTATTTTATATCTATATGCATATATAAATATAATGATAAAACTGAAATCAAAAGAAAACAATAGAGATAATGAGGGCAAGTTGGAGAAAGGCTGGGAGGCAGAGGAGATGGAAGAGTGGGAAGATGGAAGGCAAATAGGGGATTGAAGATGATCAAAGTATATTATAAATATGCTTTGAATAGTAGAATGAAATCAATTAGTTTGTTGAATGAATAAATAGCACCAAAATGCAAATAATTAATGTGGAAAATAAGTGAAGAGTGACATTTAATGTTTACTTCTGGCCCACACCATACACACACATACACACATACACACATACACACATACACACACATACACACACTCACACATACACACAGGTAAGATTTTCTGTAAATAAGCTGGGCAGTGGTGGTGCATGCCTGTAATCCCATCACTCTGGGAGGCAGAGGCAGGAGAATTTCTGAGTTCAAGGCAAGCCTGGTCTGCAGAGTTAGTTCCAGGACAGGCAGGGCTATACAGAGAAACCCTATCTGGAAAAACAACAACAATAACAACAACCAAAAAAAAAGAAAGAAAAAGAAAAAAAGTGACTTTAAGAAAATTAGATTGTCTGTAAATGTATTTAATATAGAACACACAGAATACAGACATACAGACTCAGCCAGGGATCCAGAAATGTATAAAACTTGAACAATGAGTACAGTGTTACTGTGTTATCAAATGAAATTAAATGGAGTGGCTAGAAACTGTTTTTAGCATCCTGTGTGGGGTAGGACTACACATTACTGGAAGATTCCTTCAATTGAGTATCCACAGATTCTTGTTAATTAATGATAGAAAACAATAAATTTGGACTCAAAATTCTTACCATATAAGCAAGGAATTGATATGTATTTTCGTTACAATGTTGAATGGATAGACATTGAAAGTATTCAAATATTGAAACGACAAAACTACAAAAATACTGGACAGCATCTAAAAAGGCAAATAATTCTGAAGCAAATCCTAAGAAGTCCTATAAAAGATAAATATATCAGCCAAGCCAAATAAATTATAATAAATTATTAAATAAATTATACATAAATTAAATTCTAAATAGAGTAATAAATAAATTAATGCACAAAATTAGATAAACCTATGAAACTGTCCATTCCTCAAACATTCCCATAAAAATATAAGGAGATACAAAGTTACATGAAAACAACTGGTGGTAAAATATTCAAACGATAAAAATACTTAGCAAAGCTGTATATTTTAAGAATGTAAAGGAGGTAATATTGCAAAGGGGGAAAAGTTATTTACCACTAACAATAAAACACACTCAAATTACAATAAAATGATTGTTTTGCTTATTATGTTGCAGAAAATTATGAACTGATACAAACCAGACACTGGTCAGATTGCATGTTGTCTCAATTCTTACTGAAATACTGGGGACAACACAGAAACAGGCATTAGCACTTTGAGGGATAATGAGATATTATTTTGAAAAATTAAATATATGCTTATTCTAAGACTCAAAATGCCATCATCAAATCATAGCCAAGCAGTTTCCATTTAGGCTAAGTTTTCTTGTAGGCTAAGGGATTTTTTTCCTACTATGATTTCTTCCTTTCTTGATGAAACAAAACAAAATCAACAAAAACAGAACAAAAAACCCAAATTTAATCACAAATACCTCTTTTATGCCTCTGCTTTTCTTAGTGCCCTATCTTCTCCTGGCTCTTACGGTTTCCTTCCATTCTTCCCTGTGCACAAAGGGTGTCCACTCAAGCAGCTTAGTCATAAGAAGCACACTTTCATCATTCAACAGATAGTTATTAAGTAGTCAGGTTTTAAGAGCACAACAATGAACAAGATAACCACATTTCCTACCATAGGCTTTTGTTTTATAAAGTGACTAAGCCATTGTTGTTCAGACTGACAATAGAAAAGCAGGTGCTGATTTTTCCGAAGAAGAAAATTGGACGTGCCAACCACTCGGGTGAGGAAAATTCAAAATGATGAAAGTGGGTGTAGCTATTAAATACTTGAAGTACATAATTGAGCATTTCCTTCTTTAGGATATGGGATTTCCATTGTATATAATGGAAATACGTTAGTATTGTATTTTCTATAGTACATATAAGAAAATATTTTACATATTTATATGCATATAGCTGCTACTTATATCTCAGTTTCAATATAAAACAATCCATAATATTCAATAGTGATGATGAGATCAAACCCATGGTCTTATACATGCTGGGCAAGTGCTTTACCCTTGAGCTGTAACATGTTCCCTTTGATTCATTGTTTCATCATCTAATTTGGAAGCAAGTTTACTTACATTCCTCATAGGGCCTTACTGCACAAACTGAACCCATATGTACAGTGTCCTTTTGCGTTGCTAAGGCTATTGTACTTCAACCGGTCTTGAGTTGAATGTCTACTGACTCATTTCCCATTCTCTTCTTACACAAAAGCCTGGTTCTTGCTTTGTCTTTCCCTGCACTGACTGATTGAAAGACATGGACATTATTCTAACAGAATTTCTGTGACACTTAACACAGACCTTGAGAATTGAATCAGGTGATAAATCAAGGCTTGAGACCAGAAAATACTGTTCCATGTAAATACAAAAGAGAACATCACATTTGAACTTTTTTTATTAATATGAATTGTGAAATTTCCTGGGGAAAATATAATGAAAGTTTTATTTTACAACAACCATTTTCATATAAATAATTTTCTGTAAGCCTGATCAGTTATGGGGATAAGGATTAGTATTATTTTTTTAACCAACAGTTGATTTTCTGTAAAATTTTTAGGAAGTTGATATGTATGTATATGCATGTTTTTTTAATGAGATGTGTACTTTTTCTCTGTACAGGATAGATTTTTAACATTGACTACGTTGGAAAACAAAAGAAAGTTAAATAAAAACCACCAGCAAAAAGACAAGGGGCATGTTTTATATTTTTATTAATCATTGAGGTTTCAAACATGTATTTTGATAATAACTATCACCCTCTCTCTTCTCTTTTTAGACCAGTCCCCCAATCTGTATCCACCCAATTGTGTGTCTTCATTTAAAAAAGAAAGAACAAAACTTAGCAAGACACCATTAATTGCCCTTAATGTTGTCTACATACATGCCCGGGATGTCGCATTCCACTGAAACCTGTAATACTAACCAGAGAAAATACCCTTTAAGTAAGCTAACTGCCAGAAGCTCTCAATTTCCAAATGCTGCTCATCTGGGAGAGGGTCTTCTATATCATCTACTTGCTTCCATGCTGGCATTTTTATCTGGCTTGAGCATCCACAGGTTTTGGCCATGATATCAAAATAACTGGGAATTCACTGGTACAAATAAAATGCCTTACGGTATCCAGAAAACACTGACTCTTTGAAGTTACCCACAACCTCCAGCTCTTAGAGATTTCTGCTTCCTCTTCTATGATAACCACTGAACTTTGGAGTGGAGTGTATTTACAGTTTTGTTTTTCTCTTCCAATGGAAGTTTAGCATTTCATGGGCTTTCAAGCTTTTATACTTTGACTCTGTCACTGTTCACCATTTTAAGAAAAATGGACCACAAAACTTCTATGGGTTTTGGAAAAGTAATTCTTATGTTATTATTTAAATTAACTAACTGATGTTTTGATACATACATGTCTTTAAATTTTAATTCAGGTACATTCATCTTTCTTTTAATAATTGACACTATTACTCATAGTTTTCAAAACTAAAGAGAAGTACTTACACTAAGAAGTATGGAGATGTCACAGATAATTATTAACATATCATACACTATTAAACATTTTAGCTATATTCTACACTGACTTTCACTCATCTACAATTTTAGCTTTGTTTCCCATCTAAGTATCATTATGATATACTATGCAAATAAGAATTATACAATTGTTCCTTTCTAAAGAATAGTCAACATTAGCTTTATTTTTTGGTTACAATAGTACTGAGTTAAACAAATGTTTTCTGATAATTTCTTAATTCCAAATACATTGAATTCAGAGATTTGAACACACAAATAAATATTTGTTTTTATCTATCCTATTTAGAAATTATTTTAGAGCATAATAGCTAATGTTCTATAGATTTACAATGGTTTAATATGTCTTATCATACTTCAAATATATTCTAAAATATATTTTGTAAGATGCTTGGAACCAACTAAACTATAATTCCCTTTTCCACCACATTGGTCTGTTTTTATAAGGCAGTTTGAGAAGTCAGCATTTTTGATCATTTAGTCTTTTTAGTTATGGCTCAGTGAAATTATTTATTAACATATGACTAGGGGTTATAAGCAAATTAAACCTCTTCCTCTGGCAATTGCTAAAATTATTACTATCATCATAAAGTAATGTATGGCCATAATAATAAGCCCCACTTAACAAAGAATTGAAAAATTGTATTTTTTGTTGTCTTCAACATAAAGGAGTCTTTTTTAACAATTAACAGGAATATTTACTTCAAGGCATGTGACTGGAAGCCCCTGTTAAGTGCAGTAATGTCCTGGTGCTTATTCCCAGGATGCTTTTAAAGCTACAAATCTATAATATTTCCTAAATATAATGACTATCTGAAGGTACATGGGGGAGATGAGGAAAATTAAATGCTCATTAAATAGAATGAGACAACTGTTATGTTGTAGCAGTCATTGTTTCATAGAGGGTTTATAGAAATAAGGAAGTGGCAAGCAGTGGGTGGAGCTGCTAGGGTAAGGCCATCTGGAAAAGGGAGAACAATACGGAAGGGCAGGCATGTTCTGAATCACAGCTCACAGTGTGCCATTTACCATGCTTTCTCTGTCTCTCAGGTATCTAAACTGAAAAGAGAGAGAAGGCATACACATTAGAAAATCTTGATAGGTAGATGTTTTACTCTAGCAAAGAGTGCTGCATTTAAATATAATGGTGTTTACTTTGTGTGAAACTGAAACATTTGTAAAGATTTCTTTGTGCTGTTTCTAATCTATAATTTAACAGATTTGTTCCGCCAGAACAAACATTTGCTGAATGTCATGGAAATGGTTTTGAAAAGTGTAAGTGTCAGCAAGATGGCCTCTGAACACAGTCCTCCCACAAGGTAGCAAGCACCTGGATGCCCCACCCACAAACTGGCAGTCCTTCCTCATAGCCAGAACCTCGGCCATAGCTGTGTCTTTGTATTCCATTTCTTTTTGTCTGAGCTTAAGACGTGCCTCAAACACTTCTTCATATTCGGCACCAGCAAGGGACATTAATCAAATCCATCTCCATGCCCATTTCTTCAGAGTTGTTGCTTATGATCTAGCCTGTGAATAGCTTTTACTCTCGACCTTTCTGATCAATAAGATGGATGACAAAGGAGGCAAAAGCATGTGGTTTACATCTTCATAGAATCTGCTACCTCCTCAGAATAGATAAAATAAATAATTCCTTTAGTGTTAACCATTGCCTCCCGCAAATGATACTAGACGAGTGTGGCAGTGAGATGAACTCTGGCTCCTTACCTTTGATGTGTGGTCTTGTTTGGGGGCTGTGCTTTTGATAAGCTTTCAAAAGCCCTTTACTATGAGTGTCAAATTAAGTACCCTTATGAATATGCATGAATAAAGCCCTCCTATATTCATTTTGGTGGCTACTTACTGTTCTGGGTTGCCCTGGAAGCCATTCCAAATGGTTTTGATTTTGCGTTTGAGATTCTTAATGGTAGTAATTATCTGTTGCAGCCATGCAGCACCAAATATGATGTGTGTTAGAGATACTTTAAAAATAATGATAAAAACGACTGAAGATGCTAATTCCCACATTTTAGTTCCTACAGGGCAATTAGCCCCTAGTAATGATGTTTATATTTATATGCAAATGTTCCAGGAAAAAAATGAATCTTAACAGAAACTTCATATCAATACTATTGGGAGATGAGAGCATTGCATCTGTCTGTGGCAAATGCCTACCATTAGCTATACATGTAGCTTATTCCTGTAATAGAAACTATTTAATCTTAAGTAATTCATTCTTCATCTTGGGTTATTTTCCGTTCCTTCTGTTCTTTTATTAAGACTCTTAACTAACATGCAGCATGTACGGCTCTCCAGGGCTTCTGCTTAGGTGTCTCACCACATTTTCTTCTGAGGATCATCTGTTCCTTGAATTATTACCTAATGTCATTACCATGTCTCATTTTCAAATACTAATTGAGCAACCAAAGCAGGCTTCTTGGGAGACACTTACTGGATAATATCTTCTGTTCTAGGGATTCCACCACATGCAATACCAGAGCTATAATGTAAAAGCAAAGTTCTGTCTTTCAGATGTAGATTGTGATTATGTTTCTGCTAGTAAAAGGGAGGGAGGAAAAGAAAGAGAAGAAAGGGCCCCTGTAGGTGTGAGGAAAACGAAGCTTCCAGCTACTTCATGTGACCTGTGTCAGAGAATTAGAACAGAGTGAATCTAGAATCAACTTTATGATGCAGGACATTCTTACATTGGAAGACTGTCTTACATGGAAGATCCTCTCCTTATCACTCATTCCGTTTGTCCTCCCTTTGTTTCTACAAGGCATTTAAAAGTATTTGTTGGCAATTAGTTCACTTAAGTAATAGCATCATTAGAGACATATATTGAAGAATTCTGACTAAATGGGGCCTCTGCAACTTCACTTAAGACCTGTTACTGGTCATCCACTTCCGAGTGCTGCAAAGAATCATTTCTTTTTAGGTATCAGAAGTAGAGAAGTGTGAAATCCATGATGAAATACAACAAAATCATTAGCTGATCGGAACACGAGAGAGGTCAGCCCAACACTATGAAAGCAATTATGGTTTTCAATTTTTATTTAAGACAGAAAGAACATGGAGGGAAGCAACCTAATAAGAACACTGTGTCATATTTGTCCCACCCTCACAGTAAATATCTTCCTAAGAATAGCAATACCCAAGGGCAAGTATAGGCTGGCTGACTGTACTTCATTAACCACACCCAGGGGTGGTGTAATTACCCACAGCTTCCATGGTAAACAAACAAACAAACAAACAAACACAACAACTTTCCGTGACATCTGTATAGACTCCTTTTTCTACTTTTTCTATTTAACCTAGAACAAACAAAAGAGCACACTGCCCACAAATTTCTAAATATGAACCAGATACCTCTACTAGCACCATATTTCAAGAGGCAGATGTTCCCTGTCACTCACTGTCAGCGTCTGGGATGAAGGAGTCTGGGAACAGAGAATTTCAGCACCCTGACAGTGCGAAATCTCATTAGAAACTCTTGAGATTTATCTGTCACTCTGACAGGATAATTTGATTTTAAATTCCATCACTGCTAGCCCTAATTTTTAAAATTACATAGAAAAAAATGTGACTTATCTTCCCCCTTATGATGAGAAATTGAGTAATATAAATCAAAATCAAGGGTTCCATTAATCAGAACTCACATAAATTTTTTTTTGAAAATTTTAGGGTTTGAGGGATGTGGCAAAACTCTCTTTCAACCCTCAATTGGCATCTGTCCCTCACGGAACTGGGGTGTAGATGACTGAAGACATTCCTGCCAGGCTCAAGTTAGAAAGTCTGAAGTTTTCGTATCAATAGAATATTGTAATATTTCACACAATGACTAATGTCCTCCTAGGAGAAGCAGAGTCAAACCCCACAGGTAGTTGGTTTATTGTATAGTTACCATTACCATGTCTGGATCTGAGTTTTACTGAGAGGCATCAAAACATCCTAAAATGTCATGCACACCTCATTCTAGGGTTGCATATATCAGAGGACTTTTACAAATTCAGCCCATCTTCCCTTTCTCAATGAAGGCTCAAATACACAATTTAATGTGAGTGATAGCATACTCTCAAAAGCCGATGGACTTGAAGACCACTGCTTGCCTTTCTTATCATTTGTCAGTGGTAGAACTCAAGTATTCTCAGTTCCATGGTAATAAGCAAACAACTCATTAAAAGGAAATGAATTACAACTAGGAAAGAGATGAACAGAGTAGAGGCAGCTGCGTGCAGAGAACAGCTTTAGACATCTCCTTGTGGCACACACATTTCCCCAGTATGAAATTTTCTAAAACTGAAAAGAGGACTTAATGTCTATGTGCTTGTTAGGGAAGCAGGATCAAGAAAGGTCAAAAGAAGACTGCTTTACTATGAAATTGTGGACTCAGGGATGCTCAGAACTTTAGTCTCTAACTTAGGAGAATCAACTCTGATTCGCTCATGTTCTGACAGAGGCTTCCAGAAAGGACCATTTTCTCCTTAAAAACAATCCAAAACAAAGAACAAAACCACCCAAACAACCCCCCACCCAACCCATTTCTCACCCAGCATCTGACAATGTTCCTTCTGATTTGGTCTGTAGCACATTTCTCCTTAGTACACAGAAAAGGAGATAAAGTATGTTCCCATTGCTTACTAACATGTCACAATAGTTCCTAGGAAACAGAACAAAAACCAATAGCCTTTTCTTTCTATGAAGCTCAGAACCAACAAAATTCACCCAATATCTTTCATGTCATAAGATGCAGGGTTTATGACATTAGTCATCAAGACAGTAAAAGTATTGAATATATACATATTTCTAATGCCACAATTTCCATTTGGTGTTGCATATGGATAGGTCTTTTGGATACAGTATAACTGCAATCCTGTAGCTTTCTATATATAAGTCCATGTGCAGATGTTTATACCTCTGTGTTGTATATAATGGCAGTAGTACCACCATCAAGAATAGATTAAGGAATTTTGGCTGAGCATTGTGAATTAACTTTATTCATGCTTATCTGAAAAATTCCAACAATAATTATTTTAAATGATAGCTTTGCATAATGTTCAGATTTTTAGGACAAAGCAATAAACTTCATTGCATTAATAATTAAAACATCGTTACATTTTCCTGGGAAATAGGCCAAGAAAGAAATAAGAACACTCTTACCTTATGAATATGTGAATTTCCTTCTGATCAGGTGGTTATTGAAGATACATGCCTGAGTTCTCAAGCATTGTGTATTCCACAGCAACCTTTAGAATGCTGGGGGGAAAAGCAATACAATTGAATTTTGTAAGCCACAGAATACATTTTTTTGAAAATTTCAAATTGTATATTCATAATTAATAAATTACCAGAATAATAAATGCAAATATGGAAGCATTCCTATAACCTTACCTAGGTCTTTTTGCTGATTATTTGTCAAATTAACAAAACAAAAATCATGGAAAAGTAGTTTGAACTTAAAATGCCTTCATCGTAGATATTCAGTTCTAACTTTTATGATAAAGCATCTCAAAATTTTCTCTTTCACCTCGAACATTGCTGTGACAAGCCAGTCAAGGTCCACCGAATCCAATTAGAGCGGTTTCTGGCAAAGGAGCTATGCTTCTTGACAATATTAGGGCAAAATACTGTGCAAGCTATTTTAACTTTAAGGAGGGCTCTGGTAGCTACAATCATCTTTAGACTGTGGCTAAAACGCTGTCGTAAATCAATGACAGGGTGAAGGTACCTGCCAAGCTCTGCTGGAAGTAGCCATTGGTTTCTCTGCCCCATACATCTATGGATTTTTCTATGCTCTGTTGCGTAGAATCAGAAGAATGTAAGGGGGTTAGAAAATTTCAGAGTAGAGGACAGAAAAGTCACCACTGTCTACCATAATTTTAAGGAGGGTGATGGTGTTTAAACTTATGAAAGGGGAAGTAAAACACAGTTACAGCTCCAGAGATCTGTTGCTCCATTTCCCTCAGCCAGTGAGCTTTGACAAGTAGGCTTCCTGAACATTTTATTCTCCCATTCCACAAATCCTATGCTTTCCCTTGTTATCTTGGCTTACACTGCCTAATTTTTTTTGTAGCTGGTTGCTCTTCCTCATGCCTCTCCTTTTTATACTTCCCTGTATCAAAAGCACCTTCAGAAATGCAAATACACACATGTCAACCTTTGGCTTATTTTATTTAATCCTGCTCATTTTCAGAATGTTAGAAAACAGATCTGTCGTGATCTTTTGTCTGTTGTGCAAACTCATCTTCTGAATGTTCCATACTTTACCAAAACAAATTCCAAAAATACCAAGCTGTATATAGTTATAATCATGTTTCACATGCATTATTCTCTGTGCTTATTAATCCACCCATTAAAGCTCTGTTGTTGGCTGTATACAGTTCTCATCTTTCCTGTTTCCTTCCTGAAAGCCACCTTATCCTTGAAGATTCCTATGTAGGTCTGCCAATATATTCATTACTTTAGATGAGTTAATATATAGGTTAATATTTTCCCAGATAATACTTAGTAAATGAAATCAATGGTTTTGTTTTTCTGTGTTAAAAGAAGGCCAAGATGAGTGGAGCCATGTAATTACATACATTTTTCCCCATTTTGTTCTCATATGCTGGATATCCTTACTTGAATGAAATATATTTTTATTTGAGTCCTATATTATTCAACTTCTGTTCTGAGTTGCCTAACACAATGCCTGATCTATAGAACAACTTCATGTTCAGGAATAGCTTTGTTATTTCACAGCCTCATGGGGGTTAAATTTATTTCAAGTGGATATCTACTTGGATTTCCAATGCTTCGAGGTGCTTTGTACTCTAGGCCAAATATGGGGTTATATACTTCTGAGTAGATCCTAGTATTTTCATTCTGTAATTAAACATAGTATGTCTTTAAGTTAATAATTAAATCACATCAGTATAAAACATACTACGGCCCTTCAAAATATTCATAATAATCTGAATATGAAACTCTCCATTCTCCAATGTTACCTAAGAGAATTTTCAAATATGAGGTGAAGCCCACTTTCAACAATGTATTTGTAACTTATGCTTATAAATCTGTTGTTGTTGCTTGCAAATGATAATGCTTTTAAAATAGTTTATGAGAGAAAAAGAAAACACAAACTACCGATTTCATTCCTGAGTCCAGTGGTCACTCATTGATACAAAGCAAGTGTAATATACAAGCTTTTTCCTCTCTGTGTGTGATTTCCATAGGTATGACTGGATAGATATTTGCTCCCATTAGGTTAATATTTTCCTAGCTAATATTTGGTAAATGAAATCAACGGGACATCAATAAAGGTTTTTTGTTTGTCTGTGTTAAAGGAGGCCAAATGGAGTGGAGTTATGTAATTATATCCATTCCTTTATTGGCTCTAACATGCTGGACATGGAATGTGGTTTATCAATACAAACCACATTTGATCAACATTGCAGTAGAATCGCAAAGGTACTCTCTCAATTCTGCAATGTTCCTTTTCTACCTTTCAAAATTGAGAAGCTTGAAATAATCCCCCTGAGACTTCCCACCTCACATCCCTTCAAAGCCCAATGTTCACACATGGTAGCATTAGAGGAAAGATTTTTAAAGACCCCATTGGAACTGGGGCCTATTCATTTTCTGTGTAAACCATGGGGTTCCTGCGCAGACAGTGATGTGCCAACAGGAACCCAGACAGCTGCTGCACCAAAGCTGCTCAGAGTGCAGGTGGGGAAACAGCTTGTGATATTAACAAGGCTAGATCCTTCTTGTCGCTTTCTATAGCCTTTATTTAAAATAAAGGAAAAAATGCTTTCAAAGACTTATTTATAACTGTATCAGGCACAGATTGCACCAACATTTTGCTGCATTGAGCACATGTGTTATTCATACTGATATTAAGTATTTTTTTTCCTTTTTGAAGTAGCCAAAAAGGAAAAAATAGTGGAGGGAGCTGCTTCCTGAGGATGATTTCTGATAGGAACTACTAAAACTGTATCAATGATACTAATGGGTGAAAATAGTTTTTTAATGGATTTAAAAAGTCAAAAACATAAACAAACAAAAAGATCAAAATGGAGAAATCAAGACACACAAGAAATGACATTTCGAAAAGAAAATGTTTTAAAGGCTATCACATCTGTTATATGTATTACTTTTCACTCAAAGTCATAATTAAATTAGTTCCATTGTTCTGCATCTCCATGGATAAAGTTACGATTTCTTTCTAACTCCTCAATACAGCACGATAGCACTCTTCATATTGGAAGTCATCTTTATCATTTATTCTGAACATTTAATAAGCTCCAAGGACATTTTACTGATCTGCTAAGCATTGTAAGAAACAGTGATACTTCATCTGTACTGTAAGCTTGAGAAATCTATACAACTTTGGGAAAATACAAACACCATTGAGTAAAGGTGGAAACTAATTTGGGTAGTAATGCTTTGGAGCATCAGTTTGTTAATAGAGTTCTTTCTTCCTTTTTTGGTATGATTTTTTTCTAGGTTCATTTGAGTTTCTTGCCATAAGATGAAGTCCAAGGGTTATCTATGGTGGAGCATGATTTTGTAGAAAGCGATGCCGCAGTCAATGCCTTTGGAGAAAGCATACACCCATTGTAAAATAAAGATTCAGGAAGACATATGATATCATCGTTTAATGGTGGTACATAAAAGTTTGGGGGAAATCATATTTTCCAAAGAGCTAGATAGAGAATTTTTATTATTTTATTCAGAGAACTGGAAAGATTAACTTTATTTATTCTTTCAAAGGAAGATGGTTTGGTGGGTTTAAGAAATTTACTATACCAAGTTCATGAAAGTAGAGATGGGCAAAATTATAGAAAGTGATTGTCACAGGAGGCATATGACTGCCTTCTGAGAGGCTCTACCAGAGTCTGACAAATACAGATGTGGATGCTTACATTTAATTATTGGACTGAGCCTGGGGGTCCCTGATGGAAGAGCTGGAGAAGGGACTGAAGGAGCTGAGGGGGTTTTCAGCCCCTTGGAGAGAGCAACAGTGTCAACCGGCCGGATCTCCTGGAACTCCCAGGGTCTGGACCACCAACCAGAGTACACATGGAAGGACCCTTGGCTCTAGCAGCATACATGGCAGAGGATGACCTTGTTGGACATCAGTGGGAAGAACGGCTCTTGAGCCTGAAGGGGTTCAATTTTCCAATGTAGTGGAATGCCAGGAGGGATGACGGGAATGGGTGGGTGGGTGAGTGGGAGAACACCCTCATAGAGGCAGGGGGAGGAGGGATGGAATAGGGGAAAACATTTGACATGTAAATAAAGAAAATATACAATAAAAATTATTTTAGTCTAAAAAAAGAAAAAGGAAAGAGACAGTGCTTCTGTGGAAAGTCTAAATTATAAATGGGTAAACAATTTCATTCATTTTTTCTCAGGGAAACAGATTTTAAATTGTACTGGTTCCAATGACTTAAACTTAACCCATCTTGAACTTGTTAGTATCACTCTCAATCTTAATTCTTTAATTACCCAGACTATTGGATGGCACTTAATGATCTCAGAGCCTTGGATGGACATTCATTGTTTTGTATCTTAGTTTTGTTCATTTTTGAAGAACTAAAACAATGTACACTTTGCCCAAGATTTGTCATGAAACTAAGTAATAAAAGATCACAGTCAGTATCTGCACTGAATAAGATTGTTGAGAGTCAAGAAAAATACTACGTTTAGGGAAATTTTGTTGGACCTGCCAGGCGAAAGTTATGGGGAAAAATATACTTCAAAATTTAAAGCAAGGATTTCTAATGTGAAAACCTAACTTTATAATTAGTATGTTATTTATTTCATTATATTCCAGACTATCTCTAGAATCCTTACAAAATGATTAATATCTGTTTCCAGAAATCATGTTTTATCCCCAAAAGCCTTAAGAAGGAAATGTGGAGCAAGTGTTTTTATATTCTGCTTGTGTGTTTAAGCCTGATTGTTTTTTACCAAAATTTAGAAGTAAAGTAATGGAAATTTGTATTAGAAAATATTATGCTAAAATGCTTGCCAGGGGAGGGGTCAGATAGAGAGGAGAATGGGAAAGAGAAGTATTTAACAGTATATATTTATAAAAACGCCATAAGAAAACATATCACTTTGTATGCTGACATAAAAGATTAATTAAAAATGTAATTAATAATAAAAGAGAGAACAGATTGTTAATGACAGAGTGAAAACCATCGGCCCTTTCCCAGGCATCAGCATGGCTTCCCCTTTTCAGAATACAAGTAACCTAATAAAAAATGTACGGATTGTATCACATATCAAATTAATTCTGAACATGACAGGAAGGGCAGACAAGTGGCTGTTTTAGAAATGAATAGAGTTCATGAAGTATTTAATAAGTATTGATCCTGATTTCACCAGGGGGTGAGCTCTTCTCTGCTACTCAGTTAAGCACTTTTGAAAACTGCATCAACTATAAGGTCAGCAGTTCACCCAGTAGCCAGTCATGAGCTACAGGGCTCAATAATCTTTATGAAATCAGGACAGGCCCCTTTTAATCTCTCCACCACTGCCTCCAGACCATGTTTGAAAATGGAAGACCGCATGTGTATGAATACAGAGTATGAGTTGATGACATCACAAACAGCCCCTGAGTAGTAATGTACAAAGGTGTGAGGTACAGCAATCATGAACTTATGGAAGCTACGCTTACCTGCAAAATATGGACACAAGATAAAGTCACCATTCTAGAATAGGTACAGAGGAATTCCATAAGCCTTACCCCTCTTTACTGAAGAGTTTTTGGCAGCTGATAGCTGGCAAGGGGAAAAAGGCCAGTTTTTTAATTATTAAAAATAAATTAGCCTTCATAAAATATATTCTTATCATGGGGACCTCTCCCTCATCTCTTCTCAGATCTTCCACTTTCCCACCCACCTAACCAACTCCATGCTTTCTTTCTTTTTCTCTTTAGAAGACAAACAAACAGGCAATCTAGGTAGTAATACATGCCTTTCAGCTCTGCATTCAGGAGGCAATGGCAGAGGCATTTCTGTGAATTCAAGACTAGCCTATTCTGCACAGGGAGTCCCCTGATATCCAAGGCTACAAAGAAACCATGTCTCAAAAAAAATCAAATGAAATAAAAAAAAAAAACCAAACAAACAAACATCCAAATAAAAGAGGATATTCTCACATTGATATGGTAGATTTCCTATTTTCTCATTAATAATATTACTTCCATGAACACATACTTAGTATGTTATCAAAAGAATAAAACAAAAGACATGAAGGTGGAAGGTTACATGTTGATGGAACAGGGAAGGAAAAATGTATGAGTGAAATAGGGTAAATATAATGTTTCATGCTTCTCTTGCATGAGATCTCAAGGACAAAAAAATGAGAGAAAATCATTTTAAGGATTCTAGAATTACTTATTGTCTTTAATAGACGAGAACAAGGCTGTCTTCTGCAGCTGTTTAAACAGTCTTCTGCTCCAGGTTTAGTAAGGAATGTCCCCTATACCCTGAAGGATTTGAAGTCTTAGACCCAAGCTCATGGTGCCGTTTGGAAACATTGTAAAATCTTAGGTGTCAAAGAATGAGGTTACTGGGGCTGGACTGGAGGCTTTGTAGTATGTCCCCGTTTACTGTCCACTCTCTCCTTTAATGTGGCCCTAATGTGAACAGATATCTTCTTGCTTTTGCCATGCCTAAACTGCACATGTTCTTGTCTTCTATGACACATAATCTGCACACTATCCTGTCTTTTATGTCCTTAAGAACTGAACTACTTGGGAACTACTTGCTCTTTACTCATGCTGTGGGATTTTATCATAACAACTGAGAAAGCATCTACTACACCTTCAAAAAGCAACACAAAGGACTTTATCCAAATGGATTTTACCTGGTGCTTCTTTTCTTCCTTTCTAGATTTTAGTTATTAGAACATCACCAATCCCACCATGAGTATACAATGCTAGAGGAGAACTCTGGAGATATACCAATAGGAAGAGTGTTTGTGTTCCAAGCATGATGCATGGTGTCAGTTCCCATATATCATGGAAAAAAAGCCAAGCATTGAGGTGTATGCTTGTAAATCCAGTTCTGGGAAGCAGAGACAGGAATATAACTGGAATTTACTGGCCACGAAATATAGCACAATTGCTGGTGATATCCAGGGCAATAAATGGCAGCCCTGTCTCAATTTCCAAAACAAAATGAAAGGTGTATAACACATGAAATATCAGGTAAACCTCTGAACTCTGTATGCAAGCACAGAAAAGTGCATGCGTATACATACACAGTAACACACCTTCATATATACCTGAACACACACACACATACACACACAAGTACAAGGAAGACTACATGTGTAACACTCTGTTGCTAAATTTTAAAATTCTGATCATATGTCACTCTGTTTGGATATCAGTTTCCATCTGAGCTCTGATGTGTCTCTTGACCCAAAGCTAACCTAAACAGAAAAGACCATTGAATGGCCTATGCTTCAAATACTCCATAAAAGGAAGTGGTTCATGTATTACCAGCTTCATACTATAACACTCCTCTCCTTTTCTCCTTCATTCTAGACTTCTGTTGTGGCAAAATCAACATACAACGTGAAAGTCAACTTTCAACTGTACAGAAGAGATGTCCTGAGACTCTTTTCATATTTTTATTTTACTAAAGTATAACTTTTGTTAAGAACAATGCAAGTACTCTCTGGCACAAGTTTTCTGACTTGTTAAAGGGGGCCTTTCATGGTCTTATCCACCTGTTTCCCAGGAGAGCAAGGCAATTATACTCATACCCAGGGCTCCATGCTGTTTGTAGATTTGTGGAATAGTTTGTGAAGACCTATTTTGCTGGCTCAATCTCACAATAGATTTTCTTTTTAAACGAGGACTGTGTTAATATGAGAGGGTATAAATGCAGCGATAGGATGAGCAATTTAACCACCATTACTTTGATGGATAGAGTTCATATTCGGGTTAATTTGCCTAATGCCTTGAATGCAAATTGGTCAGAGTTGTAATAGTCATCTCTATTTTGCATGTGGTCAAGAGGAAGAACAGAAATAGCCTGTCATTTTAAAGATGATACAACAAATGCATCCTTCCTTTCCATCTCCATCCAGCACATAATACACGTAAAATAAATACTGCACAGAACTATTTTGTGTAATCCTCACTTGTATGTGAACCTACCCACACAAATATTGATGACAAAATTAGATTCTGAAATGTTCTCAACCACAAACCACATTACACATGTGACACTCTTCCGTTTGTTATGGTTAAAGTCCCTTGAAAAGCTACCTTTTAAGTAAGGTCTCAATGAGCACAACAGCAGTGACAACAACGGGCACAAAAGGGAAAACTCATTTTCCAACTTCTATGTTTGATATTCTTGTTTTAATACACTTAAAGGAAAATCCATTCAGTGGATTAGTATTTTAAGAGGAGAACATTCCTAGTTGTAGGCACATGCAAAATGATTGGGATGTTTAGTGGCCTAGTTCTTAAAATTCAAGAACTAAAAACAGCAAAAGAGTCGATTTGAAATATATCTGCTTTAGGAGTTCTCTAGTAGAATTTTGGGGGTTGTTAAATATACTATCATATCCTCCACAAATAGTGATACCTTGACCTCTTCCTTTTCAATTTGTATTTCATTGATTTCCTTTTGTTGTCTAATTGCTCTGGCTAGAACTTCAAGTACTGCATTGAATAAATAGGGAGGGAGTCGGCAGCCTTGTTTTGTCCCTGATTTTAGTGGGATTATTTCAAGTTTCTCTCCATTTAATTTGATATTGGCTTTTGGTTTGCTATATATTGCTTTTAATATGTTTAGGTATATGCCACAAATTCCTGATCATTTCCTGAATGGGTGTTGGATTTTGTCAAAGGCTTTTTTAGCATCTAGTAAGATGATCATGTGATTTTGTTCTTTGAGTTGGTTTATGGAGTGGATTGAATTAATAGATTTTCATATATTGAACTATCCCTGAATCTCAGGGGTGAAATCTACTTTGTTGTGGATGATGGTTTTGATGTGTTCTTGGTTTCAGTTTGCAAGAATCTTATCGAGTATTTTGCATTGATATTCACAACTGAAATTCATCTGAAGTTTTTTCTTTGTTTATGTATTTGGTGGTTTGGGTATTAGACTAATTGTAGCGTCATAGAATGAATTAGCTAGTGTTCCTTCTGTTTCTATTTTGTGAAGTAGTTTAAAAAGTATTAGTATTAGCTCTTCTCTGAAAACTTGGTAGAATTCTTCACTAAGACCATCTGGCCCTGGGCATTTTTTATTTGGGTGGATTTTAGTGAATCCTTTTATTTCCTTAGGCGTTATGGGACTGTTTTGATGGTTTATCTGGTCATGGTTTAAGTTTGGTACCTAGTATCTGTCTAGAAAATAATCCATTTCATAAAGATTTTCCAGTATTGTTGAGTATAGGCTTTTGTAGTAAAATCTGATTTTTTTTTAATATTCTAAGTCTCTGTTGTGTTTCCCTTTTCATTTCTGATGTTGTTCATTTAAATATTGCCTTTGTGCCTTTTAGTTAGTTTGGCTAAGGGTTTTTCTATGTTGATGATTTGCTCAAAGAACTAGCTCTTAGTTTTGTTCACTCTTGTACAGTTATCTCTGTTTTTAATTGGTTGATTTCAGCTCTGAATTTGAATATTTCCTCCTGTCGGTTCCTCTTGGAACTGTTTGCATCTTTTTGTTCTAGAGATTTTGGTTTGTCTGCTAAATTACTAGTAGGGAATCTCTCCAAGTTCTTTATGAAGGCAATTATTGCTATGAATTTTCCTCTTAGCACTGCTTTCACTCTGTCCCATAAGTGTAGGTATGATGTGACTTCAGTGTCATTAATTCTAGAAAGATTTTCTTTCTTTCTTATTTCTTCCCTAAGTTATCATCAAGTAGAGAGTTTATCAATAAGTATGTGGGCTTTCTGTTGTTTTTGTTGTTATTGAAGTCTAGCCTCTGTCTATGGGGATCTAATATCATACATGGGATTTTTTTCAATATTCTTATGTCTGTGAAGGCTTATTTTATGTCTGATTATATCTTCAATTTTGGAGAATGTTTCATGAGGTTCTGAAAAGTAGGTAATTCTTTGGTTTTAGGGTAAAATGTTCTTAAATAAGTTAAATCCATTTGGTTCATAATTTCGGCTGGTTTCAATGTGTTTATGTTTAGTTTCTGTATCAACGATATGTCTATTGGTGAGAGTGCAGTATTGAAGTACCCCACTATTATTGTGTGAGGTTCAATGTATGTTTTGACATTTAGTAAAGTTTCTTTTATGAATGTGGGTGCCCCTGCATTTGGGGCATAGGTGTTCAGAACTGAAACTTCATCTTGGTGGACAATGAACAAAACAATTAATTGTGTGAAATTAGTAACCTGAAAATATTATACAAGAGAAATGGAAGTGGCAAATTTGAGTAATATGTTCTACAGATAGAGATTTTCACTAGTGTCTATATCAAGTTGTATCATTATGATGGTGTTTGTATGTCTCTGATTTACTTAATGTTTGGAAAAGTAGATGGTGTATCTGAAAACTATAATTGCACTACTACCTCTTTAGTAACAACAATAAAATATTTATTATAAAGGAATTTCAAAGAGGAACAATGACATAATAAATAACTATTTGATTCCTCATTTCATTTCTCTCATGTTCATTTATATTAAGAAATTTTACTCCTTTGCTGCTGGAGAAGTGGCTCAGCACTAGTGGTCCTTTCTGGCACACTGTATGATGCAATTCCCAACACCTCTAACAGGGAGTACTTGATCCTGCTAAAACTTCAGTTCCAGAACATCCAACTCCTCTGACCTCCTTGGTACCTGCTTGTACTTGTATGTCCCTCTCCACCAGAAACACAGGTGTACAATGCTCATAAGTAATAAAAATAAAGTGTATTTTTCTAATGAATCATAAAAATATACAGTCAAGACATTGGTCTCTTTGAATAATACAAAACAGATTAGTGCTATACATATATTCCTGAAGTTAATATGTATTTTTAAAAAACCTCAATCCTGAAATAGTTTTGACACCTGAAAATGAAAATGGTGCAATTATAAAAAGAAGAAAGACAATTTCTAATGTTGAAATCAGAAAAACATTCATTATAAGTAGCAGGGTTGATTTGAGGCAGTAGTTGTTAGGGTCACATGTTACTTGTAGGTGTAGCAGTCTTCCAAGTCTCACTTGACCACCAGACAGCCAATCATTTATTTGACCTCTACACCTAGTGCTTCAAATTCATTGTGGGGGGAAAATCTTTAAATAATAAAATCACAAAATCTGCTTACATATTTATTTTAGTATATCAAAAATAAATAAATAAGAGTAGAAATAAAAATATTGAATATAGAAAAAGTCGGTATTTATCAACTTACTGAGTGTTTTATGGAAACACCACATGTAAAGCTCTATTTGCATAAATTCATGTTATATAAGAAGAGATGAGAATAAAAATTAGCTACTTTGTTAAAAATATAGTAGTTTCCTAAAGAAAAATCCTTGTTTGAATTTGAAAACTGTTACTATAATATTGATTTCACAACTCTAATTTTAAAACAACTTAAGAACTTACACACTTACAAAGAGAAATGTGTATTTTAATGTTTTGCATTTAGGTATTATTTATATATGTGTGTGTACAATATTTTGGTCTATGTATTTTCTCAAGAACTCACTCTCATTACTAAGCCATATGTCTTGAAATATTTCCTTTTCTACACATGTATTTTATGTGTGAACGAACACGTTTTGTATTAACTGGACCATAAGCACCCCATAATACTCATTTATTTAGTAAAGCACAGTAGACATTAGGAATTTTAGTAAACTTTTGTTTCCAAATTGACATGACTAAACATGCTGTGCCCTATACACAAAAAGTTCCCATAGTTGTTCTTTCAACCCTTTAAATGAATAGTAATGGATATCACCATTGGGACGGTAGTAAGTATTTCTTTAAATAGTAGAAACATGGAAATTGCATGCAAATTTAGGCATATTTACTCCCAACACTCTATATTTTAAAAATGAACTTAATAGATAAATGAACATTTCGCTATTATTTTCATTGATTTTCTTCTTATTGCTTGCAATGTTGCTCATAACATCTATATGCAGGAATCCTGAGCTTATCTTCCCCAGATTTAGAAGGAATTTATTGTGGTAAAATAGTACAGAACATTTCTATTGCATATATGTTAAAATATGCTATCTGTGTTATAAAATATACTCTCATTGGTGGCAATCACCATCATCTCTCTCTCTCTCTTTCTCTCTCTCTCTCTCTCTCTCTCTCTCTCTCTCTCTCTCTCTCTCTCTCTAGAACTCTTATTTTTCCAACTTGGAACATCTTAGCCTTTAACTATGAACCTCTTGCTGGCTATTCCACTTCACAGGGTTGTTATACCTGCTTTGTTTTTGTGATTGTAAATACTGTTAGTAACTTTTACAAAAGGATTCACATAATATTTGTCCTGATACTTCAGGCTTATTGCTCTAAGATGTTTCTTAACATTATTCATTTTTGATATATCTGCTAGAATTACTGCTTGATTTATTGAGTCTGATTATTTCATTTTGCCCTACATTTCATAGGGTAATGTTATCAGGTACAAACTAATTGAAAGCTAAAATAATAAAAACAGTCTTTCTCACCAGAAAATAAAACTATTAGCATTAAAAATCCTATGTGCTCTCATCTATGAACTCTTAACATTTCATATTACTTCAATAATTTAATTAAGTGATAAATATTCATAATGTTATGTATTAATTGTATGTATTATATCCAACATATTTTCCAGCTAATATTCTGAGATAATTCTTTATTTTCAACTCAAATTTGAATATTTTAGTGATATTCAACCTTCACCTCTATCCACACTGCTCTTTGATTCTGTGAGTTTGGCTTTCAAATATTTCATATTTTAGGGAGATTTGCCAGTGGTTAGAATTAATTTGATGACTTTTTTACTTTGTGTAGTGTCTCCAGGCTCAACTATGTTCCTTCCTTTTAAAATATTCTATTTGTCCTATTAAAACCATACTATTATGTTGTGTATAGACACTCCATTTTTTTCTAACTTATTCATAGGTACATACTTAGGTTGATTATGTACCTTTGATACTGGGATTACTATTACAATTCACACAAGAGCAGAGGTTTATTATTTTGTGTCTGTGTCCAAAGGTGAGATCATTCTGTGACAAAGTAAGCTGAATACCTAGATTTTGATGTTGTTGTTCTTTTCAGAACCAATGAGTTATTATCTATAACAGCTGTACCAGATCATATTACTACATAGAGCATATGTTTCCTTCCTTAAAATCTTAACCGACACTGCATCATCAATTTGGTAATAGCCACCATAACACGTGAGGTGATCATTCATTGCGGTTGGAATTTACATTTCCCTTATGAGCAAAATTGACTGTGTTTGTGGGAAATTATGACCTATTTATACAGCATCTTTAAAGAGTTATAAGAAGTATTGGTCAACCTTTATACTTGTATGTGTGAGTTTATGGGTCTATATGTATAAATTCATTTTCAAATCTAATATTTTGAAGAATTTCTATGCATGTTAGGTTTTCATATGTTTGGCTCACATTTGGTCAAAAATTTTGAACAAATATATGAAAGTACAACTTTAAAGATTTTAGTGTTAGGGCGGCGGCGGCGGCGGCGGCGGTAGCAGTGGCTGCTCCAGCTGAAGGGCCATCAGCGGTGGAACCAAGGCGACACAGGGTCCAGTTAGGCCCTGCGCCCACGACCACTGACCTTCGCTGACCAGCCGGGCGGCAAGCAACTGCGGTTCTGCGGAGCCTTTCGCTGCACGGAAGCCACTTCAGAACTCGGCTGCCCGCCAGTCAGGAGAGACTCACCGCCATCTTGATCCCGGGCTCCAGAGATCCGTCAGACTGAGGTACACAAACATAATCCTAGGCCCAACACCGCAGGGGTCGGAGCCAGACGGGCGTTGGCCTGCACCCAGGCCCTGGGCTGTTCGAGTGGCCATCGGGGCGCCAACCCAGCCAGGAGTTTTTTTTTTTTTTTTTTTGCCCCGGCCGGTGCACGCGCCGCCATTTTGCCTACAGGAGCCAGAGTGCTCGGGAGGGCAGAGACTGCTAACAAGCGTAGCCTGAGGCTAACAAAACGGGGGTCTAGGCCCCAAAAGGCACAGGACTGACCCCAAGAACTGGGCGGCTTGGTGGGCCATCTGTGTGTCAACCAGCCCAGGAGGTTATTAGCACAACAGACTCTCCTGGTGCTTTCGGGGAGCGCGGACGCGCACGCCCGCCATCCGGGTCACCTGGCGGACCCAAATAACAGACATAGCCCTAGGGGAACTTTGCTCGGACCTTGGCCTCCCAGGCGTTTGCCTGGACTCAGGGCCCAGGCGACAAGGCTAACCTAGTGTGCGCCAGCCCGGTTGGGGAAATCGGCTGCCCAGCGGAGTGAGCGGAGCACAGGGGAGGTCACAGCAACATTCACCTTCAGAGCTCCCTGGGGGTGCACACGGGTTCCACCTGGTCCACAGACACAATCTGGGGCAAGGCCTCAGGCAGAAGCCCCCAGCTCAACTCTCTCCGCTTCAGATCAGCCTGGGTGGCCGCCACATCTCCAGGTCCCTCAAGAGGCTAGTGGGGGCTTCCGGGCGGCCAGCTGGGAGAAGTCGGTGTGCTCCAATAAATCCTGCGGGCCCCAGTGGGAGCCTTCAGGTGCCTGC
Organism: Apodemus sylvaticus; assembly: GCF_947179515.1. Taxonomy (NCBI): domain Eukaryota; kingdom Metazoa; phylum Chordata; class Mammalia; order Rodentia; family Muridae; genus Apodemus; species Apodemus sylvaticus. The sequence goes on along the minus strand of NC_067481.1, from coordinate 87,161,946 downwards.
TTCGGGATCTGAACAGCCTGGACAACAGCACCCTGTCTATAGGCAGTGCAGAGTGTAAGCTGTGCACCAGAGGCCAACGGGGAAGGGGCAGCTTGCACTGGTGAGTCCAGCACTGACAAGACCAAGTAACACCAGTGAGAGCTAGATGGCAAAAGGCAAACGCAGAAACGTCACTAACAGAAATCAAGGCAATATGGCAACATCTGAACCAAATTCTCCTCTACCAGCAAGTCCTGGATACCCCATCACACCAGTAAAACAAGATTTGGATTTAAAATCACTGGTCATGATGCTGGTACAGGAACACATGAAGGGCATTGAGGAGAAAATGGATCAAAAGTTAGAAGCCCTTGCAAGGGAAACACAAAAATCATTGAAAGAAATCCAGGAGAATACAAAAGCCAACAAGGAGGAAATGCAAAAAACACTTAAAGAAATACAGGAGAACTTTGCTCAACAGGCTGAGGTCATGAAAGACGAAACACAAAAATCTCTTAAAGAAATACAGGAGAACTTTGGTCAACAGGCTGAGCTCATGAAAGAGGAAACACAAAAATCTCTTAAAGAATTACAGGAAAACACAAACATGCAAGGGAAGGAGCTAAGCAAAACCATCCAGGATCTAAAATCAGAAGTAGAAACAACTAAGAAAACTCAAAGGGAGACAACTTTGGAGATAGAAAGCCTTGGGAAGAAATCAGGGGACAGAGATGCAAATATCAACAACAGAATACAAGAGATAGAAGAAAGAATCTCAGATGCTGAAGATTCCATAGAAACCATGGACTCAACAGTTAAAGAAAATGCAAAGTGCAAAAAGCTTGTAACCCAAAATATCCAGGAAATCCAGGACACAATGAGAAGACCAAACCTAAGGATTATAGGCATAGATGAGAGTGAAGATTTACAACTTAAAGGGCCAGCAAATATCTTCAATAAAATTATGGAAGAAAACTTCCCTAACCTAAAGAGAGAGATGCCCATGAATATACAAGAAGCCTACAGAACTCCAAACAGACTGGACCAGAACAGAAATACTTCCCGTCACATAATAATCAAAACACCAAATGTTCTAAACAAAGAAAGAATACTAAAGGCAGTAAGAGAAAAAGGCCAAGTAACATATAAAGGAAGACCTATCAGAATCACAGCAGACTTTTCACCTGAGACTATGAAGGCTAGAAGGTCCTGGGCAGATCTCATGCAGACTCTAAGAGAACACAAATGCCAACCAAAACTACTATATACAGCAAAACTCTCAATCACCATAGATGGAGAAACTAAGATATTTCACGACAAAACCAAGTTCACCCAATATCTATCCACAAACCCAGCCCTAAAAAGGATAATAGGAGGACAACACCAATACAAGGAGGGAAACTCCACCCTGAAAAAAGCAAGATAGTAACCTTTCATCAAACCCAAAAGAAGTTAAGCAATCAAATTTAAAAAATAACGTCAAAAATGATAGGAAGTAACAATCACTATTCCTTAATATCTCTTAACATCAATGGACTCAATGCCCCAATAAAAAGACACAGACTAACTGACTGGATATGTAAACAGGACCCTACATTTTGCTGCTTACAGGAAACACACCTCAGGGTCAAAGACAAACACTACCTTAGAGTAAAAGGCTGGAAGACAATTTTACAAGCAAATGGTCTCAGGAAACAAGCTGGAGTAGCCATTTTAATATCAGATAAAATTGACTTTCAACCCAAAGTCATCAAAAGAGACTCTGAGGGACACTTCTTGCTGGTCAAAGGAAAAATACAACAAGAAGAACTCTCAATCCTGAACATCTATGCTCCAAATGCAAGGGCACCCTCTTTCATAAAAGAAACTCTATTAAAACTCAAAGCACACATTACACCTAACACAATAATTGTGGGTGACTTCAACACTGCACTTTCCTCAATGGACCGATCAGGAAAACAGAAACTAAACAAGGACACAATGAAACTAATTGAAGCTTTGGACCAATTAGACTTAACTGATATATATAGAACATTCTATCCTAAAACAAAAGAATATACCTTTTTTTCAGCACCTCATGGTACCTTCTCCAAAATCGACCATATAATTGGTCACAAGACAGACCTCAACAAATATAAAAAGATAGAACTAATCCCATGCCTCCTATCTGATCACTATGGAATAAAAGTGGTCTTCAATAGCAACAGAAACAACAGAAAACCCACATACACGTGGAAATTGAACAATACTCTACTCAATGACACCTTGGTCAAGGAAGAAATAAAGAAAGAAATTAAAGACTTTTTAGAACACAATGAAAATGAAAACACAACATACCCAAATCTATGGGACACAATGAAAGCAGTGCTAAGAGGAAAACTCATAGCCCTGAGTGCCTCCAAAAAGAAAATGGAGAGAGCATACATTACCAACTTAATGACACACCTGAAAGCCCTAGAACAAAAAGAAGCTATTTCACCCAGGAGGAGTAGAAGGCAGGAAATCATCAAACTCAGGGCCGAAATCAATCAAGTAGAAACAAAGAGAACCATACAAAAAATCAACAAAACTAGGAGCTGGTTCTTTGAGAAAATCAACAAGATAGATAAACCCTTAGCCAGACTGACCAAAGGGCACAGAGAAAGTATCCAAATTAACAAACTTAGAAATGAAAAGGGAGACATAACAACGGAAACTGAGGAAATCCAAAAAATCATCAGATCCTACTACAAGAGCCTGTACTCAACACAACTGGAGAATCTGGAGGAAATGGACAATTTCCTTGACAGATACCAAATACCAAAATTAAATCAGGACCAACTAGACCATCTAAACAGTCCCATAAAGCCTAAAGAAATAGAAGGAGTCATAGAAAGTCTTCCAACCAAAAAAAGCACAGGACCAGATGGTTTCAGTGCAGAATTCTACCAGACCTTCAAAGAAGAGTTAACACCAATACTCTTCAAACTATTCCACAAAATAGAAACAGAAGGAACACTACCCAATTCCTTCTACGAAGCCACAATTACGCTGATACCAAAGCCACACAAAGATCCAACAAAGAAAGAGAACTTCAGACCAATTTCCCTTATGAACATCGATGCAAAAATACTCAACAAAATTCTTGCCAACCGAATCCAAGAACACATCAAAACGATCATCCACCATGATCAAGTAGGCTTTATCCCGGGAATGCAGGGTTGGTTCAATATACGGAAATCCATCAATACAATCCACTACATAAACAAACTCAAAGAACAAAACCACATGGTCATTTCATTGGATGCTGAAAAAGCATTTGACAAAATTCAGCATCCTTTCATGCTTAAAGTCTTGGAGAGAACAGGAATTCAAGGCCCATACCTAAACATAGTAAAAGCAATATACAGCAAACCGGTAGCCAGCATCAAACTAAACGGAGAGAAACTTGAAGCAATCCCACTGAAATCAGGGACCAGACAAGGCTGCCCCCTTTCTCCTTATCTTTTCAATATTGTACTTGAGGTACTAGCTCGGGCAATTCGACAACATAAGGAGGTCAAAGGGATACAAATTGGAAAGGAGGAAGTCAAACTATCATTATTTGCAGACGACATGATCGTCTACCTAAGTGACCCAAAGAACTCCACTAGAGAGCTCCTACAGCTGATAAACAACTTCAGCAAAGTGGCAGGTTACAAAATCAACTCAAGCAAATCAGTGGCCTTCCTATACTCAAAGGATAAACAGGCTGAGAAAGAAATTAGGGAAATGACCCCCTTCACAATAGCCACAAACAGTATAAAGTATCTTGGGGTGACTCTTACCAAACATGCGAAAGATCTGTATGGCAAGAACTTCAAGACTCTGAAGAAGGAAATGGAAGAAGACCTCAAAAAATGGGAAAACCTCCCATGCTCATGGATCGGTAGAATCAATATAGTTAAAATGGCCATTTTGCCTAAAGCACTATACAGATTCAATGCAATACCCATCAAAATCCCAACTCAATTCTTCACAGAGTTAGAAAGAGCAATTATCAAATTCATCTGGAACAACAAAAAACCCAGGATAGCTAAAACTATTCTCAGCAACAAAAGAAAATCTGGGGGAATCAGTATCCCTGACCTCAAGCAATACTACAGAGCAATAGTGTTAAAAACTGCATGGTATTGGTACAGTGACAGGCAGGAGGATCAATGGAACAGGATTGAAGATCCAGAAATGAACCCACACACCTATGGCCACTTGATCCTCGACAAAGAGGCTGAAAACATCCAATGGAAAAAAGATAGCCTTTTCAACAAATGGTGCTGGTTCAACTGGAGGTCAGCATGCAGAAGAATGCGAATTGATCCATCCTTGTCTCCTTGTACTAAGCTCAAATCCAAATGGATCAAGGACCTCCACATAAAGCCAGACACTCTGAAGCTAATAGAAAAGAAACTGGGGAAGACCCTTGAGGACATCGGTACAGGGAGAAAGTTTCTGAACAGAACACCAATAGCGTATGCTCTAAGAGCAAGAATTGACAAATGGGACCTCATAAGGTTACAGAGTTTCTGTAAGGCAAAGGACACCATCAAGAGGACAGATCGGCAACCAACAAATTGGGAAAAGATCTTCACCAATCCTACATCAGATAGAGGGCTAATATCCAATATATATAAAGAACTCAAGAAGTTAGACTCCAGAAAACCGAACAACCCTATTAAAAAATGGGGTACAGAGTTAAACAAAGAATTCTCACCTGAAGAACTTCGGATGGCGGAGAAGCATCTTAAAAAATGCTCCACTTCATTAGTCATTAGGGAAATGCAAATCAAAACAACCCTAAGATTTCATCTTACACCAGTCAGAATGGCTAAGATTAAAAATTCAGGAGACAGCAGGTGTTGGAGAGGGTGCGGAGAAAGAGGAACACTCCTCCACTGCTGGTGGGGTTGCAAATTGGTACAACCACTCTGGAAAGCAGTCTGGCGGTTCCTCCGAAAACTGGGCACCTCACTTCCAGAAGATCCTGCTATACCACTCCTGGGCACATACCCAGAGGATTCCCCACCATGTAATAAGGATACATGCTCTACTATGTTCATAGCAGCCCTATTTATAATTGCCAGATGCTGGAAAGAACCCAGGTATCCCTCAACAGAAGAGTGGATACAAAAAATGTGGTATATCTACACAATGGAGTACTATTCAGCCATTAGAAACAATGAATTCATGAAATTCTTAGGCAAATGGATGGAGCTAGAGAACATCATACTAAGTGAGGTAACCCAGACTCAAAAGGTGAATCATGGTATGCACTCACTAATAAGTGGTTATTAACCTAGAAAACTGGAATACCCAAAACATAATCCACACATCAAATGAGATACAAGAAGAAAGCAGGAGTGGTCCCTGGTTCTGGAAAGACTCAGTGAAACAGTATTTGGCAAAACCAGAACGGGGAATTGGGAAGGGGTGGGAGGGAGGACAGGGGAAGAGAAGGGGGCTTACGGGACTTTCGGGGAGTGGGGGGGGGCTAGAAAAGGGGAAATCATTTGAAATGTAAATAAATTATATCAAATAAAAAAAAAAAAAAAAAAAAGATTTTAGTGTTACTATGTTTAATCATATATATATGTATGCATGTCTTCCTCAGCTACAATACCAGTCTGAGATGAGGGCATCCATTATTATTATTATTATTATTATTATTATTATTATTATTATTATTATTTTATCAATTGTTCCATTTGTTTACATCTCAAATGATATCCTACTTCCTGGGCATCTTAGAAGACATGAGAACTTAGCCAAAGGGTAAAGAAAGGAATCCAAGGGATTACATGGGTGTGTGGGTGTCTATTTGTAATGTGTGTGTAACATCTAACTTACTTGGTTGCAGTGCCTAGTATGCAAAATCCAGCATGACATTTTCCCCAATTGATTGTATACCTATCTGTAATACAGGCTTTCTATCATAGGCAATGCTCTCAGCTATATTCTTCTGTTTCCTCTTGAACCATTGCTAGATCCACAAGAGGTGATATCTTTGCTTTCTGACTATTTCTCAAACATAATTAGATCTGACTGCATTCTGATCTCAAGCATCTATGCAGATAACATAGAGAAATAGGAATTGTCATGAAAAATCAACATCATACCATGATCCAAATCATTTCAGAATTACAAAGGGTTTTTTTTTTTAAATAGTTTTAGAAACATTTGTCCTTAAGACACTCAGAGTTTGTGAAGTTTATTAGGGTGTTTTTGTATATCTTCTTACACCCTCCATGAAATGTTAGTCAGTTTGCAAAGTGGAACAGCAAGTATGAATTCAGTGCAGAGATTTTTCAAAGGGTTACAAGTTTAACTATCAAGCCTTCACAGGACCAATAGCTTCTCCTCTCATTGATGCCTAAAAAGGCCATCCTCTGCTACATATGTAGCTGGAGCCATGGGTCCCTCCTTGTGTACTCTTTGGTTGGGAGTTAGTCCCTGGGAGCTCTACCCCAGTGTAGGGGAATGCCAGGTCAGGAAATTGGGAGGTGTCGGGGGGGGGGGCAGTTGGTAAGCAGGAGGAGGGAGGATGGGATAGGGGGTTTTCGGAGGGGTAACGAGGAAAGGTAATAAAGCAATGTAAATGTAAATAGGAGGGGTAACCAGGAAATGTAATAAATGAAATGTAAATAAGCTAATATCTGATAAAAATGAAAAAAATAGAAAATAAAAAAATTTAAAGAAAAAGTTTAACTATCAAACTATCATAGGACCCAGCTATACCACTGCTTGGCTCAAAAAACTAGACATGCTTTTCCATAGACAGGGGTTCAGTCATGCTCAGTGTTGCTCTATTCAATACAGCTACAGAATGAAAACAACCTAAATGCCCTGCTCCTGATGAATGGATAATGAAAATGTACTCTATATTACAATAGGATTCTATTCAGTAAAACAAATTCAGGTAAATACGTGGGTACAACTGCAAATACTTTATGGGGTGATAAAATGGAAACACAGAGAAAACAAGGCATGTTCTCTTATTTCTGGGTCTTAGCCCTGAATGTTCTAACATGAGTATGTAAACTGAAGTAACTACTGAAGACCAGAAAGTAGAAAGGGACTATGGGAAGACAAGAGGAGAAGATAGTTTAGAGAAGGATGAGGTAGGAACTAGGGGTTTTGCTGGAAGTGATAGGAATACTCTGGGTACAGGACTTTCTACAGGGAAAGGGATTGTTTTAGAGAGGGGAATGAGGGAAGGAGTCAGAAATAAGAGCAGTGGTATTTGAAAAGGCCATAGGAAACATTATTTTATGAGTTTACTTAAAAGTACATGGGAAATCTCCCTTCAAGTTTTAGGTCAGAGAAGGTCCAAGAGAGCCTCAAGGCACCTACTGACATTGGCTTTAGTTACAAATCAGAACTTGTAAGTAAAACCCTATTGCAGAAGAAACTGCATACATCAGACACAGGACTTGGAGGAACTGAGCTGAAACTGATCTAGAAACTTCCTTGCTGAATACCCCTCCTTAAATCATGAGAAGATTTTGTGCAAGCTTGCAAGCTGCCAAGAGAGAAAGCAATCAATAGTCCCAGGCAATTTTAACTACTGTAAGCCACAGGAATGGTCAGGATGGCGAGGGATCATCAATGGTGAATAGTGGCACTTTTACCTTAGGGAAAGTCAACAGCTTTCTAATTAGGTTTAAGGCTCAGGAACATGAATGCATTTATGTCCAGTAATACAGATCTACAAATACAAATACAACTACCCATAGGTGGAAAGGTCATAGACCCTAGAGGAGAACTAATCCTGCCACTTTCCTAAACTAATATAATTACTAACTGTATTCTGTATATGTATTCTCATTCTCACATTTAAGTGCAGCTTCTCATCAAAGAACTCTCTTTTGTCAGTAGACTATTACATAGATTCATGACTGGTTAAAATACAGAGAATAACTGAAGGGAATACTTGTATGTTAATTACAGGCTTATGTTCAATCTTCCTTTCTCCCATGAAGAGTCCTGATTCCTACTTCCATGGTAGCCTCTCTGTTACTGTCCTATCATTGACTGGACTAAACATATGCCATAACTTCCACTCATTAAATGGCTATTCTTTTGCCTAATACATCATGGTTGCTTCACAGTAGCATTCCATAATAAATTATCTCTCACACTTTCTCAACTGTGGTATTTTGGGGCTTTTCAAACTTTCTAGTCTGCAAACATTAATTCTTACCTCCAGAGATCTTCCCATGAATTCTCAAATGTCAATAAATGGTGGTTCTCCCTTGGACCCCCAAATACTTTGAACCAAATGCATATCAAGTATAACATCATCCATTTCTTAGCTTCTTCTCTTAGCCATCTTAAATTCTTGGCACATCATGTTTGTAATGTAGTTTGAAGTTCAATGCCTTACTTCCTTTCACTTGTAATTGCTCAAATCCCAGTTTAATCATTTGATTTGTCTCCTCCTATTACTGTATACATGTTGAGGTTAAACCAAGCAGTCAGTTGACTGTGTGTTCCTATTCAATGACTAAATGTTGTTATTCAGTTCTAGGCAATATGATGTGATATGGATCAACAGTTATCTCACTAACTCAAGGACGATGTGTGTTTTTTTTTCTATTCTGTTTAATTTACTCTCTTTGCTATACAATGTTAATTAAGATGTTCAATTATACCTATGATTTAAGACTCAAACAGATACAAAATTTCCCGAACTCACTATAACCATAATCTCCCTGTCACCTCATTAATACACACAAATGAATCTAGTAAAACTCATGTCTTCATACTGATAAACTAAGTTAACTTTCCCCTCACTTCCCTTTTACTCAGTATAAAACAGGCTGTCTGTAACTGTTGGTAGAAATATTTCTTCAAATATATTTGAACCTCCAACTCCCTGAATTCTTGGTTCTTTTCAGACAATAATGAGTTAAGGTTGACCCATGGTGGGACCTGTCAGTCTCCATCTTTATACTTCTTTAGTTGTCTCTCTACACTGACTACCTCTAGTCCCCAATATGAATGGGCATAAACGAGGCTAAAGGATGATAGTTCTGGGTAGCCTGATTTGTTTTACTTGATTCATTTCTCCAGGATTCAATTCCTTTTTCTGCTCTGTTCACATGTAAGCCTGGTGGAAATTTATCTAATCCCATGTTTTAGAGAATCACTACTATTCTGATAGCTCCAAAATTCATCTCTATAGCCTACTGATCTCCTGACTCTTACCTAGCCTACTCAATTGCCTAGTCAACATTTTGCTGTTTTCTTTGGAAGATTCATAGTAAACCTGCATCTATTATTCAGTTGGTTAGAGGTAAGAATATGTTTCAGTCAACAATGTCATAAAAATTGGTCTAGTCATTGGTTCTTTTATTCGTGCTAGAAACTAAAAATCAAATTACTCTACCTTTATAATCTAGTCCAGTTACAACACTCCTTCTTGTTATCATATGTATTTAAGTCTCAGTCCCTTTCCCTGTGGATTACTACAATAATTTACCTGAAATCATAGCTCTTTGTTTCTATCATTTACAGACCAGGATACACAGAAACCAAGGCAACAAGAACTATCTAGAGAGTTTATGTTTTATGTACTATTACTGTGATAAGGATGATGATGATGGTGGTGGTGGTGATGATAATGATATGATTTGTGGAAGTGTGTGTGTGTGTGGAGGGGGTGAATGTGTATACCTCAGTGTCTACTCATGGAAATCTCAGGGCTATTTTGTTAAGTTGGTTCTCTCCTCCCATTTTACATGGGTTCCAGGGTTAAACTCAGATCATCAGGCTTATGCAACAATATCTATACCAGCAGAACCAGGCCCTAAAGTAATAATCTGGAGTTAAGAGGCTGTACTATTTATCTAGACATACTAATTTTGTTCTAAGACCAAAATTAGATCATGCGTGTAATTTTACAGTGTCTAGCTCTAAAGAGTTCTATACCCTCTTCAGTCTTCATTATAATATGCACGTATGTACATTGTGAACACACACATGTATACGTCAACAAACATACACACATACATAAACTAATTAAAAAATCATTAAACAATGATGATAAATTTAGACAAAGAGATAAGTGGAGAATAATTTTGGGTAGATACTGAAGACAATAAACCCTATGTTTTCCAAATACATTTTGTCTGCTGAAGTTGAGAAAGAAAAACAAAAATTATCCACTTTAAAATAAAAGCAAAAGAGATGAATGTTACTTAACAGGAACTTAATGAAAAGCAAATATATAATTAAGACAAAGAAAGACTTTTAGTGTCCTTCCTTAAGGATAAGCTCAAAATATCTTTTCTGTCCTACTCAGTATACAGGTGTCACTAGTCACTTAAGGGAAATCTACACACATATTTATAATATTTTATATGGAACCCCTCAAAGTCACCATAACTTAGAGAATATATTTCCTTGTTGTATTATAAATACAGCATTACATTGAAAATATTTTTTGTTTTTAACTGTTTATAATTTTTTAAATGCAACCAAGTGATATATCTAGATGTAAGAAAAAAATTTAAAAATCAAAACAATAGAATATTGTGCATCTGCATATAGAGATAGAATATCACCTACCTCTCTATCCGTTTATCATCTATCTATCTATCTATCTATCTATCTATCTATCTATCTATCTATCTCTCTATCTTTTTCATCTATGTATCTAACTTTCCATATATAAAAGTAAGGAATAATACAGCAAATAAAACTGTAACTGATGGAATGTGGTATTAGACTATATAGTTAGCTATACACAGAACTTCTTTCGTTTTCCTTATTTAATGTGCTAGAAGACGTAAGAAAAACAGTTACTTGTAAGTACAGGTATATACAGTATTACAGAGATTTTAATGAGAGCAAGAAATGTTACTGTGCAATGGCTTTATATTATTTTCTATGATTTATTTAAAATTCAGAAATAGTATATATTGTTTCCAACTCAAAGTTTTCCATGAACATTGCTTCTCAGTGAAAACACAAAGTCTAGGTATTATTCCACAGACATCCATTTTTCACCTCTACCGTCTTTCACATCTGTTCAACTATCTTTGTCTTTCATGTGCTCAAATCAAAATAGTGAGTGTCATACTGTTATCTTCACTCAACAAAAATGTCCCCTCTCCTTGGCACTAATGTTCTCACTGATCCTTTTTCTGTGGACATTCTCAACCTAGATACCCACAGGCTCTACAAGTCACTCTTTATGTTTATTTAAATGTCTGTTATCAGTGATGCCAGGTTGACGACTCTCTTCAGTTCTTCCATTTCTGAGTTCTTATTCATTATAACTGATTGAGCAATATCACCATCTAGTAAAACATAATTTTACTTATTTTATTTCTGCCTTCCTTCCCTTAGCTCCCTGGGAAACAAGTTTTAGGGACTTTTTTTTCCCTTATCAGTGTGATATCAGTGCTTCTAACTGTACCCAGCACAGTGGTTCTCAACCTTCCTAATGTTGCAACCTTTTAATATAGCTCCTCATATTATGGTAACAGTCAATCATAGAATTATTACATTTCTTCTATTTTTATTATTATTCGATATAATTTTTATTTACATTTCAAATGATTTTCCCTTTCCTAGCCCCCCACTCCCTGAAAGTCCCGTAAGCCCCCTTCTCTCCCCGTCCTCCCACCCACCCCTTCCCACTTCCCTGTTCTGATTTTGCTCTATACTGCTTCACTGAGTCTTTCCAGAACAAGGGGCCACTCCTCTGTTCTTCGTGTACCTCATTGGATGTGTGAATTATGTTTTGGGTATTCCATTTTTCTAGGTTAATATCCACTTATTAGTGAGTGCATACCATTATTCACCTTTTGAGTCTGGGTTACCTCACTTAGTATGATGTTCTCTAGCTCCATCCATTTGCCTAAGAATTTCATGATTTCATTGTTTCTAATGGCTGAATAGTACTCCGTTGTGTATATATACCACATTTTTTGCATCCACTCTTCTGTTGAGGAATACCTGGGTTCTTTCCAGCATCTGGCAATTATAAATAGGGCTGCTATAAACATAGTAGAGCATGTATCCTTATTACATGGTGGGGAATCCTCTGGGTATATGCCCAGGAGTGGTATAGCAGGATCTTCTGGAAGTGAGGTGCCCAGTTTTCGGAGGAATTGCCAGACTGTTTTCCAGAGTGGTTGTACAAATTTGCAACACCACCAGCAGTGGAGCAAAGTGGCAGGTTATAAAATCAACTCAAGCAAATCAGTGGCCTTCCTATACTCAAAGGATAAGCAGGCTGAGAAAGAAATTAGGGAAATGACCCCCTTCACAATAGCCACAAACAGTATAAAGTATCTTGGGGTGACTCTTACCAAACATGTGAAAGATCTGTATGACAAGAACTTCAAGACTCTGAAGAAAGAAATGGAAGAAGACCTCCAAAAATGGGAAAACCTCCCATGCTCATGGATCGGTAGAATCAATATAGTTAAAATGGCCATTTTGCCAAAAGCAATATTCAGATTCAATGCAATACCTATCAAAATCCCAACTCAATTCTTCACAGAGTTAGAAAGAGCAATTATCAAATTCATCTGGAATAACAAAAAACCCAGGATAGCTAAAACTATTCTCAGCAACAAAAGAAATTCTGGGGGAATCAGTATCCCTGACCTCAAGCAATACTACAGAGCAATAGTGTTAAAAATTACATTTCTTCTTAACTAATTTTGCTACTCTTATGAATAACAATCAAATTTCTGTATTTCCTGATGAACTTAGGCAACCTGTGTTTTAGGATCTGTCAAAAACCATGTTGAGAACTGCTGACCTTAGATGGTAGGTGGTAAAAATATTTCTTATGTCAATGAATTTTAAATCTATGATCAAGCAAAATAATCCAAGTGTTTCTAGTGAAACATTTATACTGCCCTAGCACAATGTATATTGTACCTTGGTGGTTTGTTTATACTTCAGCCTGTGGTCTTTAAAATAACTGTGTGGGGATCCTATCTACCAAGACAGAAGGAACTGTGGTTTTTCCTCTTCCCAGTTTGAACCACATTGGTGCTTAATGAAAACTCAGAATTTTGGAGATAATTAGTTCAATAATGTAGGAACAGAGACATCTGGCTTAGACCTCAGGCTCAATTTTCAATCTTCTAGGATCATATCTGTTCAGCTCTCAAATGCTATATAACTATTTGTAAAGATGAAGTCTGAATATTTTCAGCCATAATTCTTACCATTTAAATAGCATTATCAAATAAGTTTACTGAAATTAAACTTAGTAACCATTAACATCTACTGCTGGTAGGTAAGTCTGGAACTTTTATGTTTGTGTGTAAACTGACATTATAAAACTTGTATGAAAATATATATGCTCTGTGTATATAATATAATCACACATTTATAGATCCTAATCTTTGTTCTGAACCTCTTCCATGATTGGCTTTATGGTGAATAAGAGGCAAGCATTTTCTTTACTCCATGTCCTTGTGGGTTCTACTATTAGATGTTATCTTTGTTTTATGATTTTGCTTGTCTGGCCTTACCCAGAGTATGAGGCAGATAATCATAATCTTTTTTTTTTAATTCTTTTTCTTTCATTTACCAATCCATGAAAAATAGTGAGATTGTTTCTCAAACCATTTATCTTATTTATCTTCTAGTCTCCCTGACTAACACAATCTAGAATCCACTGCTGTCCTCAATCCTGTCTATTTGAGGGTAGAATCGGAGGTACCTTCAGGAAGCCTGTGTTCTTGGAAATTTCCATATTTCATTCCTTTTTTTTTCTTTTCAACTTTCATTTTCTGCTACATATTATATTCCAACCACATCTTCTCCTCAGTTCCCTTCTTCTATACATTCTCTCTCTCTCTCTCTCTCTCTCTCTCTCTCTCTCTCTCAGATCAACTACTCTTGTTTTCCTATTTAAAAAAAAGGAAAGGAAAAGGAAAGGAAGGGAAATGAAGGGAAGGGAAGGGAAAGGAAGGGAAAGGAAAGCAAGGGAAGGGATGGAAGAAGCAAGGAAGGAAGGAAGGAAGGAAAAAAGGAAGGAAGTAAGGTAGGAAGGAAGGAAGGAAGGAAGGTAGGAAAGAAGGCATGAAGGATATCCACTGAATATTGGTACAATAAGTCTGGCCACAAACCTTCATATGGCGGCTGGATGAGGCAACACAGTAGAAGTGGGTCCCAAGCACAGGAAAAAGAGTAAGAGAACCCACTCATTCCCATTATAGACAGTCCCACAAGAATGTCAAGTTAAACAACCCTAAGGTATATGAAGAAGACCTAGCTTAGACCCACAGAGGTCTAAGTTTGTCCACTCAGACTCTTTGATCCTCTATGAGCCCTGCTTAGATGATTCGGGGACTACCTTCTCATAATTTTCCTGACTCCCTCTAGCTCCTACAATCCATCCTATCCTTCTTTTATGGGGGTTCCTATGACTCTGACTAGTGTTTGGCTGTGCATCTCTGAATCTGCTTATATCAGTTGTTGGATGACATTCCTTTGATGAAAATTGGTTTAGAGATCGATCTATGAGTATAGTAGACTATGAATAGGAAACATTTTGTTGACTTATTTATTTATTTATTTATTTATTTATTTGCTTGTCGAGTTTGGTTCTATCCTGGGTCTCTCGTATGCTGTCTTTGATGCTTGACCATCAAGAAAGTGTCAGTCGTGGGTTCCCTCTTGTGGAGTGTACCACAGGTTGGACCAATTGTGGGATGGCCACTCACACGTGCAGAGCCACCATTGCTCTAGCAGGAATTTCACGAAGGTCAGATTGTAAGTTTAACGTTTTATGTCTAGGTTGATGTCCCAGTCCAATTGCAGAAGATTTGCCTGGTTTTAGAACATAATCCACACATCAAATGAGATACAAGAAGAAAGGAGGAATGGTCCCTGGTTCTGGAAAGACTCAGTGAAACATTATTCGGCAAAACCAGAACGGGGAACTGGGAAGGGGTGGGAGGGAGGACAGGGGAAGAGAAGGGGGCTTACGGGACTTTTGGGGAGTGGGGGGGAGCTAGAAAAGGGGAAATCATTTGAAATGTAAATAAATTATATCGAATAAAAAAAAATTAAAAAAAATAAAAAAATAAAAAAAAAGAAGATGGTCAGTTTGGAGTTCATATGGCCTATTAATAAAATATTTCTTAGGATTACTGTCACAAAAGCCAGGAATTTCCACTGAAATAAGTTTCTGCATCACCCCTCAAATGCACCCCAATTCCAATTTACTGTCCCAAAACTCGCTGCCTCTGTCTTTCCCACCATGCCTGATCCCTCTTGTTCCTAAGTTCACCTGAAAAATCTATTCTATTTCACCTTCCCAGCGAGATCCAGGTGTCCTCTCTAGAGCCCTTTTATCTGGTCCTATCCACCATTTTCTCCTGAAATTAGCTCCCCTGGGGCTTCATTTGGGCCCAGAATTATCACTTTTTTTCTTTTTACTTCTTTCATTTTGGGGAATTTCACTTTTGCCCAGATTTCTCAAGCATTTTTTCTATTTCTTTCATGTCCTTCTTTCTTTCCATCTTGCTCTTCAAGTTGCTCTCATTTTTGTGACAATTCAGGGTCCCTTTTTACTCTTATTTCACTATCCTCATCTCAATCCTCTTTTTCACATTGCACATTTCAAGCGTAATAAAATAGACAGCTAAGACACACTATGAGTTTTTGTGTCACAGAACCTAAATTACATGATCAAAGATAGACACTGCTTTTGATTCTTGGAACACACACATACATACTTGTATGCATATACATGCAGGCATTGTGAATGCACACACACACATACACACACACACACGAACATATGTGCATATATGTATACATTGTGCCCATGCACACACAAATGGGTGTGCATAAACATAGGCATTGTGCACACATACACACAATCTAAAACATAGCCAGTTCTGCTAATTCCTCTCGCTGTTTACTCTTCATGTCACTACACTGATTTCACATTTTCCTGGAAAGATTCTTCACCATTCTTTCAAGCTACTGCTTTATTTTTTGGATGTTTGTTACTGGTTTCCTGTGTGACAGTTAGCAAAATACTTCTGCACATTCCTTACCTATTTAACTCTTTCATTATTCTCTCTGTTGCCTACTGAAGTACAATTCCTGTGAAAATTGAGAATTTGCTTATCTTTGTCACCATGTCATATATTCCTCAGGACTAACTTAGACAAAGGTCTAGCATTAGCTAAAATTTGAAGGGCGGCTGACTTTCATTTTCCTGACTCTTTCATTATCTCCTCCACCTAGCCTTTTGAAAGACTGATCTGTGAACACCTTCCCTCAACATCATGACATTTAATAATAAATTAATGTAATAATAAAATTATTATTTTATTATCTACTGCTAAAAACTTGTCCTGTGAACTAAAACACTAACCACAGAGAACATATGGAGGAACCCATGGCTCCAGCAATGGCATATGTAGCAGAGGATGGCCTTGTCAGGCATCAATGTGAGGGGAGGCCCTTTGTCCTGTGAAAGCTCTATGTCACAGTGTAGGGAATGCCAAGGAGGGGAGGTGGGAGTGGTTGGGTTGGTGGTTGGGTGAGCACCTTCATATAAGCAGGGGTAAGGGGGATGAGATAGGGGGTTTCTGGGGAGAGGGAAACTTGGAAAGGGGATATCATTTGAATTGTAAATAAAGAAAATATCCAATAAAAATAAATGGAAAAGGAAAGCTTGTCATGTGCCAAGGGTAATTCTTCTTTACTAGTCTAAATTATTTTCTAACTTTTATTGGTTCCAGTGAGGTAAAAGTGCAAATGCTCATTTACAACATTAATTGTTTATTTACCAGCCACATTGACAGCATCATTATAACATTTTTTCATACTTTGCTTTAGATGATCCCCTTTCCCCATGCTGGTCCTCACCCCCTGTTTCCATTTTAACTTGAACCTTTCTTCCTCAGGTATCCTCCATTTTATTTTCGTGGCTCTTGTATTTTATCTTCTCCATCACTTCACTTCAAACCTTTCACCCTCTACTCTCACAACAATGCCCAACCTATGTATATACATAGATACATAAATTAGAAACACAAATCTGCTAGCTAGAGGAACATGTGTTAATTTTTTTCTGAGTCACTTAATAATTTCTAGGGAATAGCTTTAAAATTCATTCATATACTCTAAATTCATAATTTCCACTATGACTGAATAAAATTGCACTCTGTGTATGTACTACAATTTCATTACCTATAGCCTCCATCAGGAGACATAGAAGCTGATTACAGTTTTTCTCTATTGTGACTCGAGCAACATTAAACACAGATGCACAGGTATTTGTGGGGTAGGCAATTTGTAGCCTTGAGAAAATCCACATTGATTTCCCTAATCATTGCGCCTACAGTTCATTGTTCTCCACATCCTTGACAGACTTTCTTCTCTTATGTTTTCTTCCTACTATAAAATGGAATCTCAGTGTAGATTTAATCTACATTTCCTTGGAGGTCATGAGTGCAAATGTATTTTGTCAAAAATATGTATTTCCTACATGTGTTTCTTCTTTTAAGAATTATCTGCTTTATTGGTAGTCTACTTATTGATTTCTACTCTTAATTTTTTTTGTTTTTTTCAGTGTTTAGTGTTGACATTCTTTATATATTATAGCAAGCAACACCATGAACATCTCATTGATATTTTAGATATTCAATAAGTTGTCTGTCCAACCAACTGATGTCTTTCTTTGTTGTAAGAAAACTATTTAAAGTTAAATAATACCAGTTGACAATTCTTGGAGGTAATCTGTGCTATTCATCTAGAAAATTAATGCCTGTTTTAAACTATGACCCATATATTTTATTTTGTTAGTTATTATATTACACATTTTAATTATGATATTTGACCCATCTTCAGTTGGTTTATGTTCAGGGTAAAAAATCTGGACCCAAAAACTGTCTTCTGTAGGTAGTACTTTGCTTACATTACTTCACATACAACTGTATTTTACACAGTATTTTGTTGGAGAAAAACTCTTAAATTCATTATGACCCTGAGTATTTTAACATGCCTGCTACATATCTAATTTTGATCAAGAACAATACAAATTGTAATATAGACTGTATATTGAAATATACCTATCACTTAAAGATTAATATATTTATTGCTTCCAGCCTCAGGGGCATCATATATTAACTCACTCCATTTGGACATATTTTAAACTAAGAATGTACACGCAACTAGAGAAATGCAGCAATGTATCAGTAAAATAGTCTATAGTCTGTCTCACTGTAAGAATTTGTAGTACCTCAAAGGATCAGTCACACTTGATGACTGAATGTAATACACTAAATATTTTCATGAGTAGATTAGGCTCATCATTTTATATTCTGTAGCTAATTCATATAGTGATTCTCTTACTTCCCTTATTGGGAGTGCTTATAAAATAAGCACTTGCAATTTTAGTATAATCCTGGGTTTTGAAGTGTTTATGATTAAATAATTTTAAATGAATTGAATTCTAATTTCTATATTCATCTAAATGGATATTACTTTCATTTAGTTTGTTTCACTGCTAAGTATTTTAAAAACATTAACTCCTTAAAATTTATGCTAAATATATCTCTTTATTTGTTTAATATGTAGTAATAAGTTCTATTTAATGCTTTGTCCAGTTATACAGATTCTCGGTACTAAAACATTCAAATGACATACATGTTAACCTCATGCAGGTTCAGACATTAGATTTGTTGTTCATTCCCTGTGTAATAATGGGAATATCATGATATCTCTGTATTCAGGCTCTCCGATGCTCACTCACTGACCTCATCTGAGTTTCTTCACATGGGGTGATACATGTACACCCTTATCCCCAGAGCCTCAAAAATTGTTATAGAATCTTAGGCATTCTTACTTTCTACCAAGTAACCATAATCTCCATTCAATACACTTCTGTATTCACAATTTCGGTGATGTGTCAATGGAACAATTCTCTCTGTATGAGAGATCCAATAGGCCTGGCATCCTATGTGATGTTTCTTACATTTAAATGTTATTTGGCCTGATATCATTTTGGAATGCAGAAGTAAAGTATTAAAGGAATAAAATGTAAAGCTAAAAGTATAATTCATGTTTTTAAGGAGTCTCAAATCTAGTAGGAGTTAAAATGTCATCACTACACTGGTAAGTAGAATGCAATTCAAACTGCTTTACATTAGTTAAGACCCAGGCAAAAGTGGAAAAGAGCTTAAGTGCTACGCACTCAAAACAAATACTATAATAGCCTTTCTATAACTTCTATTCTATAATATAATAATTATAGAATACTATGAACTGAATTAAGATTAATAAAAAGTATATGCTAAAATAATAGGACATTGTCCTTCAGACCAAGAGTTTCTTTATAATAGACTTTCCACAAGAGTCCTAGCACTTCAAAATGAATCAGGTTAAAATTATGACATTCACTTGCATCCTAATGAAATGAGAAATATTGACTGCAATCCAATATATCTACATAGAGGAGACATCATGTGACTGATGTGAAGCATCCTTTAGCCAATAAATACCAAAGAAAATCAGGAAGTGGTGAGGCTAGAAGGTTAAGGATTTTTCTCTTCTGAAATCCTTACAGGCTGCTGACAGTCCTCATGCCAGGCTTTGTGTTCCAGAACCGTGCAATAACTTTCTATTTTAAAGCACCCAGCGCTCATAGATCTGTAAGGTAGCTGTAGGAAGCAACTCTAGTCTGAAATGCTAGCTAATCCTTAAGGAATAGAGTGACAACTGAGCTCTGGTTATAAATGGAAATAAAAAAAATATCCATGGCCCAATAAGAGATCTTTTATAAACAATCTACTGAATATACTAATATTTCTATAAGAAAACCAAGTATATGTTGGTTCTTTTATTACTGGGATCTTTAATTCTATACAGAATAGGTCTCATTAATTAGGTCTGTCAATTAACCTCTAAGGTAATGAAAGTATTTATTTTAATTTTAACTTTGGATTCCTGATATAGGACCTCATTGAAAATACTTCCCTGACAGTACCCATCTCATCAGGCTTCAAAGGGCTATAATTATAGTCATGTCCCAACACATCTGTTTAAAGATTTCTTTAATTGGGCAAATAGTGCACCTGAGTTGTTAAAACCAAACAAGGTAATAAGAATTAAAATCATAGGAAACATAAATAAAGCAATGCATAAAAGCATTTGGTTGCTGAGCTAGTCAATGTGTGGAATAAAAATATTATGAAACATTTTGGATGGATAATATTTATGCACCTTAAACACTGACAGCATTTTCTAAATAGCGTCTTACCTGTGAAGAACTATTCACAAATAAGACTTGCTTGCATGACTTTATCTCTGAGGCTTATCTGCTTTTCACTAATGAAACTTGTTATTACTTGGAGGTAGGATTTGTTCTGACATGTAGAAAACAAAAGACGATAAAAATCTGGAAGCTCAAGAATCTTAGCAACAAGTAGAAGCAAATTTAACTCTTAGACTGACTTGGTTCACAGAGAAAGGTTGTTTTTTATTGTTGTTGTTGTTGTTGTTTTCTTTTTTCTGTGAATGACCTGTGTTTTGCAACAATTCTAGCAAAAGAAATTGGCATATACAACAGAAAACTTCAGGAAAATTAAAATTAATCTAAAAATTAAAAACAAGAGAATGCTTATTTTTCCAATATTCATAAGGTTGAGGATCCCCACATTTTATACAGCTTATTGTAATTTGTTCCAATAAGAATAAAGTGCAATTATTTTTGCTGGTTCCATACTCAAAAAACTTTAATAAAACTTCGCACTCATCATTAACAGCTGAAAAGACCATGGAAATGTATAAATGTCTCATGACTTCGAAATATGTAGTAGGAATCTTGCATCCATGTGTTTTGTAATATTAGGAGCTATTTTTTTATATTCTATCTCTCTATGAGTCTTCTTTTCAAATTTTTGTTTGCATTTATTTTGCACATTGTTCACCTCAGCATTGTTTGCCTAGGCCATTTGTGATTGCAGTGTTTTTTAAATGTCTAAATATGGGTCAGTGTATCTAAGGACAATACCAGCATTGATGTGAAGGAATTGGGAAGTTTGCCTTGTCCGTTATATAAATGAACAACACAACAAAGAAAATAAGCTATTCCACATTTACACAATTTCAAGATTTAAAGATCTGTTACAATATATTCTGATTATGGTGTCTATGAAAAATATTTTTTCAATAAAAAAGAAAATAATGAAAAAATACAGGAGAAGAAAATCATGACTTATATCATTAATATATATTTAATGTCCTATTGAGATTAATAAACAAATTAAGGATAAAAATAGTTAAAATTAAATCCACAGGGCAGGTCTGTACCTCAGTATTTGACCAGCATCCATTAAGTCTCTAGGTTTAATTCCTAGTACTACCAAGAAGAATAACATTTTTAAAAATCTGATAATATTTTAAGCTCACAATTTTGTATTGGATGCATTCACAGCTATGATGAGACATGCAGCCTGGACCACAGGTCAGGCATGCCTGCAAAAGATTTTTAAAAAAATTAAAAAGCACATTCTTTTTTAGAGCCTCTGGAGTGAATGCAGACTTGCAATTATCCCTTCAAGACACCTCCTGGATTCAAACACCCAGAAGTTTGAGTCAACAAACTTATGAAACAACAAGAACAAGATGTGCTTGAAGGGGATGGACTGATGTAATAGCTCAGCAGGTAGGAATGGACACTGCTCTTTCCAACACAATCCTGCAGATACGTAGAAAGATACAGCAAACCGGTAGGCAACATCAAACTAAATGGAGAGAAACTTGAAGCAATCCCACTAAAATCAGGGACTAGACAAGACTGCCCTCTCTCTCCACATCTTTTCAATATAGTACTTGAAGTTCTAGCTAGAGCAATTAGACAACATAAGGAGTCAAAGGGCTACAAATTGGAAAGGAAGAAATCAAATTATAACTATTTGTAGATGATATGATAGTATACTTAAGTGACCCAAAAAAACTCCACCAGAGAACTTCTACAGCTGATAAACAACTTCAGCAAAGTGGCTGGTTATAAAATCAACTCAAGCAAATCAGTAGCCTTCCTATACTCAAAGGATAAACAGACTGAGAAAGAAGTTAGGGAAATGACAACCTTCACAATAGCCACAAAAAATATAAATTATCTTGGTATGACTCTAACCAAATATATAAAAGATCTGTCTGAGAAGAACTTTAGGTCTCTGAAGAAGGAAATTGAAGAAGACCTCAGAAAGTGGAAAAATCTGCCATGCTCTTGGATTGGCACGATTAACATTGTTTTTCTTTGTTTTTTTTAATTCGATATATTTTTATTTACATTTCAAATGATTTCCCCTTTTCTAGCCGCCCACTCCCCAAAAGTCCCATAAGCCCGCTTCTCTCCCCCTGTCCTCCCATGTACAGAGCCATATTGGGGCAGTCTTGCACTTGGTCAGAGTTTGACTTTGGTCAAGGTTAACTTCTCCCAGATAGCCAGGATCCTGCTCCACCTAGGGTGGAGTGCTCGAAGTAAAGGTTAATTAAGTTCATTGTTCCTCCAGGTCTAGGAATTCCTGAATTAAACAGGTGACCCACCCAGTTGCCGGAGCAGTCAAGACGAGGACCTCCAAGAGAAGCTAGACAACTTCCACCGGAACTCAGCCTGGAGTCTGGGGGGAAGGGTTTGCCCAAACTGTTAAAAGGTCTGGCGCCATTAAAGTTTCCGGCTTTGATCAGTGAATATTGTCTTAGCCGTACTTCTTTTCGCCCCTCTTCCCTATTTATTCCTCAGCTTCTGTTCCAGAAACCCACTTCGTAATAGCTGCAGGCAGCTATGGAACCCTACACTCCCACCCACCCCTTCCCACTTCCCCGTTCTGGTTTTGCCCTATGTGCTTCACTGAGTCTTTCCAGAACAAGGGGCCACTCCTCTGTTCTTCTTATACCTCATTTGATGTGTGGATTAAGTTTTGGATATTCCAGTTTTCTAGGTTAATATCCACTTATTAGTGAGTGCATACCATGATTCATCTTTTGAGTCTGGGTTACCTCACTTAGTATAATGTTCTCCAGCTCCATCCATTTGCCTAAGAATTTCATGAATTCATTGTTTCTAATGGCTGAATAGTACTCCATTGTGTATATATACCACATTTTTTGCATCCACTCTTCTGTTGAGGGATACCTGGGTTCTTTCCAGCTTCTGGCAATTATAAATAGTGCTGCTATGAACATAGTGGAACAAGTATCCTTATTACATGCTGGGGAATCTTCTGGGTATATGCCCAGGAGTGGTATAGCAGGATCTTCTGAAGTGAGGTGCCCAGTTTTTGGAGGAACCACCAGACTGATTTCCAGAGTGGCTGTACCAATTTGCAACCCCACCAGCAGTGGAGGAGTATTCCTCTATCTCCACATCCTCTCCAACACCTGCTGTCTCCTGAATTTTTAATCTTAGCCATTCTGACTGGTGTAATGTGAAATCTCAGGGTTGTTTTGATGACTAATGAAGTTGAGCATTTTTTAAGATGGCCATTATGCCAAAAGCAATATACAGATTCAATGCAATCTCTATCAAAATCCCAACTCAGTTATTCTTAGAGTTGGAAAGAGCAATTCTCAAATTCATCTGGAATAACAAAAAACCCAGGATAGCTAACACTATTCTCAACAGTAAAAGAGCTTCTCAGGGAATCAATATCCCAGACCTCAAGCAATACTGCAGAGCAATAGTGTTAAAAACTGCATGGTATTGGCACAGCAACAGACAAGTGGACCAATGGAATAGAATTGAAGACACAGAAATGAATCTACACACCAATAGTCACTTGATTTTCGACAAAGGAGCAGAAAATCTCCAGTGGAAAAAGACAGCCTTTTCACCAAATGGTGCTTGTTCAACTGGAGGTCAGCATGCAGAAGAATGTGAATTGATCCATTCTTATCTACTTGTACTAAGCTCAATTCCAAGTGGATCAAGGACCTCCATGAAAAACCAGACACACTGAAACTAATAGAAAAGAAACTGGGGAAAACCAGCACCATTTATTGAAGATGATTTCTTTTTTCCATTGTGTATTTTTGGCTTATTTGTCAAAGATCAAGTGTCCAGAAGTGTGTGGTTTTATTTCTTTTTCTTTTTTTTCTTTTTTAAATTATTTGTTTACATTCCAAAACGCTTTCCCTGTTCCCAGTTCCCCCCTCCCCATATGTCCCATAAGCCTTCTCTACACCCATACTCCAATCATCTCCCTCCTTTTTCTCTGTCCTGGTACACCCCTACAGTGCTGGATCAGGCCTTCCCAGGATCAGGGCCCTCTCCTTACTTCTTCATGGGAGTCATTTGTTATGCTGGTATAACTGGCAGTCTGTATGTAAATAAATGAAAATAGACTCATTTTGTCACCTTGAACAAAGCTCAAGTCCAAGAGGATCAAGAACTTCAACATAAAACAAATATACTGAATGTAATAAAAGAGAAAGTGGGAAAGAGCCTTGGACTCATTGGCACAGGAGGAAATTTCCTCAAAAGAACTCCAATGGCTCAGGCTCTAAGATCAAGAATTTATAAATGGGCTAATATTCACTTATTAGTGAATACATACCATGTGTGCTCTTTTGTGATTGGGTTACCTCACTCAGGCTGATATTTTCTAGTTCTATTCTTTTGCCAAAGAATTTCATGAATTTATTGTTTTTAGTAGCTGAGTAGTACTCCATTGTGCAAATGTGCCAATTTTTCTGTCTCCATTCCTCTGTTGAGGGACATCTGGGTTCTTCCCAGATTCTGGCTATTATAAATGAGGCTGCTATGAACATAGTGGAGCATGTGTCCTTATTACATGTTAGAGTATCTTCTGGGTATATGCCCAGGAGTGGTAGAACAGGGTAATCAGGTTTTGTGTCCAATTTTCTGAGAAACTACAAAACTGATTTCCATAGTGGTTTTACCAGATTGCAATCCCACAAGCAGTGGAAAAGTGTTCCTTTCTCCACATCCTCACCAGCGTCTGCTGTCTCCTGAGATTTTGGACCTTTCCCTTCTGACTACACACTAGTAGTGGAATCTCAAGGTTGTTTTGATTTGCATTTCCATGATAACTAAGGATGTTGAACATTTCTTTAGGTGCTTCTCAGCCATTTGGTATTCCTCAGGTGAGAAAAATTTGTTTAATTCTGTACCCAACTTTTAGAGTTATTTGGTTCTCTGGAGTCTAACTTTTTTAGTTCTTTGTATATATTGGATATTAAACCTCTGTTGGATGTAGGATTGGTGAAAATCTTTTTGTAATCTGTTGGTTGTCCTATTTTTGTCCATTTTGTCCTATTGACAGTGTCCTTTGCCTCACAGAAGCTTTGCAATTTTATGAGGTTCCATTTGTCAATTCTTGATCTTAGAGCATACACTATTGGTGTTCTGTTCAGGAAATTACAGTTGTTCTTCCATTTTCTTTTCTATTAGTTTCGGTGTATCTGGTTTTATGTGGAGGTCCTTGATCCACTTGGACTTGAGCTTTATACAAGGTGATAGAATGGATCAATTTGAATTCTTCTATATACTAACCAACCTTTGAACCAGTACCATTTGTTGAAAATGCTTTCTTTTTTCCACTAAATTGTTTTAGCTCTTTTGTCAAAAATCAAGCAGCCGTGGGTGTGTGGGTTCATTTATGGGTTTTCAATTCTATTCCACTGATCTATCTGCCTGTCACTATACCATTACCATGTAGATTTTAACATGATTTCAGCTTGAGGTCAGGGATGGTGATTCCGCCAGAAGTTCTTTTACTGTTAAGAATAGTTTTGCTATTCTCAATAGTTTTGTTATTCCAGATGAAGTTGCAAACTGCTCTTTCTAGCTCTATGTACTTATAATACCCAAGATGTATTTCAAGTTCAAGAAGAAGGAAGACCTAATTGTGGATACTTTGGTCCATTTGAGAAGGAGTAAAAAATATCCATGGGAGGACCTTGGACCTGTGAAGACTCATTTCCCTAGTGTACAGGAATACCAGGTCAGGGAAGCTGGAGTTTGTAGGTTAGTGAGCTGGCAGAGGGCAGATTTGATAGGGGGGTTTCAGAGGGGAAATGTGGAAAAGGGATAACATTTGAAATACAAATAAAGAAAATATCTAATTAAAAAAGAATTGATAAAAGGGCCCTTATTAAACTGGAGAGCTTCTCTAAGGCAAAAGACATGGTCAATAGGACAAATTAAAAACCTACAGATTGGGAAAAAATCTTTACTAACCCCACATCCCATACAGAGTTAATATCCAAAATATATAAAGATTTCAAGAAGCTAACCACCAGGAAACCAACCAACCCAGTCAAAAAATGGGGTATAGAACTAAATAGAGAATCCACAACAGAAGAATCTTGAATTGCTGAAAAGCACTTAAAGAAAAGTTCAAAATCTGTAGTGATCAGGGAAATGCAAATCAAAACGACCCTAAGATTCTACTACCCTACACTAATTAGAATGGCTAAGATCAAAACCTCAGGTGACAGAACATGTTGGTAAGAATGTGGCAAGAAAGAAAGACTCCTCCATTCCTGGTAGGATTGCACACTATTACAACCATTCTGGAAATCAACCTGACTGTTCTTCAGAAAACTGGAAATAGACCTACCTGAAGACAGCTATATCACTCTTGGGCATAAACCCAAAATGTTCCCCACCAAGCCACAGTGGCATGTAATCCATTATGTTCATAGTAGCTTTATTTGTGATAGCCAAAAGCTGGCAACAACCCACATAGAATAGATACACAAAATGTAGTTCATTTACACAATGGAATACTACACATCTATTAAGAACAAGGACATCCTGAGTTTTTCAGGCAAATGGATGGAACTAGAAAATATCAACCTGAGTGAGGTAAGGAGGGCAAGGGAGGGAGAGACCTGGGTAGGAAAGTGGACAGAGAGTGGAAGAGGGGAACATGATCAGGAACTGGGGGTTGTGGGGACAGAACATGGTTGAAGTCTTGAGGACCAGCAGAAAGAATGGAAACAGATAACCTTGGGAGGTAGGAGGTAGCAGGGAATACTCCAGAATGTACCAGAGACCTGGGAGTTGGGAGACTCTCAGGACTCAAAGGGAGAGAGACCTTAGATGAAATGCCCTACAGTGGGGAAAGGGAACTTGTAGAGTCTACCTCCAGTAGAAAGACAGGGAATCATGTGGAGGGATGGGCTTGCCATCCCACAGTCAACAACTCTGACCAAGAATCATTCCTGTCTGAAAGAACTGCAATGTCAAAAAGGGAAAAGAGAATTAAAGAAAAGAGATCCAGTGACAGGTCCAAATTGGGATCTAGTGCAAGGAGAAGTCCCAAAGTCTGACACTATTATTGATAGGCAAGCATGGCTATTCTCTGAGAACCTCAACAAGAAGCTCCCTGAGACAGATGTATATACTTACACCCAACTAATGTACTGAAGTAGAGGACCCCTGTGGTCGAATCAGGGGAAAGTTAGAAGAAGCTGAGGAGGAGGACAACCCTATAGGAAGATCAACAGTCTCTACTTGGACCTCTGAGATCTCTCAGACACTGAGCTCAGTGAACAATCAGAGTGTGGACCAGGAGAAGGATAAAGACTGTACTATAAAAAAGATTAAAGAATAAAAATAAAAAATAAGACCCACTCCCCACTGAGCAACTCACAGCTGCCTGGAAATTCAGCTCCAGAAGAGCTGATGTTCTCTTCTGAACTTCCACATTTTCTTCCACATCTATCCACATCTATGTTCACACATGTCCATAGCTACACACACACACACACACAGAGAGAGAGAGAGAGAGAGAGAGAGAGAGAGAGAGAGAGAGAGAGAGAGAGACAGAGAGAGAGAGAATTAAAAAAAACATTTCTTTTAAAATCTGTCAGGCTAGCTTGTGTGAATAGCATATAATTTGTGATGATTCAAAATTGCTTTTGTTAAATGTGGTCTGTGATACTACAGGGCCTAGTACTACTAAAAATATTAGTAGACAGATGAAAAGTAGAGTAAAAGAAAGGGAGTCGTTTGAAAGACTGGTGACAGAGGTGAATTTCAGTATTGTCGCTCATGGCAGTACTGTCTTTCAACATATCAGTCTTGTAAAGCTCCTAAGAGAAAGGGGGATTTTAAAACAGTTCATATTAATTAAATTCTATATTGTATCAAACCATCATTCAGTGTGTTATGATCATATTACATGAAACAATTTGTCATTCAATATCGTTCTAGCAGTTTCAGTCCTGATGTGCTCATGGAAAAAGCTCCAATCATTGTGAATACCGGCAGGTATGGGTTGCTTGGGAACCAAAGAATTTTCATTTCCCTCCACTAGGCTGAATAGTCAGATGGTATATTTTGTAACAAAAGTACAACATTCAATACCATATGAAAGATACCTACATAAAACCTTTTGAGAGTTAATGATTTCTTGGTATAATTCAAAAGATGTGTTCAAGTACAAAACTCAGCATAAAATCAGCCACTTTATCAATCCATAATGGCAGTTAGCTGTGAAAACTTAATGGAATGGGATTAGGGAGAAAGAAAAATTTGCCTTCGGGAGCAAAACATAGTTGGGGAGAAAGGCAATGTGTAAATCCTCAATGGCAGAATTAAGGGATAAGCTATAAAGCATTCAGCAAATGAAGCAAAAGTCTGATAAATCATATAAACTTGGGTGCACAATTGTTAGCATTGCATTAAAAAGAGATGACCTAAAACTAACAAATACAAAGTCATTCAGCCACGTGAATCTGATAGTAAAATACTGTGACCATATCCAGCTGTGTGTATATATGTGTGCATGAATGTATGTGCATGTGCATGAGTATGTACATATGTGTAATGCTCTCTATGACAATGTTGGGATAAAGACATACTTTAACCTTAAGTTAAGCCATCATCCTCACCTTAAACTGGAGCTTTTCTTCTCATTTAAAAGAAATTTAAAAAGCTGTAGGCATGGTTCAGAGGGTATAATGTTCACCCCACAAGCTTATGAAATGTGGGAATTTCCCAGAACTCAAACAAAGCCAGGTGTGGTAACTTTCCTTTGTAATCCTGCTGTTCCTACAAAGAGTAGAGAGGCAGGCTAGAGAATGCCATGGAACTCATGTACCCGCTAGTCTAGTGTACATAGTTCCTGATGATAATGGGGACTTGTTTGAAGTAAAGTGGGAGGCAAGGACTGGTACCGAAGTTGTCTTCTGACCCTACGTACAAATACACATGCAGTAGTATGGACACACGCGCGCGCGCACACACACACACACACCACAGGCACACAAATAAATTCAAGACTTTTGTGAACTCTGGGCACTGTATCTCATGTGTTTACTAGAGAAGCCATCTCTGCCTATGCATCTATCCCAAGTGACCTTTGGAAACTTATTCAACTCCCTATTATTTGTCACCTATAAAATTAGAGGACAGGAATAGTACCTGGTAAATGTTAAGAGGGACAATTAGGGGGCATGTATAAATCTGTTAAACAAGAATTGCATAATCTACCTTTGCAAATGAAGGATGCACTCAGAGCTGTCGGGGAAGACTGACAAGGATGGAGAGGTGGGCAAAGGTATATTGTTACACAAAGCATAGGGGAGATGGAGAGTCTGAGAGGGCCTGCAATCTCTTCAGAGAGTAAGCCTCTTTTGATTCAGTAGCTGACTTTCATGTGTTCAAATACTCTCATTTTTTTTTCAAATATAACTGTTATTTAGTTGAATAAAATGCATATGCATTTAAACATGACTTGACATTTTGTCATCGCAGATATCCTCACACAGTCCTCAAAAGGCACAAAGATTCTTACTGTAGTGATAGTGGTAATTGGCAGTCAAAGAAGGTAATCATTGGTGTCAATGAGATAATTTGGAGGATTACGCAAGTCAAAAGTTTGAAAATTTAGAAATGAAAGAGACCATAATTATTTAGTGAAAGCCACAAAATTTGCAGCTGATTTAAATGAATCTCAAAGAAGTTTGCGTGATGCCACAAATTAGGGTTATAAGTTGAATCTACGGATTCTTTCATTACACAGCATACGGGCAAGGGAGGCTAAAATAATAGTAAATAATAGGTCATTCATGGCTTATTTTGGTATTTTGAGTATCATGGACTGTTTCCATTGACTCATAAGTACTTACTGAGCCTAGAATATGCATGTTGATTTGCATGCAGTATAAGGAACAAACAATCAAACCTTCAATGGGCTTCTAGTGTAATCAGCAGGACACAAGAACAATAAATGATTAAGACAATGCCTGCATTATTTGAAGGATTTGTCCTAAGGAAAGGAAGCACAGGAGCCAGGGAAGAAAACAAAGCAAGCATGTAATATGCCTTCAAAGGTTCAGGAAATGCTTTCCTGGAAAGGAAATGAACAAAACGGGACTTGACAGGTGAGCTTAGGCTAAGGCGGTAGGAGAGCGCACATACACTAGGTACACAGAAGAGGAAAACAATTGAAGCTTTCACAAAGCAGAGGCAAGATCAGTTTGGCCTTATGAGTGGCAAGGCAGTTTATTTAAGCACTTAAAATATGCTAATCAATGTCTTGTATGGTGACACAGTTTACCTGTGAATGTATTAACATATTCCAGATGAAAAATGATAGTTTAAGCTTAGGATGGGATGTCATAGCAAAGGAGAGAAAAATGGGGGAGGGTTATTAAAATATCTTTTTTTTTTACAAAAATACCCCAAATTTATTTTTCTTAGAAGGGATAAGGATGTCAAGTAATGGGTAGCCATCATTATCTGATAAAATTAACTACATGAAAAATCTGCCTTTCAAAGACATCTCACCCTCTGGTAGAAAGGGAGATTGAATGTCATTTCTTCCACATGCTTTCTTTTATCTGATTCATACTATAAAATCAGCTAAAGTAGATTAGACAGTCCAAGTTAATCCAAGATGGCACTGAGGAAGAAAAGGGGATGCAAGTGTGTAGCCTAAGAAGGAGTTATTGAAACATGGATTTACATTACTGGCCTGTCCTTTTCCTAAGATAGCTATATGAATATCATATTTACATATACTCATTCATATCTTCAGATCAACATGAACCATAAGCAATGTTTTCTCACTTTTATCTAAAATACAGTGAAGTCCAGTCTGAAACTAGGATGGAGTGACAGGAACAGATCTTTAGTTCCTATTCATTGTGGTTGGGGTGCCCTGTATCTCCTACAAGACTAGTAGTTGAATTTTATGCAGAATCATAAAGGGACCTTGGTAACCCTCTAACAATCCAAGCCTACTAAACTAAGGAGCTGAAGAAGAATTTGGGTTCCAAACCCTGGAACACATTAAACAGTGCTAGAGAAGACCACATTCCTTTCCAGAACCAGGGAAGAGCATAGTGAGTCCCTGGGCAAAAATAGAGTTTGTGAGGTTTTTGTAACTGACTCCAGTTCTAATAATGAATATAGCTAAGGTGAGGACTTGGAAATTATTTTTCAGTCCCTTTACAACTGGTTTGTCATTTAAGAGCCATCAGATGATACCATTTTATAACACAGAAATTCAACTCAGGCACCAGAGTGAACTTGCCTTTTATGAAAGAAAAAAGGAGTTGGATAGATATTTTTAGTCACAAATATCATGAAATCATTTATCTTGCTAAAGTTGACAAGCAGAGACCTATGGTGCCTGTTATCTGTTGAACATCCATGAAGCATTAGTTTTCTTAGAATGGTGCTGTCTTCAGGTACTGAATCGTTCAGGTTTATTACCACATGAATTTCCTGTGATCAGTTTTTAGCATAGCATTGTGCCATAACACATTTCACGGTTCATTGACAAAATACAATTCCTCGGCTCAAATAAATAACAGTAGGTGACAAATTTGTGGTGTCTGGTCCTGAGTCAAGCTCTAGGTATATTATACAGTTAATATTTTAGTGGGGAATATAATTCATACATCAGATAGTTTTAAATACAAATAAGATGTCAGCCCATAATACTTGATGCTCTTCTTACAGTTTTGGTACACAATATGTACACAATGTTGAGATGACGTGTACCTATACATAACTATGCCTTTTTACTAACTGCTTTCATTGCCGCAAGACATCCCTCCACCAACATCAGGTACCAACTGCTTTGCAAATGAACTCCACTTCAATTTACATTTTTAAGCTCAGCTTGGAGATTATAGATAAATTTATCTGACACGGAACACCATATTTTTTAGTCAATGCTGATAAAAAGCTTTGCCAAGACCTTGTTTTTCAGAGAAAGTTGACTCTGAAGGACATAACCTTTTCTGTCATGGTTGCAAGCCCTCATTGCAAAAACGGGAAAATCAAATCACTTGGGAATGCTAGAAAAGACAGAAAACTTTAAACTAAATGCCACTCATAACACTAGAAAGCAGAGAAAATGATGTGTTCACTTTAATACAAGAAAACATCCGTGACATTATCTATCATTTAGCTGAAAATCTGTCAGGTGTGTTTTCCTTACAATGATGTATTATTATTTTTAATAAGCTCAGGATTGGACAGTTTAAATAGTAATTGGCATGTGTATCAGTCTAAACAAATTTCTCAGTCGACCTATAAAACGTAGGCCAAAAGGAACCTTCTAGTTTTGCACCTCTTGCTGCCTTCAGGTTGACTAAATAGTGCTACCTTTGCTTCTTACAACATGCAGTCTTTTCCTCTGTCTCAGTTTATTCTGGGTAATTGTTTCTAGCCTATAATTAGTGCACAAAGGTCTCCCTGATTATTGTCCAGGGCCAAACATCTTTTCTCAATGTAAAAATTTTGAATAAGCATCCAAAATTTAATCCATATCATCTTAAAAAAAGTTATAGAATTGAGATTGATGCTTGTTTTTAAGTACTAGTACCAGTTTGTATTTACTGTATATAAAATGAAAAGCAAAAACTCCTATTCTTTAAATTTAACAACCTTAAAAATAACAGTTTTCATAATAACATGTCCTTTGAATAACTGTTTAGGAAGAAAAATAAAACACATTTTCCTCATTTAAAAAAAGCCTATGTTATCTTTGTAAAATGTGTTTCTTCTGTCTTTCCCACTTAGTAATCCTATTTCTAATAGTATGCATACATGAATTTTGATGTGTGTGTGTGTGTGTGTGTGCATGTGTGTGTGTGTGTGTGTGTGTGTGGTATGTAGGTTTACATACACACACAAAGAACATTTAATGTAAATTTAGTTTATGCAAAAAAAGAATTCTGAAAAACAATAGGATTCTACCTAGGAAAGTTTGTTGGGAACATTGTATGGCAGGCTGTACCCAAAATAGAAACATTCATAGTATATGAAATATGTATGTGAAATACATGTAAGCTTTTGCTTAATACTAGTGAGCAGGTGGTGTTTCCAATATATGAAGTCCCAAGTTTTGCTTTGCTTTGTGTTTGGGGGACAAATGGCCATCTAGTACTACTGCTTGAAAGAATTGTGCACCATCACTGAGAAGCATCAATTTGAACTGTATCTCACACGTTTTTCCTTTTCAGTTAACAATATATGAATTTCAGTTATAATCAGAAGCATCACAGAATTAATACACAGGTCACTTTTTGTTTTCAATATACAAAATGTAGTGCCATGAAATGGCCCATTGAAATTAACTTTTACAGACCCATAAAAAGATCTTCTAAGCCCAATAATAGAAACAAACTTGAAATTTTGAGTAAACTTTTCCAAGGGCCTTTTTCAATTCTGATACTTAAAGCATACGACTTTCAGCTAGCTTTACAGACTTACTGCAATTTCTTTTTTCAAAGTTGTGACTATTCTGGATGGCAGATAGTTCACATTAATTAACGGCTATATCATCTATCTGAACAGCTCACTAATGTCAGTTCTTCCACCTCATGCATCCTGTGAGTGCTGCAAAGATTTGCGACCTATGGTTCTTGATTTCTAAACAAAGACACACTAACATCTAGACATGTGCAGCTACCAGCAAACACCCAATGAGAATCTATAATTGAGCAGAAGCTGAGTTTACAGGATATTATGAATTTAGTAAACCTGCTCATATTATGCTAGACTTTGACCCTTAAATTTCAGGTTTAGCAATTTATTGGTTCAATGGCTCAATAATGTACACTTTCAATCTTTGTCCTATTACTTTTTTGGTCAGTATAAAATGAAGGCAGCCATCAACAGCACACAGCAGACTAAGTATGTCTGGGTACAAATCAAATTTTATTCACTAAAGTAAATATCAGGTTGATTTGACTAGAGGACTCTAGCTTTCTGAGCCTTCTTCTTTAAATTACACTCAGATAATCATGATCCATTTGTAAGAGAATATGTCATTCAGAGAATGAGAAACAAAAAAAGGGTTCCAAACTATAATGGCTATTATGTCATTTGTGTGTATCTTCAAATCAGTCTTCCAAGATTATGATTATTAAATATAGACTTCCCTTCTTGATGCCCATTACTGTGTTACTTTAGAACAAATGATGATTTTCTTAATCAAATATGAGAAAGCATGAGTTCCTGGGCATATAAATTCTTGGTTTTCATGTTCATTTTTAAAAACTAGAGATGTAAATAATGTAATCATAGTTGTATGAATAAGAAAATAATGATGGTGACATGATGAAGAATTTTAATCAATTTTTAAAGTAAATACTAAAATTGGCTTATTTGAATTCATTGTTTTAAATTATGTTTAGGTTCTTTAAATTATTTGTGTGTAAAGGGATGCATTTGGGGGGGTTGCTTAGTGGTGGTGTGCATATGAGTGCTGTGTCCAAGGATGGCAGAAGATAGCATCCATTCTCCTGGAGTAGAAGTTACAGGATATTGTAAGCCACCCTAAATGGATGCTGGAACAGCATCACTATATTCTAATTTATACATACATGTAATGTTGATTCAAATACACATATATACATATACATAGATATTTATATTCTTTACACATAAGTGTATTTGTATGTATGTATGCCTCTATGCACACACATATGTATTAATCCTTATAATATTGATCTTAACAGTTTTCTTAAGACTTTGTGTATTATTCTTCTTTCCTTTCTTTTCTTTTTCTTTCTTTTCTTTCTCTCTCTCTCTCCCTTCCTTCCTTCCTTTCTTTCTTCCTTCCTTCCTTCCTTCCTTACTTTCTTTCTTTCTTTCCTTCTTTCTTTCTTTCCTTCTTTTGTTCTTTCTTTCTTTCTTTCTTTCTTTCTTTCCTTCTTTCTTTCTTTTTTCATGAATATGGAAATCTGAGGTGAACCAGAGAGAGTAGGTTGTATAGGTTATATACAACCGTGTGGATCTTGAAAACAGAACTCTGTTGGTGAAACTGGGCAGCAAATGCTTAACTCCTTGAGCCATCTTGCCTAAAGACCATCCCATTGCCCTCATATCCCACTGATGTGAAAATCTGAGTTACTACGTTTCTTACCTTGAGTAGCAGCTACTAATCAGCAGTTTGCAAAGTGAAGCCAGTTGGCCAGCTTCAGAATCTATGTTATTACAAACTTTCTACAACCGAGTAAGCCCATTTCTATGAATTATGTGAATTCAAAGCCAATAATGAAACTGTACCTTTGCTAAAATTTAGAGTATTTAAATTTTACCTGTAAGTTTTTCTATCTTCTATCTATATCTATAGGTATAGCTATATATGTCACCTAATTTTGAACAAATAAATTCATTTCCATGACAGGAACCACTGCTTCCATGTCTTTCTGGGATCCATGAATTCCATTCCTTATCTTATCTCCTACTAAAGCTCCTTCCAAAACTTTTTAAAAAATAAAAATGACTCCAACAAGTGAATGCTAATTTATCATTTGCATGTATTTGCCTTTAGTGGAGAGATAAGAAGTATAAGAATGATAATACAGGTAATTTCTTTTATCAATAAATTGCAATGAATATTCTAGAGTCAATAATATATAATCCATATCTATCGTGTCTTGACTCCTTTCTGTTAGACTGGTAACTAACACATAAAAGAAACAACTTTCCTGCCTATGTTTCCCAATTGATATGGTTTAAAATGTTTAGAAAATACCGGGTTGAATTGAGTAAAACAGCCAATTATAAAGCAGGTGCTTCTATTGTATAAATAGCCTAAGATGTGGAATGCATTAATTATTGGGAAGTCTTTATCTCAGTTCCAGGCCATCCAACTAAAAATGCTTTGAGGAGTATTGCACATCCCCGCAACTTGCATTTACACTGTGTTTTAAGATCTCATTACATTTTTAAAGGATGGAATCAAGATCTGTAAGGCACACAGGGCTCCTTGGTAATTATATATACAAGATGGTATTAATAATAAACTTTTATTTCCATTCATTTCTCTCATTAATTCATTCTTTTAAATTTTGTACATTGCATGGGGATTTTTCTTTCTCCCTCTGTTACAGATGTTTGGATTTTCTAATCCCCTGAGGTATCAGGGGCCTGCACATCCCATCTGCAGTGATAAACATATCTGGTGATTAGAATTTCATACAAAGCAAAATACTAATACATCATTAAGCCTACAAAATATTTAGTCCTCCATATGTTGTTTGTGCTTCAGATTTCTCAAACATTTCACAATAAAAATACAATTCAGAATAAATAATAGATAAAAGTCGAGTAAAAACGAAAGAGTGTCTAGATTTTTAAAACATCATTTTATATGTTATTTGTATAAAATATACTGCTCAATTCTCAGTATTCCTTACTCCCTTAATAAAGATTCTGAATATTCAGAGTATGAAGCTTGCAAAATATTGTTGGTTTTAATGATACATCTGGTATGAAAAAAAAAACTTAAGATGGGCAGGGACGAATCCTTAGGTGTTTCTGGAGTGAGCATTAATTGCCATCATTTCTAGGAAAATCAAGTACTCTACATCATCTCTGCAACAGAGAAACATGCTTAATTCTCTAGAGAGGATAAATGCAACAGTGTTTTGTTTAGGATACATTGTTTCAAAAGTAAATCAAGTTGGTTAGAGAAACCTACACATAGTCTATTGTTCATAAGTCAGAGAAACCACAACTTGAAGTGAACACAAAGCAAACCTCTAAGATAACACTGTGCTATTTTTATGGTTTCTGTTTTAGTAGTTCTGCATCCAGTGTGGGCTGTAATGAGGATGGGAAACAAGCCACTGGAGCAAACTCCATCTTAGTGGGAAACAGGAGAGGAAAAAATTCAACTCATAGATAGGGGCTATGTGACAATTAACAAAGTGTCTTGTCTATTGTTGCCATTAGCCTTCAGTTTTATATCCACAATCATTCTTAGCCACTGTCTTATCTGTATTCTGCTCATTCCCCCTTGATCCAGGATTACTTTGTCTGGAAACAGAATGACAATACAGGTTTTTAAAAGCTCCTTAGGGAGAATGCAACCGATACAGCATTTCACCTGTTCAAGGAGACCAAATGGAAGACTTGAAACCTGGGTATTTTAATTTCACATGTAAACATAACTATGATCATGGAGATTAAAAACCTTAATTATTTTTCTTATTTAATAAAGTCTCCAGGCCTGTAGAGTTCAAAGGTTTTCAAATTGTATTCTTCTTAAAAGCAAATAAAACAAAAATAAGAAAGGCTTTTCAGGTTGGTGGGGCTGTCCCCTGGAGACCACAGAGGGTAATGGCCTGGCATGAATGCATTACTATTTGTTCCCCTCAAGTGTGAGAGTTCCCCAGTGTTAGGCAGCTTTTGACCTTTTATTTACAGTGTTATTTATTATTCATATTTTATTAAATATTTAAAATGTCACCTATTGTATTTGATGACTATTATGAGAAGAAAAAGGTTCCTGTTATTCAGGTCCAGCTAGTTAATATACTGAACTTGGCATTAATTATCTGACACTCACTCTTAACAGTTCCTGAAGCTTCATGGTTGTATTAAACACCCACCAGTTGCAGAGTTATTGGTGAAAGTCACCCACAGCCATGAAGACGGCATATCTGGGGAGGTACCACTCTCATTAAAAAAGACTCATTACTTCTTTTTCACTGATAGTAGTAGTACTCATAAATGATATCCACAGTGATAAAACACAAAGAAAAAGGAAGTTTATATACAGTAGATACAGATTATGTGTGTGGATTTGTAACTATATCTATATCTATATTTGAATTAGAATGACTCCTAATTTTTTAAAGCTTCTCTATGGCCATTATTTGTATAGAATTTATTGACCCTATACATTCTCCCTCTTTCACTCTCCAAGGTAGTACAAATTATATAAGTATATAGTAAAAAACAGAAAAATAAGAGGCCAACCATGAATTGGAAAGAGAACAACGAGTTCATGTGAGGGTTTGAAGAGAGGAAAGGGAAGCTGGAAATCATATAATTATATTGCAATCTCAAAAAGTACAAAAATAACTAAAAAATAGAAGGTAAAGTAAAAATTCTAATTATTTAACTGTTGATATAGTTTGATTGCAGGTGTCTCCAAAAAACTACATGTTAAATTTTAATTCCCTAGAATGAGGTAGACTCTGCAGATGGTGGAAATTTTACAAGATAGAAGACATTAGTAGAGTTTTCTTAGGTCATTGGAAGTTCATTCTGTAGCAGTTATAGGTGGCCCTAGTTTTCAATCACCAACCCCTTCTGCATGTCTTCCTATCTCATGATTGCTTTAAAATGAACAGACCTTCTCTTTATACTTCTGACATGCTATGATTGCTCCAAGAATGTAATACACACCTGGAATGAGTCTCCTCAGGCCAAAAACCAATGTAAACATTTGCTCTTTGAACTTTATTTTTCTATGAAATATTATCATAGGGATGAAAAGCTATCTGATAGATACAAGGGCTCACTTTCTATGTTAAGAAGATAGTTCTGCACTCCTCCACTGCTGGTGGGGTTGCAAATTGTTACAACTACTCTGGAAATCAGTCTGGCGATTCCTCAGAAAACTGGGCACGTCACTTCCAAAAAATCCTGCTATACCACTCCTGGGCATATACCCAGAGGATTCCCCAGCATGCAATAAGGATACGTGCTCCACTATGTTCATAGCAGCCCTATTTATAATAGTCAGAAGCTGGAAAGAACCCAGATATTCCTCAATAGAAGAATGGATGGAAAAAAATGTGGTATTACACATGTGGTAGTACACAATGGAGTACTATTCAGCCATTAGAAACAATGAATTCATGAATTTCTTAGACAAATGGATGGAGCTGGAGAACATCATACTAAGTGAGGTAACCCAGTCTCAAAAGATCAATCATGGTATGCACTCACTGATAAGTGGATATTAACCTAGAAAACTGGAATACCCAAAACATAATCCACAGATCAAATGAGGTACAAGAAGAATGGAGGAGTGGCCCCTGGTTCTGGAAAGACTCAGTATAGCAGCATAGGGCAAAACCAGAACAGGGAAGTGGGAAGGGGTGGATGGGGGAACAGGGGGAGGGAAGGGGGCTTATGTGACTTTCAGGGAGTGGGTAGCCTGAAAAGGGGAAATCATTTGAAATGTAAATAAAAAATATATCTAATAAAAAAAGAGAAAAAAAAGAAGATAGTTCTGTTTGGAGAGTGCATATTATTTCATTAAAAGAACTGAGAAGAATTGAATTGGAATTTTGATGGGTATTGCATTGAATTTGTAGATTGCTTTTGGCAAGATGGCCATTTTTACTATATTAATTCTGCCAATCAATGAGCATGGGAGATCTTTCCATCTTCTGAGAACTTTGATTTCTTTCTTCAGAGACTTGAAGTTCTTGTCATACAGATCTTCAGTTGCTTATTTAGAATCACACCAAGACATTTTATATTATTTGTGACTTTTGAAAACTGTGTCATTTCCTTAATTTCTTTCTAAGCCTGTTTATCCTTTGAATAGAGGCAGGCTACTGATTTGTTTGAATCAATTTTATTTCCAACCACTTTGCTGAAGTTGCTTATCAGCTGAAGGGTTCTCTGGTAGAATTTTTGCGGTCACTTAATTATACTTCTGTAGGATGCTTGCAGCCAACCATCATACTGAGCACGGGGACCCCAATGAAGGAGTTGGGGTAAGGACTGAAGGAGATGAAGGGGTTTGCAACCCCATAGGAAGAACATCAATATCAACCAAACTGACTGTCCAGAGCTCACCAACCAAAGAGGATCCATAGCTCCATCTGTATAAGTAACAAAGGATGGCCTTCTCCAGCATCAATGGGAGGAGAGGGCTTTGGTCCTGTGAAAGCTCTATGCCCCTGTGTAGGGGAATGCAAGGGCAGTGAGGTAGGAGTGTGTGGGTGTATAGGGAAGTACCCTCATAGAAGCAGGGGAGGGGGGATGGAATAGGGGTTTTGAGGAGGGGAAACTGGGAAAGGGAATAGCACTTAAAATGTAAATCAATAAAATATCTAATTAAAATATTGATAAAAAGACAATGCAATAATGAAAACAAGAACTGAAAACAATGTGCAGATTCCACCTTTAAGCATGCATGAGTATTTCTAAAGGAAAGAAAACTAGCACTTAGATATGAAAGAAATGGCCACAAATAACAATATAATATGGAAGCAAAGAATTTTACAGTGTCTATATTCAATGTATTAAATTGAATAAACAGGTAGCTAAACAGGTATGCCTGGAAGATGCGCCCTATGGGTGTATCCTGCCCTTGCAAGTGCAGAAATAATCAACGAATGGGTCTAACAATTTTGTTAGACCATTGAGCTTGTTTTAGGCTAATCTTTTGTATAATTTTAATATTATGATATGTATCACACTTTGTTGCATGTAATGGCATCCTGAACTGTGACCTTTAAATAAAAGCTCTTATAAACTTTTAAATTGTACCTTAACCTCCTTTTTATTGTAGGTAGCAAAGGAAAATGCCTGCATGGAGAAACACATTGCTCATTCTTTTTTTTTTTTTTTTTTTTTTTTGCCAATTTTATTTATTTATTTTTATTCAATATATTTTTATTTACATTTCAAAATGATTTCCCCCTTTCTAGACCCCCACTCCCCGAAAGTCCCATCAGCCCCCTTCCCTCCCCCCGTTTTCCCACCTACCCCTTCCCACTTCCCTGTTCTGGTTTTGCCCTATACTGCTTCACTGAGTCTTTACAGAACAAGGGGCCACTCTTCCTTTATTCTTGTACCTCATTTGATGTGTGGATTATGTTTTGGGTATTCCAGGTTTCTAGGTTAATATCCACTTATTAGTGAGTGCATACCATGATTCACCTTTTGAGTCTGGGTTACCTCACTTAGTATGATGTTCTCTAGCTCCATCCATTTGCCTAAGAATTTCATGAATTCATTGTTTCTAATGGCTGAATAGTACTCCATTGGGTATATATACCACATTTTTTGCATCCACTCTTCTGTTGAGGGATACCTGGGTTCTTTCCAGCTTCTGGCAATTATAAATAGGGCTGCTATGGACATAGTGGAACATGTATCCTTATTACATGCTGGGGAATCTTCTGGGTATATGCCCAGGAGTGGTATAGCAGGATCTTCTGGAAGTGAGGTGCCCAGTTTTCGGAGGAACCGCCAGACTGATTTCCAGAGTGGTTGTACCAATTTGCAACCCCACCAGCAGTGGAGGAGTGTTCCTCTTTCTCCACAAACACTGTAACTAGTCGAAAGACAAACTCATGGGCATCAGGGCAGTATTGACCAGAGACAGGGCTGAGAGAACTACAGATGATGAATCATGTAGTACTTATCACATTATTTAAAACATGGAGATGGAAAGATTTATGTCTTTATGCAATACTCTTTTCGATATTCATATGTGTGTAGCACATGCACAAACATGCATACATATATGCCTGCATACACACTTGCAAAAACATTCTTGCATACAAAAACACATGCACACATGGGCACACACCCAAAATTCTTATAAGATCACTGACATCATAATTTGGACTATTCTTGAATTCCTGGTGAAATGATTATTAATTTTTATTCTTTAATCCCCTTTATACATGGACCCTGTGTGTATGTTTTATTTTCTTCTCAATTTCTTCTTTGCTCGATGTCTCTTAAAAACTTCAAAGGATCTCGACATCAGTTTGATTTCTTAGCATCTATTTTCTACTGAGTCAGTTAGGACGATAGATCCATTTTCTTTATAAGAGTTAAATCTTAGATCTGTCACTTATTATTTGTATGACCTTGGAAAATGAACATCAGAGACTCATATTCTTTGTGCATAATTTGGAAATAAAAACTAGGACACACATAGATGTTTTTGATGAGTAAATGAGGTTATTTGTGTAAAGCACTTGGCAGTGTGCCTGGCATACAGTTTATCGATATTAGCTGCAATTATTATTAATTATAATTAGTCAGATGACTCTAAATACGTGCTTGTAACCCTGGTACTTATATTTAACCCAAGCCTTTATCTCCAGCCCCTTTCTGATTATAATATACTTTTACTGAATATTCAACATTTGTTAAACTAAACTTACCCTATTTTTAACTTTTCAGACTAAGATACTCTTGCATATATCCCATATTCCCTTTGTAACTATTTTGTTACTAAATTCTATAACTACTCCTGATGTATCTTATTTGTTTTCATACACAAAGTATCCCCAGGAAACACTCCAACTTGCTGTCAACTTCTTCAATTAAT
Source organism: Apodemus sylvaticus (assembly GCF_947179515.1). Classification (NCBI taxonomy): domain Eukaryota; kingdom Metazoa; phylum Chordata; class Mammalia; order Rodentia; family Muridae; genus Apodemus; species Apodemus sylvaticus. The sequence goes on along the minus strand of NC_067481.1, from coordinate 87,119,404 downwards.
TCTTTATTTCACTTCTATGGAAAATTCCCTATTGAAATCATTATCAATGTGGTGTGATGATTCCATGTTACCTTGGCTGGATCTAGAATCACCTAGCAGAATGGCAAGGCATATATGTGGGTCTATCTGTGACATGTAGTTTACCTGGGTAGGGAAAGCTACCATGAATTCTTCAGCACCATCAGACTAGGCAACTGTTATAAAATAAAACAATATAAAGAGAATAATATCCTAGCATTCTCTTTGCATGTAATTTCCATTACTTCATGAAGTATACCTCTCTCTTCTTTCATCCAAATCTGCCACCATTGCTATTCTGACCAAATAAATGGTGGTGGGGGGGGAACTATGAGAGGAATCTTCTCATACCAAGAATAAAAACTAATAATTTCCTTTATTTCAGTAGTTGGTTACACTAATGAGAAAATTAAGTAACACAAATGAAAAGCAACCAATATTCCAAAATTAGCAAACTTTTTTATCTATACATTTTCCAAGTTGTCCAATCTATATTTTTACCAAGTTTTTTTCTCAGTCAATCATTTTCCGTTTCTACTATTCTCATATAACACATTAAATTCTAATAAAATATATTTCCCATACCATCTCTGAGCATACCACATATTTCCTTACCCATCAGTCAATGTTTGCACTCTCTTTCTGAAATGTATTCATCAGCACATTTCTATGTAAAGTAATACATGCCCTTTAAAGGTTATCTCTAATGAAATAACACATATATCAATCTTTCTTTTATTCTGATATTGCCTTACTTAAGAGTTTCTAGCATTTCAGTTATATATTTCTCTGTCAATTTCGTATAACATGGGAGATGTTATATGCTCAGACTTTTTAATCACTTCTTTTGTCTTCAGTAGGTTTAAAGACATTGGTGAAGATTGAACTTCAGCTGAGTTCTATATGAACCTTTGTTTGCAAATGCACCTGCTTGGTATTCAGACATATGATTCATGAAATGACATAGGTTGTTTGAAACAAGCATCATGGACCTCTTTCAGATATATACTCAAAGATGTTATCATACGACAGAGAAACATGTTAATTTCACTATGTAGTTAAGTTCCAGGTGGTAATATAGTCAAAAGCTTATTAATCTTATTCCTTAAAGTGTTTTTCAGGCTGGGTAAAGTGGAACATGCCTTTAGCATACTAAAGTTAGAGGTAAGCAGATCTGTATTACTTTTAGGCTAGTCTAATCTATAGATTGGTCTATAGATCCATTTCCTGGCCAGAAAGGCCACAAAATGAGACCTTGTCTTTAAATAGGATTAACAACAAAACAAAATGAAAAACCAAAAAAAAAAAAAAAAAACAAGAAAAATAATTAGAAAATATATTTGAAAAATAAAGGATTATTTAGGTCAAAAGAAAATCCAGTGTTATTTTTAATAAAACTATGTATTATAAATGTAGATAAATGTGTGTGGTTTTGTGTATGTGTGTGTTCATCTTACAGTAAAAAACATTTAATATTGAAAATGAAGGTAAAAAAAAAAACCTAATCCTAGAAGGTTCACAGAGTATTCTACCAAATCTTATTCTCCTAATTGAAAGAGGAAAATCTAGGAATAGTCCAAAAGAAACAGTTATCCAGGGACTTTATAGAAAAGAAAAGGTAGCCCAAAGGTTCACCACTTTGAGAAGAGGACCCCTAGTCTGTCAACCGGAGAGGAGAAGTTGTAGAAGTGTAGAGGGGAAGTTATATATCATTATGTGCAGAAAATCAGGAACACTCATAGAAAATGCATGTGCTTCCCGGATTCAAGATTCAGAAGGAAATAACTGTGCTGTGGTAGCTCTGAAGGACCACTAGTGGAAAGCTCTTACCTTTTAGCAAAAATAATGTAATCTACCTCTGGCTAGAGATGTAACAATATTTCATGCTTTGAATGTTAATGAAATTGGACAGGTCAAGTCACCTGACTAAGGAATCATCCTTCAGTTAAGGTTATTGACCATAAGTGATGCTAGAGAGAGGGTATAAATATTTATTTCTTTAACAAGATACTTTTTTATTGGATATTTTATTTATTTACATTTCAAATGTTATCCCCTTTCCTGGTTTCTTCTCCGGAAACCCTCTATCCCATCTTCCCTCCCTGTGCTTATATGAGTGTGCTCACCTACCTTCCTACCCACTGCTGCATCCCTACCCTGGCACTCCCCTACATTGAGGCTTATTTGTCAGTTTTAATAAGATACTTAACTGTTCCAACCCACAGGTCCTTCTCTCTGGGCACATGCTATAGAGCCATCATGGGATTTTGTTAGGTCCCCTTTTCTTCTCTTCTGTCTGTTCCTATTGCATGCTGGTCAGAGGATAAGTGTATTATTGCATGCTGGCTAGAGGATAAGTGTACTCTTTTGGATACTTGTTCTTCCATACTCTTTTTCTGAAGCATTCCTAGTTCCTGCCTGCCCACCATGACACTGTCCTTCATGCCAGTGTAACTCAAACCGTAAGGCTTCCTCCTCTCTCCATCTTCATGCTATAGACAGCTGCCAAGGTAGAAACCTTACCTGGACTTAGTTTTCTTGAAAACTCTCATAAAAAATGTTTTGAGATTGCTTTTGAATCTAATCTCTTTTTTTTAATTTTTAAAATTTTTTTGGACTCCAGATTTTATCTCCGCCCAGCCCCCCCTTGATTTTCACATCCTATACCTCCTCCCCAACCCTTTATCCATGAGAATGTCCATGCCCCCCCCCCCCATCCCACCTGACCTCTTAACTCCCTGGGGCCTCTTGAGGGTTAGGTGTATCATCTCAGACTGAACAGAAACCCGGACAGTCTTCTGCTATATGCAGAGTCTAATCTTAAATCCATTTTCTAACAAGATTAAGAACCCTGAGAGGTACCTCAACTCTCTAGTTAACACATGAAAACTCTACTAGGTCTCCCTCAAATTTCCAGAACAGTGGTAACCCCAGAAAATAAAAGGAAACCCACAGAAGAGAACTCTTTACAAATCTCTTAACATTCTACTAAAGACTATATGAATAGAACTGGCTTTATAAGGTCCCAGGACAGGCCACCTAAGACCAAGCATTCTCACCAGAGACTTCACCAAGTTTCTAACAGACATATTGTTATGCCCACTCAATTCAACAGAATTGCAAAACCCACCAAAAACAAAATTTAAAAAATCTATAGAAAATTTGCTGAATCTAAAACATTCACATGACACAATCAAAAAGCCCAAGGTATAAACGGCATAAGAAATATTAGGAAAGGATTAAATTAACAAAGAAAGTAGTGAGATTTGTCTTACAACACCAGATTCATGAATTATACCCAACAGGAGAAAGGTTTTAAAGAATAAAATGAATGAAATGTTAGAATATATTGGGAGGCTATAAGGCAATAAAATAGAAGAACCAGATGACCAGTCTAAAAATAATATACAAATTCTAGAACACTAGATGTGTCTTACATCATACTCAGGGAATAACAGGGAATAACACTTATATTACTGTTTAACAATAATTTGAGGGCTGGAGAGATGGCTCAGGGGTTAAGAGCACTGACTGCTCTTCCAAAGGTCCTGAGTTCAATTCCCAGCAACCACACGGTGGCTCACAACCATCTGTAAAGAAAAGGATACATATTCAATAGGGAGAACACTGCCATTAGCAGCACCACCAAAGACTCAACTAGAACACAATGGACCACATACACGGGAATCACACTAATGCAAGACTGATGATATCAAATGATAAGAATTATCTTATCATTAGAGCTATCATGTTCTTTGAGCACAAATATTTAATGAGCAAAATTCAGTTGCTGGACATGCTTTGTACTTAACATTTTCATTCTTAGTTAAACATATTGGCACACTAGAAATCATATACAAATATGTCCATAGCCATTTGATTGGCAAAAATTTGTAAATCTCTTTAAACACAAAATGACTCAACTGTGGCACATTTATCCAACAGAGTCCTAAAATTATATAGAAAAAATGAATTCTTACATGCTATAATTTGACTGAATCTCAAAAGGTAATATTGTGTAAAAGGAGCCAAACAAGAGGTACTAACTATATCATTATTTAATGCTCAAAATCATGTCAATCCAGTTAGTGTTGAAAGATGTCAGAACTCTTACTTATTGCAATTGTAGGCAGTCATAAAATCTGCTGAAACATATAAGGAGGTTTCTGAATCTATTTTTCCATTTCTTCATTATGGTTAATATCGCAATTGGGGGTCACAATTTCTATTTTTTTTATATTTATATGTGTTAGTTTTTCTGTATGCCATATATCTGTTCCCTATGAAGCTAACAGAATAGGATTCCCTAGAGGTGGAATTAGAGATGACTGCAATACCATCTAGATGTCAGTTAAACCAAGTCCTCTGAAAGAACAGCAAATATTCTTAATCACTAAGCCATCTCTCCATTGCTAGAATTTCACATTTTTTAAAAATGGGATGGGAGTTAATAGACATAGCTTGTACAACGTAAAAAAGTATGCCTCAATAAAATGTTCTTTAACAGATATACAACATATATAGATATGAAAAATGTTTAGAAAAGATGTACTAAGCTGGGCAGTAGTGGAATATGCCTTCAATCCTAGCACTTGGGATATACTATTACCTAATCAGAATAAATGTCACTGTTATATTTAAGAAAGAATGCTTTGCATGGCCAGATAGCTGTGGGAAAATTCTCCTTGAAGATTCTGTAGATTAATTGATGTTAGACTGTTTTAGAAAACCATAATACTTTTTCTGCCTCTGATCATTTATAGACCACTTAAGTTCCTCTTAAAAGTATGGCAATTCAAGACTAATATGCAGTCCTGGTATTTGGAAATCTGAGAAGTTCTAAGAATGCTTTCTGAACCAATGATACAAAATATTTGACTTTAGAATGGATACTAGAGCAATTTTCCCTCTCTCATGGAGAAGTAGTTTCTTCATGAGAAGCATGAAATATATATATATCTCCATTGTTTGATAGTATTATGATATAGTTGATAAGGATGTTGTTCTATGACTTTGAAATTGGGGAAAGGAGACTCTTACTTATACTTTTGACATGTACAATGCTATTTGAGTATTCTACATTCAATAAAATCTGTGCTCTGACTTTTGTCTTTGTACAATTTCTTATGCATCTAATGTATTATGATAATATCTATCATTCTATCCTTCACCGATTTCTAAAGCACTCTTTTTTCTAGCAAGTCTCCCGCCTATGTTCACATCTTTCTCTCTGTGTGCAGATTATGTGCATAAAAACACAGCTGTTGTGTATTCATGATTACTTCAGCCATACAGATCCAGAAAAGAGTTACATAAAGGGATGCTCCCCTACCCTTTATCTCTGAATTTGTTCTGCCCCTTAACAATGTATTCTCTCACCGGGCGATGGTGGTGCATGCCTTTAATCCCAGCACTTGGGAGGCAGGCAGATTTCTGAGTTCGAGGTCAGCCTGCTCTACAGAGTGAGTTCCAGGACAGCGAGGGTTACACAGAGAAACCCTGTCTTGAAAAACAAAAAAATGAAAAACTAAAAAAAAAATGTATTATCTCTTTGCTGGAGGGACAGAGTTGCATATTGTGGTACAATATCCATGAATAAGTGTTCTCAGCACAATGGCCGAACTATGTTGTATTTTAGAAGCATTGAATATAATCTGAACTCAGGACCTTTTCAAGATGAGATGGATTTATAACTCTATCATGAGGAAAAGGATATTTCTATAAGTACTATGTGTATATTCATACTTACAGATACATACTTTATGTATATATGCATAAAATATCAGTAGCTTTCGTTTGAATAGATTATACCATTTTACCAAAAGATTTTGAAATACAAATTGAAAACCACAAGAATAAATACAATCAAATATGATCCATCACTAACCAACAAAGGTGGCTTCCTTCAATCTGTGCCCTCATCATTTAATTTTCTATCCATGAAGAGTCCTTAAATCCTGACCTTGGGACATAAATCATTACAGTTTCAAATTCACTTTCATTCCTTTCCCTGATTTCCAGAACCAAGCTAATTAGGCTAACACTGAGACTACCTCCAGCTAGGAGTGACTGGTTAGACTCCTGGAGTATATTATTACTACATTTGTGATGCGTTTTATAATAAGAAAAATAAATAGCAAAATCATATGATTATTTCTGTAATTTAGCTTACATTTTCTAAAACCGGTAATAACTAGTGTAATTTAGATCTCATAAAAGAAACAGAGATGCTCCAGTGAATCTAAAATCAAAGCCCATGAAAACCTTTCATACACAATGTAAACAGACATGTTTAATATAAGCATCTGCCAATCTAATCTGATAATTTTGCTCATGTTGTATTTTTTGCCCATTTGGCATGTCTTTATGCAGCAATTTATATACAACACTGTATCAGCATATATGGGGGTATACAAGCAGCTGTGTCCTATTATAAAATTTACAGGAAAAAAAAGTTTGACAAAGAAAATAGCTTCCTAATGAAATATGTACAGAAAATTGTGAGCTGTGGAGCCTATTAACCTATTTTTCATAGGATTATACAAGGTAGTATCTAGGAAGAAGCCTTTTGGCTACAGTGTTGATTCCTCTTACATAGACTTTTAGGTTTATTCCAAGACAGAATTTACCCATTTGCTTCACAAATGAGCCTAGAGGAATTTGAAGTCGACTTTTTGAAGTGACAGAAAAGAGCAGCATCACACTTGTCCAAAATAAGTTGGTTTTGTTGTTGTTTTTCTTTTTCTTCCCCCCACCCCAGTCTGAAAGTTGTGATTAGTAGAAAGCAGAGTAAACAGTGATGGAGAGAAACAATGTACAATCAAAAGCATGCATGAGATGAGCAGCTGCCAGCAGTTAGCATAGTTTATGCACAGTTTGTCACACTGTTGCTTATGCTATTGGGGAAAAGAATGGGGGAGATTAGATAGTGGGTAAAGAATATGGGTCATGGCCTTGCTATAAAAAGTGCTTCTTCCCTCCACCCCTGAGTGCTATTCCCACATGCCAGTTGGGCAGAACTTTTCCATGCAAGTATTCTGTGGTCCTGTGAAAGACCACTGAGCCAGGTATATTAAACATAAATTATCCTCCCATACACATCTTGGTGGATTTTAGAAGTCCATTGTCTTGAAATGTATAGGACAAAGGACATAGGACAAAGCTAACGATGCTGGCCTTTCCTCAAAGATTTCTGCAGTAGGATGTTTTCTTCTTCCTACATTTAACTCCTGTCTAAATCTCTTTATCATACTCAGGTGTCATGTTTTTCCTGCTTTTAGTTGAAGGCCCTGTCTTCACATGAGGAAACTTGGTCACACCATTCTTCCATATGTTCTGTCTGTATGTAAGTAGTTGAGGTTAGTGAGTACAATTTGAAACCTCATCAATAGGGTTCTGATAAACAACTTACAGCTTTTGTATCATGGATACATAAAAATGTAACTGTCTAATAATTTTCTCTTAGGGACTGTGCACCAGTGTTTTGCCCAACAGGATCGATATTATCCATGCAAAAACCACAGCTCTCCTATTAAAGGGAATTAAGAAAACAGTATGTTCTGGAATCATTTTTTTGAGTGTCTATAGACTAGTAATACAGATTTAAGTTATCGTAAATTCCATATTCCGTTGTGGTACAGTTTCATGAAGCTTTTCTAGCTTTTTAAAACTATAGGCTACATCAGAGAGGCTGGTACAGAGAGATGGGAAAAGCCTTTTTATAGGAGGCCCAAGATGTTGATGTCATTATATCTTTTGATTGCTGTAAGCTAGCTGACAACTTTTTTTTGAGGTAATCCAGTCTCAAAAGATCACTCATGGTATTCAACTCACTGATAAGCGGATATTAGCCTAGAAAGTTGGAATACCCAAGACATAATCCACATATCAAATGATGTCCACGAAGAAGGAAGGAGTGGCCCCTGGTTCTGGAAAGGCTCAGTGCAGCAGTGTAGGGGAATACCAGAACAGGGAATTGGGAAGGGGTAGATTGGGGAACAGGGGGAGGGAAGAGGGCTTATGGGACTTTCGGGAAGTGGGGAGCCAGGAAAGGGGAAATCATTTGAAATGTAAATAAAGAATATATCGAATAAAAAAATTTAAAAAAAAGCTGACAACTAAGCTAATTGATCCTAAAAGTTTTTATTTTTTTAATCTGTTAGTCACAATATGTTGGTTACAGTACAGAGATAGATAAGGAATGACTGTTGCAAAGGGCTAGCAACAACACAAAATAAGGTAACTAGCTTTTTGGCCTGAAACATACCAATCTCCCCCACAGTCCTGAAATTCTACTCAATTAAGCTGTGCAGACACAGATTTTTCAATGTTTGTCCACAATATGGTAGATTTCTTCAGTTTGATCACTGTTAAACTATATTTTTAATGTATCTACCTATTCATTATCTGTGTAAATCTAGCTGTTTTTGCCTCCTTCCGCCCCTCTTTTGTTGTTTATGCTGTTTTGAAATAAGGTTTCATATAGACTAGGTTGGCACCCCAGGTTTCTTCTGCCTTCTCTTCTTTATAACCATAGTATTTATACTATATTATAATATATAGTATATATTTTATATATATAGTATATATACTATATAGTAATTTATAGTATTACTAGTTAAATACAATTTGTTGGTTTCTGTATGTTTGGTTTTTCCTGCAAGGTAGCAAAATAATTTATTATAAACCATATAAAAATGACTATGGCTTAGAACAAAGCTTCAGGTTGTCATGAATAAGAGGCTCCATGATGGAATCCATGCAACAATAATTTTTAATACCTCCTTCCAATTGTCTTCTATCCTCACAGCAATCTCTACCTTTTAGTCGCACAAAATTGTTATGACAGATGCATTACAAATGTGAGTGGAATAATTGTACAATATTTGTGATTATCAAACAGGGGTTCAACCTATTACAGGTAAGCAGATATCCTCCTACTATCTCTAATAATGGACATCCTATAAACAAAAGCAAAAAGTAGATTGATCTTTTAGCATACTTGCTACTTTTCAAGAACTATATATGGTGAGTATTCTAAAAAAAACATGTCCATAGATCGGTGTGCACCCGATTACCAAAAGGTGTGGAAAGCAAGCACTGGTTTAACAGGAGTTTATTGTCACTACTGGGAAGGCCAGACAACTGGTGTGTTTTACAATGACTGGATACAATGAGTAGTAAATTGTGTTTGCCAAAGTCTAACTTTCTCACAGCTGAAAAGATCAAGCACAAGTTGTGATTTTCATATAATAAATTAAAATCGCATCTCAGCAACCCCTGTAGAAAAGTAACAGCTGCTGTGAGAACCATTGTCATGCAGATCTGGCTCTGTGCCAGGTAGTTTCCTAACCACTTTGCCTTCATGCAAGAAAATAAAAAGGTATTTGTGTGGTATGAGATTATTTTTTGAAAAGTAAACTAAAAGAAAATAAGTAAAAATAAATACAAACAAAATCTATCTTAAATATTTAAAGTCTGTAACACACACAGAGACAAATAGATACAAACCACACACAGAGACACATCTGTATGCACAAATGCACATACATATATGCTGATGAATGGTTCTAATTTTATATAAGACTGCTTACCCAGTTAAAACCCAAACCTGGTACCAATATTGGATGAAGAATCTAATCTCCACCTTCCTCACAGCAATCTCTAACTTCTTGTTGCACAAAATTGCTATGACAGACGCATTATAAATGTGAGTGGAATAATTATACAATATTTGTGATTATCAAACAGGGGTTTGATATTCTATTCCTATTTGATAGTCTATATCCTATTGCTAGACTAATCATAGACCCTAGGAAAAAATTTACTGATATTATTCTCCTAAATGGGCATAGTATTAAGAAGCTCCTAATGGTTTGTCATTATAACCAGAGATCAGTGCATATCTAATCACTCTGTAGAGACATGTCTATTTACAGTATATAATAATCAGCAATAACTGATCAAAGTGCAAAGACAGAAAACTGCAGAATATTCAGCTATCTAGCTGTAAATGGGACTGTGTATGTTGAATCTTCACTGAAAAGGTTCAGAAATCACTGTGAAAGACAGAATAAAGAAAATCCTCAGAGGCAATGGATGGCTACAAAGGATAGCAACTTCCTGCTACTGCAAGGAAGCCATACCTGTGAACTCCCGACAGATGTGAGAACATGCATACTTTCTGTGCAAGGTCAAACCTGATAAAACCCAAGCATGGAGATGCTAATTTGGCTGTAAGGCCCAGCCCTAATCCTATTGGTAGCCCCTAATCATATTGATCATGTTCCAGTGGAAGGACATACATGTAAAAATATTTGTGCGGTGCAAATTATATTAATGGAGAAATATTTACAAAGGACACAAATTGGATTAGAAGAGACAGGGAGTGAGATCCAGAAAGTTTTGAGAAAGAGGGCTGAGTTTGATCACAATGAGTTTATGAAGTTCTCAAAGAACTAATAAACAAACTTGAAGAAAAGGAATGGAGCCAGGGATCATGGGGCATGGTGTTAATCCCAGCACTCAGGAAGCAGAAGCTGGGAGGCATCTGCAAATCTGAGGCAAGTGTGGTCTACATAGTGAGCTCTGAGACAGTCAGGACTAAGTAGAGGTATCTGTTTCAAAAAGCTAAAAACAAAAGAAAACAAAAACAAAAACTACAAAAAGCAAAGAATGTGAATGTAAAAGTCAAAGAATACACATAATTTCTCAGCAATTATGTGGGACAGTGTTGTTAGCACAATTGAGTGAACACAAATTGGCTCTTTTCTTCTCTTCTGATGAGGGTTATGAACTGGCACACGGGAAAACAATGGCAGCCTTAAGATCTTGGTATATTCTACTTCAGTGTTTCCTTGGAGAGAAGACAGCCACGAACAAGCCCAGGTAAATGACTACACCCAACTGACACAGATCCCCGTTATGGGAATCATTTAGCAATGTATCAGAGACAAAGAGAGTAATGCTGAGACGTAAATGACATCTCTTTTTCTTTTTCTGTAATTTTCTTGGCTGAGGCAACAAGAATAAATTGCTTTGTATTGTAGTTTTCTCATGTGACAGCTGGTGCTTCCAAAAGCTTTTTATTGACTGTGTCAATACACACTGGTGCGTTCAGGTGTCTACAGGGTTGTAACTCTCATAGAGCATCGATTTTTGCCAAGGCCATGAGTCAACTCAAAGGCAACCCATAAGTCAAAAAAACTAGTTTCTACATCTAAACAGAAAAGCTAACAAAGTCAGTAACTGGGATTTTTGTCCTTTGGTCAAGATACTGCTTTGCCATTGTGGTGGCTTGAATGGGAAGGGCACCCATTCATTTTATTTATTTTAATACTTGGTCATGAGCTGTGGGAACCACTTGGGACAATGCTTGGGATTATATGTTTCCAAAGCCCACGCTGCTCTCCATTAGTTCTCTGTTTCATGGTTATGTATTAGATGTTAGGTCTCAGCTACTAGCTGCATGCCTATCTGCGAGATGCCATGTTCCCTGCTATGATAAACATGGGATAAGGACAGTGCCATGGACTATGCCTTTGGAACTGTGAGCCCCCAATTAAATGCTTTCTTCTATATACTGCCTTGGTCATGGATCTTAGCCCAGCAACGGCACAGTAAGTAAGAAAATTATCATCTTTTACATATCTGCGTATCACCTACCTACCGTGCCCTGTAACTGTGCTATCTTCTAGAGTTGGTAGAAAAGCAATGTTGAACAAGGCATTCACTGGCTTCATTTTCATGAACATATATATGAACAAACAGACCTAGAGACTCTGTCCCTTTCTGGTAAGTAGAAGGCCAAATGCTAAATATAAAACTGGCTTAAAAAAAAATCCCATTTTCTCCTAACCATCCGGATAGGAATTGCTAAAAAACGCAATACTATTGCCAAGGAAAAGTTAGTGAGCCTTGAAAAAAAAAAGTTCAGTATAAAAATACTAGAAACAACCACAGAGAATATATCAGAGACTGCAACTAGTAGGTGTGTTTTCATAAACTTTTACTTCTTATTTTCTTAGTTTTTTTCTTTTAAGCAAAACTTTCTTTTTTATTTTACATCATATTTTCCTTTCTTTTTTATTGGCTATTTTATTTATTTACATTTCAAATGTTATCCCCCTTCCCAGTTTCCCCTCCACAAACCACTTATCCCATCACCCTTCCTCCTGTTCCTATGAGGGTGCTCCTCCAATCATTCCTGCCTCACCACCCTACCATTCCTCTATGCTGGGACATTGAGCCTTCACAGGACAAAGGGCCTCCCCTTTCTTCGCAGTTTTTAGAATTTAAGAAAAAAAATCACCAAAGTTAGAATGACTATGTTGATCACTAGTCATTAAGCATGCTTTCTATAAAGCTGATAAATAGATAGATAAATTCCATTTATTAAATTCCATTTATTTATCTATTTATTTATCCAGTGCTTTGAATTACAGTGAATGCAATAACACATTAGGGGAAAAGGGAAAAGTACATCTACAAAAGGATGTTATTCACTCTATTAAATTGTGTTTGCCTTTCATGGAGAAAGAGAAAGTATTAATATATACAAATCCAAAGAGTTCTTTTTCTCATAGCCTATTTTTCAGATTTTTTTTTTTTAGCCAAATTGTAATGTCAGAGAAACGCTCCAAATTTCATAACCATTATTATGACTCAGGAGCATTAGGAACTACTTAAAGCAGAGATTGCCTGAGGCACAGTTATGAAGTAAGTAGAATTTTTCATTTCTGTCCTTAGTGTTCTTCCCCTATAGTCAGCCCCGCCCCCACATTCAGATACTTCCTGATATTGCTTTGGTGTGGTATTTTATTAGATACCACCAGCCATTTGCACAATAGTGTGAATGTGTTGTAATTAGCATGAACTGTATGAAAGCTTATTTTTAATCCTATGAAATAAAATAGTGTTAAAGAAAATCTTAATAAGTCTAAGATGCTTCAAACGGGAGACTGAGCTCTGGATGACATTGTTAGTGGGTGGCTCCAGTGTTTCCTCAAATAGCAGCATGCAATCACCAAGAGAGATGGGCATAGTGGGACTGAAAAATGCAGCTTTCCCTAAAAAGAAGTGTTGCCTTTGATCACATGGAATGCAAATGCAGAGAAGTAGCTCGCTGGCCATCCTGGCACTTACACAAACTCAGGATGGTCAGATCATCACAGACTCAGGATGGTGAGAACATCACATCCTCCAGGCATTCTGCGTTCAGTCCTGGCACTTTCTGAAACAATTCAGTCCTTCCTTCCTGAATACTAGTTTCTGCCTCAGAGGCATTATCTCATGCTTCTTTCTTGCTTTCTTTTCCTTATACACTGTCCATGATGAAGGTGACCATTTCTTAATGGTTTCTTTTCAATTAATTACCAGGGTTGCCAACAATGTATTAAGTATTAAGGGGATTGGCACATATACACACACATGCACATGCACACATACATGCACACAAACTACTCTTATTTTGATATTTAGACACCCTTTAGTGTCTAAATCCCCTTTAGTGTTTGAATAAAGTAGAACATAGTTTAGCTTCATTACATGCTTTAAATAACAGACACATGAAAGATATTCACAGGTACAGGCCATGGGATCCTGCTCACTTCATAGCAGGAACAAATGCATCAACAGTAATACATGTATCAGGCAAACACATGGACTTGACACTAACAGTTGCAAGAGCAACAGCAGGTAAATGTCTTCTAAGGGAACACCATTAAACAGTATGAAAGTGATGACCCTGGCCTCCAACCACCAAGGCTGTACTTTACAATTATGCTGATTTGGTGTCTTATTTGTTTCCATGTGTTTGCTTTGATTTTCTTTTTTCTTTTTATTTTTTTCTGTCTTTTTATTTCTTGAAAGAGAAAGAACAGCAGATAGAATGTAAAGTTCAGCGGGTTGGAAGGAGAGAGGAGTTGAAAGGGGCGATCAACATATATTGTATAAAATTCTGATTAAAAAAATAAGTAAAACAATATAACCAAAATAGAATGGTCATTGTCCCAACCACATGCTAAACCCCATTAGTTCTGAAACCTTAGCGAACAATTCCTAGCATTCTGTCTCTTTCAGCAGATCTGTTGTCTCCCTCTTCCATAACCTCAAAATATCTTTGGGGGGGGGGGTTGATCTATGACTGAAAGAAAGTTCAGATTAAAATCCTTAAGCAGTTACAGAAAATAAAGTGCATCTTCCGTTTCAATACAAACAGGACAAAAAGCAGCTGTGCGCATGCAGATGCACTTCTCTTTCTTGGTCTAACAGTTCAGATCCATGGCCAACTCCCTTTGATCTTCCTCAAGGTCTTACTATCACTTTGAACCAGCATGCCACACACTCTGGGTACCAGCTTATTAAATACAGGTTATTGTTGAAAGAAAGTTCCAGCTGAGACCAAGCTGATTCATGTACGGTCCGCCTTGTTTACTAAGAATACTTTTTACTGGAAAATATTGAAAGACACCTTTCTTCTTCTTCTTTTTTTTTTGAAAGAAGTTTTAACTTCTTTTTATATTGAAAATCTATCTTTGAAGTTTAATTTATACATTCTATTTCCCAACTGGTGCAATGTCAATATTTTTGTATTTGAAGGCATCAGTGACATGGATAAATACATGCCTTAATATTTCACTAACTAATATCACCATTATTTTCCTTAAAAACTGAGATTGCTATTGAAAAAAATGGCATTAAAGAAATGCTAATACAGTTTGCCTACCCTTCAAATTTTAATTACAATATTTCTCCTTTTTCTTTCCTCTCTTCAAAGTCTCCCAATATAGTCCTCTCAGTTTCTTTCAAATTGAAGACCATTTATTTCAATAACGGATATATATATATATATATATATATATATATATATATATATATATATATATCATTTATTTCAATAACAGACATATATATATATATATATATATATGCCTTTAATATAAACTAGTCAGTCTGTATAATGCCATCTGTATATGTTTCAGCTTGACTATGGAAACTGGACAGCCAATTGGTGTTATCTATAACAATACAGTAATAATAAATAAAAAAGAAAAATCATATATTATTGGATTAAAAACTAAAATTGAGAAAAGGTACACATAATTAGATACTATACTTTTGATATCATATACCACATATACAGAGGTTTTCTCTCTCTCTCTCTCTCTCTCTCACACACACACACACACACACTCACTCACACACACACACTCACACAAACACATTTATAATGGTCTGATTCACAGTGTCAGACATACGTTTTTTCTTTTCATTATTTATTCACATTATCTTCTCTAATCCTTCATTATTTTCTATGTTTAAAAAAAATATTGTTCTGGATTATCAACCAGGCTTCATACACCAGCTGACATGAGGCCCCCAACATATACAGCAGAGAACTGCCAGGTCTGGATTCAGTCAGAGAAGATGCAACTAAACCCTCAGGAGACTGGAGGACCCATCTAGTGGAGAGGTTGGATGGGTTGGGGGTTAGGGGGTAGCAACATCCTCATGGAGACAAGGGGAGGGAAGAAGGAGGTATGGAAGGCAGGACAGTCAGAGGGTGGACTGGGAGGGAAATAAATTCTGGATTGTTAAAAATATAAGATTAAATAAATTAAACAATATTTTTCATATCTTATTTTCTATCTCTGGTTTACCCTCCTCATCTCCTTCCAGACCATCCCCATTCATCAAATTTCAAGTCTTCTTTCTCTCTCCTGACAAAACAAAAACAAGCAAACAAAAATAAAAACATACAAAGAAAAAACACAAGAAATATACACATATTTAGAAAATACAGAAAATATAAAACCACATAATCAGAAAGCATAATATATAAGCAAATGACAATTCAGCTAAAAAATGAATGTCCCCCATAAAGCAATATGAAATAAAAATTCTACAACAATATGACTGAGTCAGTCCATTTTGTGATAACCATCTACTGGTAGTCATGGGGCCTACAATTAGGTGGTGTTTATATACCCAGAGAGCTTTCTGTGGAGGAACTTAATTTGTCTTTTGCAAGCAGTAGTCAAATAGAGATAGCTTCCTAGTTAGCAATGGGAGTTGGCATTTCATAGTATGCAGTATTGGTGATAATATTCATTATGTAAAACACTTGTTGGATTGTAAAGGACTACCAGAGAAGCTGATGTTGAGAATTTTCAATCAGTCTATCATTTTGAGTCATTATCTAACATTAGTAAAATGAATCCTTCCCGCTAGTCACTCTACTTTTGCCTGTGAGCAGTGCCACTACAGAAGACTCTTGCTTATAATCCAAATATCTGCTCCTGCGCCTTCGCTTTGGGAGTCAATATCTTATTATCTGATAATACCTGTGTGACTATGATTTGTATATCCTGCAGAAAATCTCACAGGACCCCTAGCTGAATCTACTTTATTCACTGTTCCAGGTTGTCCCCTTTCTTTAGATTCCCCTTTTTAAAGTGTGTTGCCATCATAATAGTTATTATTTAAAATCAAATACAGTTTTGTTAAGTTATAATAGTCTATAATAGTTATCCTTAGAAGATGTTATAGGTTTATATTTTACTAGTTTAATAAATAATTCTACTTCCAAAAGATCATCAGGAAACAAATGACCTATCTATCACTACAAAACTACACAATCATGATTTAACCATTATATACTTAATTTTCGTAGGTATACCCTCCAAAATTGTTACTTGACCATGCTTATCAATAAACTGGGATGTCAAAATGTCACTAACTCTGTTACCAATAAAAGCCCTTGAGTTATACACATGATCTATATGATCACATGATCTATATGTTGAAACAGGTGTTTATTAAAGAGTTCCTGGGTCCATCCTCTCCCAACTTATTGACGGAAGAACTGAGCAGAAAACTATACAATCCTGAAAATCTTAGGCTCAGATTCTGTTTTCTACAGAGCCCAGTAGACCATCCAGGCTCCTTCAGAACTTCTGCATGATTCATTAGAGATGAAACAACTCTCTCTCTTTCTCTCTCTCTCTCTCTCTCTCTCTCTCTCTCTCTCATTCACCCTTCATTTAATTTTTTTACACCATACTTTTTCTATTCTCCAAATTTACTGCATTTTGTCTAAGAAATATCACATATCTGGAAACAAAATGAAAAATGTAGCCACTCACCTAAACAGTTCATCTACATTCCAACCATAGCTTTACATTTTAGAAGGCTACTTTCAAAAGAATTGCCTTCAAAATATTCAGAAAAAAATACTAAAGGAACAGTGTCTGGATTATAAAATGGGGAGTAACTGTTGATCTGTTAACTGTATGCCAGCTAAAATCAAAATTACATGTATTGATTATTATTGTGTTTGTATGCACAGATGATATGTATGAATACTTGCAGGGCACACATTCCTGGACACACATATGCAAGTGTGAGGTGAGGACAACTCTGTGACCCAGGTCTTTGCTTTTATGATTTTGTGATTATGTGAGTTTTAGGGTTTAAAGTTAGATTTCAAGGCAAGCACCTTTACCTCTCTAGTAATGGCATTTAAGGCATGAGCCACCAGAATTAACTTACATTATTATTATTATTATTATTATTATTATTATTATTATTAATTAGTTGTTTTATGTATTTATAGTTCAAATATTATTCCCATTCCTGGTCTCCCCTCCAGAAACTCCCCATCACATCCCCCTACCCTGTGCCTCTAACAAGGTGCTCCCCCACCCACCCACCCACCAACTCCTGTCTCACCGTCTAGCATTCCCCTTTGCTGGGGCAACAAGTCACCATAAGGCCAAGGGCCAGATAAGGCCATCCTCTGCTACATATGTTGCTGAAGCCATGGACTCAGCCATGATGGTTTTGTTCCTGGGACTCTTGGCAGTCTCGTTAGTTGGTATTGTTGTTCTTCCCATGGAGTTGCATATCCCTTCATTTCCTTCAGTCTTTCCCCTAACTTTTCCATTCGGGTCCCAGATTCAGACCAATGGTTTATTGTGAGTATCTGCATCTGTATTAATCAGATGCTGGCGGAGCCTCTCAGTGGACAGCCATACTAGGGAGCACTTCCTTAGCATCAGTAATAATGATAGTATTTGGTGTCTGCAGACAGGAAGGATCTAAAGTTGGGGCAGTCTCTGAATGGCCTTTCCTTTAGTCTATGCTCCTTTTTTTTTTTTGTCCCTGTAATTCCTTTAGACAGGAACAATTCTGGGTTAAAATGAGATGGGTGGATAGCGCCATCACTCAGCTGGGAGCCATGCCTATCTACTGGAGGTGGTCTCTTCAGGTTCTATCTCTCCTCTGTCATCTCTGTTGGGTCCTGGGAACGTCTTTCTTCTCTGGTGTCTGGGACTTTCTGTGGTCCCCCACCCCAGTTCCCCACAGCCCACTGCTACCTAATTATATTCGTGCTTCTGACCCTCAGGATTTCTTTCCTGTCTCTTTCCATACCTGATCAAGCCACATTTATCCTTCCACCTCCTTTCTCCTTCCCAGGACCCTCCTACCTTCTACGTTCTGTGATTATTTTGTTCCCCCTTCTAAGAAAGGATTGAAGCATCCACACTTCGGTCTTCTTTCTTCTTAAGCTTCATATGGTCTGTGATTTGTATCATGGGTATTCCGAGCTTTTGGCCTAATATCTACTTATCAGTCTGTACATACTATGGGTGTCCTTTTGGATCTGAGTTACCTCACTCAGGATGATAATTTGCCTGCAAAATTCATGAAGTCATCATTTTAAGAGCTGATAAGTACTTCATTGTGTAAATGTACCATTTTCTGAGCCCCTTCTTCCACTGACAGATACCTGGGTTGTTTCCAGCTTCTGTCTATTATAAATTATACTGCTAAGAACATAGTGGTTCATGTTATATGTTATATGTTGGAACATCTTTTGGGTCTATGCTCAGTAGTGGTATGGCTGGGTCTTAAGATAGAACTATTTCTAGTTTTCTATGTAACCTCCAGATTGTTTGCCAAAGTGGTTGTAGCAGTTTGCAATCCCACCAGCAATGAAGAAGTGTTCCTCTTTTTCCACATTCTTGCCAGTATCTGCTGTTGCCTCAGCTTTTTATTTTAGCCATTCTGATTGGTTTGTGGTGCAATCTCAGGGTTGTTTTGATTTGCATTTCCCAGATGACTAAGGATGTTGAACATTTCTTTAGGAGCCTTTCAGTCACTGGAGATTCTTCAACTGAAAATTCTTTGTTTAGCTCTCTTTTCCTAACTTTTAACATTGGCAATACGAGAGTTTGGGATATATTTAACTCCCAACCCTTAGCCAAGCCTTACATATCGAAACTAGAGTCAGAGCACATTATAAAATTGCATGTGATTCTTGTAAAGTGCTCTACTGTGTTATGTTGCAATTTCTAAACAATTGATCCTCTCTCTAGTCTCTGAATTCTAAATTGTAGTCCTTTGAATGGATATATGTAATTAAATATGTCTTCTTTATGTCAGGCTAGAGTTAATTTAAAGCAAAAATATGAAAATCAGATACAGGGAGTTGTTATATGTCTTTGAAGACATGAATGTGTTTGGTACAACTGCTAATGTGTCAATAATTTTATAGTATTATTAATTTATGTAGAAGGGGTGAATGAGGTACTACCACAGTATTTATATAAATCCTAGAATTCAAATAACATAGGATTCATGTATTCTATAGTCATTGATGTTTTTAAGCAAATTGAATCTGATTCATTAGCAAAAAAATTCCTCACTTCTAAGCAGCATATTCAAATTTTTAATTCAAAAATTAATAATGTATATGTATGTTACAGTTTAAATTGTTTGAAGAGAGAAAATATGAGCAGAATGATCACCATGGCCAGGTAGATATATCCTTAATAATATTGAATAAGTTGCTTAGTATAATGATGGTCAAAGATTTTTAAAGTTATCACTTCAAATTTAGAATTGTCATAGTTTACTTATATTTCTAAACTGTCTTAGGGTTTTACTGATGTGAAAAGACACCATGACCAAGAAAATTCTTATAAAAGACAAAATGTAATTGTTCCTGGCTAACTGGTTGTGGGTATTCATTTCATCATGGCAGGAAGCATGGTAGCATCAAGGCAGGCATGGTGCTGAAGAAGCTGAGAGCTCTACATCTTGTTATAAAGGCTCCTAGGAGAAGACTGACTCCCGTATGCCTAGGAGGAGGGTCTCCAAGCCCACCTCTACAGTCACACATTTTTTCTTGCAAGGCCACACCTATTCCAACAAGGTCACAGCTCCTTATAATGCCACTCCTAGGGCATTTTGAAACCACCACACAAAGTATCTTAAAAAAGATGAGTCTTTCATACAGTAGAAACAGACAACTGACATATTAGATAGTTATAAGTCATTTCAAAAATCTTGCCATGATTCTCAAGTCAATATTAAGCAGAAACCACTTTAATTTTTTCCATTTCAACACAAGAGTACCCAAGAGACTTTCTTTTCCAGTTCCAATTATTTGATCACTTTACACATGCAAAACATCGCTCATGTTTTCCTAAGCTATGCCTCATGTAGCAATAACCTTTAGTAGATTGGCCTGGAGTCTCCTTCAGGAGTCTCCTTTCTCTGAGCATCCATACTGCACATGTAAGGGATATTCCCAAGTCATATTTTAAAGTCATATGATCCTACTCCTTACAGATGTCCATGTGGACTTCGATGGATTCATTTGCTTCTTCCATGTTCAATTTAGACTTCACAAAGCAGATCAGGCTCCACATTGTTTTCTATGGCCCCGTGTCAACTTACCTCAGTCTTCTTCCAGCCCCTTGAGCTAGATTTATATTTATTAATAGAAAACTACCCATCCTTTCAGTGTATAGCAATAACCTTCTATTAAACCCTCGTTTTGTATTTCATGCTCCTTCTCAATATTTTCACATGGTCCCTCCCCAGTTAGTAGCATATCACTTGTACAGCACATGTGTTTTTTATCTAGTATAATACCCATGTTGCAAATGAGTCTTAAAACCTTAAGTCCATGTAGACCAAATCACTATACAAGCACCAAGCAAACAACTGAGGGGTTGTTAAGTAATGTCACCCTTTCTGAACCTAGGCATATTAGTCTCAGAATCCTACAGTTCTTCCTATTTGCCAGTTCCTAAAGTCATAGCCCAAATACAAAAATAGAACAGAATTTGAAAAATGTTCATTAATGTGTGCTTTCATTTCTTAGATAGATTAAAAGAGAATCTTACCCGTTTCTTAACAATCAACATGCAAATATCCTTAACTTGTTTTCTGGGTGCATTAACTATTTATTTTCTGTAAGACTAAATACAAACAAAAATATTCCTTAACCAGAGAAGGAGAAGATAGAACAAGAGGGCTTATCTATTAGTTAACAATAGTGATCCATTTTTTTTTATAAACTTGACTCAAAATATTTTTGTGAACTAAGTATTAAACACTTATATACAATATATATTTTGTTTTTAAGTGTTATATACTTATTTCCTATATATCTTGTAATTGAATATAGGAAACAGTTTAATATTAGGAAAATATTTATGAGCCTATTTGGTAAAGACTTAATAAAGATAATACTGTTCTTATAATCATAGGAGGGAATAATGTCATAAACTGTGTTCGGGTTAATAGTTAACAGCTACATGAATCCTTCTTACAAATGACTTAGTGAATTGTGTACAGAAAATACAGAGTTCTCACATGTAAATTACACAGACTGAAATATCTAAAGGTAGAATGTATGTTTAAGATTGGAATTAAAATTACCTTAAACAGTTTGAAGAGAAGTTCTTCAGGCTTGGGTGAGAAATTACTAACAGTGAAGAGTTTCCTAGCATTGTTTCAGAAATAGCATCTAAAGTTTTACTGACCTTCAGAAAGCCTTATGGAACCCGATGGCAATGGGGAGAGGCATGTACATGGGACTGAACGCAGCAAAGGGCTCACAGTTAACGCTTTGTAAAGAACAGAACATATTCTCTTCACTTTTGTTCCTGATAACATCTGGTGACAGTCCCACCTAGCAGGCATGGTCTGAGTTTTGCCTGTAGCTACCAAACTAGGTGATGTGGCCTCTTAAATTAGTTCCTGAGACCATTCAAATCCAAGTTAAGAAGTTAAGTTAATTAGGTAATTCTTTGCAAAAACAAAAAAACAAAAAAAAACAAAAAAAAACAAAACAAACAAACAAAACAAACAAACAAACAAACAAAAAACCCTTTAACCAGGAATTCCTACTACAGAGTAAAATAGAAATTCTGCTTCCAGAAAGATTCCAGAATTGGATTTTATTTCTCATATCTCAAATAACAAGACAGAGACAGAGAGAGAGCAAGAGAGAGAGAGAGAGAGAGAGAGAGAGAGAGAGAGAGAGAGAGAGAGAGAGAACATTGTTTTTAAACAACATGCTTACATTTATCATTTATCTGTCCTACATCTATAAGGAGTTGAGGGATAAAAGAAACACTCTCACATAGAAACATAGAAATAGCTTTGGAAACTATGTTGATAATAACTACTAGTATGACAACCTTCTCTCCTGCTTAACACTGCTAATTCTATGTCATCACTGCTCACTGAGGGTGAGAAAACAACTTACATTCCTTCATTTTTCAGCTCCCCTCCAGGAGCACTGTAGCCCATCCATTATATCAGTGAGGAAAATAAGGCTTTTTCAAATAATTACACCATGGAGGCAGAACTGCATTGTCAAACATTAAATCCCACATTTCCAACTATACAACTATCACTGCCAAAACACCTCTAAAGTATTTTTATCACATAGCATTACAATATGTTGTATTTATGTATATTCATGTGTAACATGCAAAACTATTTACCTCATACATCCTGTACACAAAGTGGTCAAATGTTCTCAACATTTTCCATTTCAAATATCAAATACATATTCCAATTGACTATTCTTTGAATGACATTCTTGATTAGAAACAACCCAGTACAGACACAAAAGGAATACCACTAGTTTGTTTAGTGATTGCTCCTTTAATAGAATGAAAATTCTATAGAACAGGGACCTCCTTCGTTAGTGTCTCTGAAGGGCCATTGACCAGAAGGGCATAAATTGTAAACATGTCTGTGTTGAATGAATGAATTACACATTTCAAAACATGGCTTTCTGAGGTTGTTTAAAGATTATCATTTAGAAGCAATCATGAACTCCATAAAAGTTTTATTTTTCTTCTTTTTCTTGGGCGTTTTACTTCAAACCTGAGAATAGAACAGTTACCACCCAGCAACCACAATCTGCTAAGTGCTGGGCAAACAGAAGGTAGCATATTTAAGAAGCAGGACTATGTGGGAGAGAAACAACAGCACATGGTGGCCTTTTCTCATGATAAGAGGATCTAGGTCAATTTCTGTCCATCTAAGGTGATACCTAAAAGTCACTATGAGGATGGTATTACTCAAGGGTAAGACTTAAATCCACTGAAATGGTGCAAAACAACAAGCCAAGCTGTTTCAAAGTCTTGGAAATCTCACAGCAAAATTGTCTAGAGCAGTGCTTCTCAATCTTCCTAATGCTACAACGCTTTAATACAGTTCATGTTGTGGTGAACCACAATAATAAAATCTGTTTGTTGCCAGTTCATAACTGGAATTATTCTATTTTCTGAATAGTAATGCAAATAATTGTGTTTTCTGAGGGTCTTAGGCAAGCTCCATGAAAGAGGTCAGAACCTATCTATAGGTTGGGAACCTTTTCCCTGGAACATCTGTAGTAACAAAAGAGAGAAGTAGAGAGAAGAGGTGTTCTAAGGCTTCTGCCCACCTATAAACAGCAATCATCACAAGGAATCAGGAATGATGGTGTTTAAACAGACAAAAGGGAGGACTGGAAAGAGCTGGGGTGCAGGGAGGAGGTAGGGGTGGCAGCAGGGTGGCACTGGGGATGGTGGTGCAGCATTTAAGACTCAGAACACCCTGGGAGGCAAATATCTGAAGCCTTCCAGGGTACAGGTTAAATAGTGAATAGAATTACTTTCAGGCTAAAGGTTTCATTTCTAAGAGTGGGACAAGGGGTAGCTGGCTAAGGTTTCTTAAAACCCCACGGAGATCCTTAGTCTTTAGGAATCCCTCAGGGTATAAAAGTTCAATCAAAAATACTAAGCTTAAAGTACTAAGCACTAAGGGAATGAACTCTCAAGATTAGTTAGATATCCTGTTTCACTTCCACCTCAGTGGTTTGGGTTTGGGCAAAGAAACAGTACAAGAAATGAACCTAAAAGGTCATTAAGAAGACAGAGAAAGCTGTGGGTACAAACAATGGATTTGCTTGGATTGAAAGAGAATAAGCTATGCTTTGTTTTCCTTTTTCTTTAGATGAGGCCATTAGCAAGTGAAAGAAGAAAATGGGAATGAGTGGAGATGTGTTCATATCTGCTTTATTTCCAGAGTTCTTAAGTTTTCTTTTTTTCTTTATTTTTCTTTTTCTTTTCTTTTTATTTTTTTTTTAATATTTTTAATTTATATATTCTTTGTTTACATTCCAAATGATTTCCCCTTTCCCGGACCCCCCTTCCCCATATGTCCCATAAACTGTCTTCTCTCTATCCATTCTCCTATTACCTCCCTCCTTTTCTTCTCTGTCCTTATACATCCAATGCTAGATCAATCTTTTCCAGGATCAGGACCTTCTCCATACTTCTTCATGGGAGTCATTTGTTATGCGATTTGTGCCTTGGGTATTCAGGGCTTCTGGGCTAATTACTATCCACTTATCAGAGATTGCATTCTATGTGTATTCTTTTGTGACTGGGTTACCTCACTTAGGATGATATTTTCCAGATCAAATCATTTGTGAATTCATTGTTTCTAACTGCTGAGTAGTATTCCATTGTGTAAGTATACCACATTTTCTGTATCCCTTCCTCCTTTGAGGGGCATCTAGGTTCTTTCCAGCTTTTGGCTATTATAAATAAGGCTGCTATAAACACAATGGAGCATGTGTCTTTATTGCATGCTGGGGAATCCTTTAGGTATATGCAGAGGAGAGGTATAGCAAGGTCCTCCGGAAGTGTCATGTCCAGTTTTCTGAGGAACTGCCAGACTGATTTCCAAAGTGGTTGTACCATCTTACAGCCCCACCAGCAGTGGAGGAGTGTTCCTCTTTCTCCACATCCTGGCCAACACCTGCTGTCTCCTGAGTTTTTGACCTTAGCCATTCTGAGTGGTGTAAGGTGAAATCTCAGGGTTGTTTTGATTTGCATTTCCCTAATGACTAATGATGTTGAGCAATTCTTAAGGTGCCTCTTGGCCATCCGAATTTCTTCAGGTGAAAATTCTTTGTTTAGATCTGTACCCCATTTTTAATAGGGTTATTTGGTTCCCTGGGGTCCAACTTCTTGAGTTCTTTGCATATATTTGATATTAGCCCTCTATCAGATGTAGGGTTGGTGAATATCCTTTCCCAATTTGATGGTTGCTGTT
Organism: Apodemus sylvaticus; assembly: GCF_947179515.1. Taxonomy (NCBI): domain Eukaryota; kingdom Metazoa; phylum Chordata; class Mammalia; order Rodentia; family Muridae; genus Apodemus; species Apodemus sylvaticus. Next base: position 87,093,970 of record NC_067481.1, on the reverse strand, counting down.
TTGTCCTTTTAACAGTGTCCTTTGCCTTACAGAAACTTTGTAATTTTATGAGGTCCCATTTGTCAATTCTTGATCTTAGAGCATAAGTTATTGGTGATCTGTTCAGGAACTTTTCCCCCATGCACATGTCCTCTAGGGTCTTCCCCAGTTTCTTTTCTATTAGTTTCAGTGTGTCTGGTTTTACTTGGAGGTCCTTGATCCACTTGGAGTGAAGTTTAGTACATGGAGATAAGAATGGATCAATTCACCTTCTTCTTCATGCTGACCTCCAATTGAACCAGCATCATTTGTTGAAAAGGCTATCTTTTTTCCCCTGGATATTTTTGGCTCCTTTGTCAAAGATCAAGTGACCATAGGTGTGTGGGTTCATTTCTGGATCTTCAATTCTATTCCATTGGTCCACTTGTCTGTCACTGTGCCAATACCATGCAGTTTTTAATACTATTGCTCTATAGTATTGCTTGAAGTCAGGGATACTGATTCCCCCAGAATTTCTTTTGTTGTTGAGAATAGTTTTAGCTATCCTGGGTTTTTTGTTATTCCAGATGAATTTGAGAACTGGTTTTTCTAACTCTCTGAAGAACTGAGTTGTGATTTTGATGGGGATTGCATTGAATCTGTAGATTGCTTTTGGCAAGATGGCCATTTTAACTATATTAATCCTGCCGATCCATGAGCATGGCAGATTTTTCCATTTTCTGAGGTCTTCTTTGATTTCCTTCTTCAGAGACCTGAAGTTCTTGTCATATAGATCTTTCACTTGTTTGGTTAGAGTCGCACCAAGATACTTTATATTGTTTGTGGCTATTGTGAAGGGTGTCATTTCCCTAACTTCTTTCTCAGCCTGCTTATCCTTTGAGTATAGGAAAGCAACTGATTTGCTTGAGTTGATTTTATAACCAGCCACTTTGCTGAAGTAGTTTATCAGCTGTAGGAGTTCTCTGGTGGAGGTTTTCGGGTCACTAAAGTAGACTATAATGTCATCTGCAAATAATGATAATTTGACTTCTTCCTTTCCAATTTGTATCCCCTTGACCTCCTTATGTTGTCTAATTGCTCTGGCTAGAACTTCAAGTACTATATTGAAAAGATATAGAGATAGAGGACAGCCTTGTCTAGTCCCTGATTTTAGTGGGATTGCTTCAGGTTTCTCTCCATTTAGTTTGATGTTGGCTACCGGTTTGCTGTATATTGCTTTAATGATGTTTAGGTATGGGCCTTGAATTCCTGTTCTTTCCAAGACTTTTAGCATGAAAGGATGCTGAATTTTGTCAAATGCTTTTTCTGCATCTAATGAGATGATCATATGGTTTTTTTCTTTGAGTTTGTTTATATAGTGGATAGTATTGATGGATTTCCTTATATTCAACCATCCCTGCATCCCTGGGATGAAGCCTACTTGATCATGGTGGATGATTGTTTTGATGTGTTCTTGGATTCGGTTGGCAAGAATTTTATTAAGTATTTTTGCATCAGTATTCATAAGAGAAATTGGCCTGAAGTTCTCTTTCTTTGTTGGATCTTTTTGTGGTTTTGGTATCAGCGTAATTCTATAAAGATAGGCTTAGGATATTTGTAAGAATAAAAAAATGCTTAAGTCATAGATTTGTAATTATTTAGGGAAATTGAATATATATAAAAAGCAGTTTGGACAAAGTCTTCCATGTTTAGTAGCCATTTCCTTTTATATTCATTGTTTGCAAGAGAAGGGTTACATGAACCATTTGATAAAGGCTCTTAATCTCTTGGACATAATTTGTTTAAAAAAAATGTGAGTACAGAAGGAACAATAACTTTGAGTTTCAAACCTTCAGACATATAAGTTCCTTCAACAGGACCATCCTTAGCAGTTGTTGAACTAAAAGGATATTCTTACTTAATATTCATGTACATTTTACAATGTCTGAAATCAGAAGTGAAATATGGCTTCTTAGTTTCTGTAGGGAGTATTAATAAAAGCAATTTTCTTATTTATAGCACTTTGTGTATATTGAAATGTTTCATTATGTAGTGATCCTAGGGGATTAGTGTATACATACGCATGTGAATATTATTAGCTAATAATATATTTATATTCCATATATGTGCATATATAATATATATGTATATAGCATAAATATATACTCTATACACATGTATGCTACATAAAAATCTACTTATATAGCTATATATATGCTATGTGTATAATATATATAATTATATGATAATTTATACATATTAAATACACATATTACCATATATACATGTATTATACATGCAAAGAGTATATTTATAATATATGTATATAATATATAACATAAATATGTACTATATATACTATATATGTTGTATATAACATATATGTTATATATATTTTAGTATATGTAGTATATATATTTTACTATATCTATCAAATTCATATAGGTACTATAAAAATACATACATATGGATAGTATATATACATGTGAATATTTAAAGGCATATATATATATGTGTGTGTGTATGTGTGTGTGTGTGTGTGTTGCCAAACTGAAGAACAATGTGGCTGATGAACCCCTAGAGTGCATAAGGACATTAGCAAAATAGTCAATGTTTAAATAAACAACTTGAACTTACAGAAGTACATATAACTGTAGGTATTCATAGCTCATGCATTTTAATATCTGAATGGATAAACTGCTGGTCTGAAATGACTTTTACAATGAGAATGTGCAGACTGTTCTTTTATTAACTTCTGTCTCTTTTTATATAAAAGTATTTCATGAGGTTTCTTTTTCATTCTTTAATCTTAGTTTACAGTTCAGTCATTATGCTCCCTCTGTCTGCCCTTCAACTGTTCCTTATCCTATTCCTCCTCCACCTTCTCCAAGAGGATGTCCCCATGCTCCTCAATCAATATTCACATTTTGTAGCTGTATACAAACCAAACTGTTATTTTAAAAAAATCAATCAAATGAAGGTTTTACCTATGCATATATGATGTGGGAACCCAAGAAAACAAGTCTTAGAGAAGATGGGTTTGAGGCAAAGAGCACCTTTGGAACTAGAGGTCTGATACCAGGAAGAATAGTGGAAACACATAGCTGAGGTAGTGGCTGGAAAGTTGAGAAGATTGGGGACAAACATCACATAGTCTCAGATGTCACTAAATACATGATGTTCATTTTCTTCATTTGTAATATAGCAAAAATGAGAGTATCCGAAGGTCAGCAGTGACTCGTGGCTGACAGCTCATAAATAACTCTAACCATGTCAGGAATTTGGTATTGGAAACTCCACATCATATTAAACAGGAGACTCGGTCATTGAGTCAGAGTACACAGTAAGACTAGATATAAAAACATGGATGCTACTATGTTCAGCCTCACTGGCAATCAGAGGGAAAGCTGTTTTCTTGTTTTAATTCTTTTTGCCTTTACTACGAATGAAGTAATGTCAGTACTACTAGGAACTCTGTATCATTATTTATCTAACAATCTAATTTTAATTAATGCCTTTAGGAAATGTATTAGCATGCATTTTGCACAGCTTTTTAAATACAGTTAGAAATTTTATTTCATAACCATAATGTGAAATGTGCATGTGTTCTAAGGATTGTTATAATTTCATGTGTTTAAGGTTATTTTTATAATGATTTTTTTCAATTTGTATTTAATGTAAATAGAATATTCATAATTTATTTCTTGGGTGAACACTCTATTTAAACATGTTTTAGAGATTCTCAGCTGCATTCCTAGAGTTCTAAACTGGACTGCTTTGTTAAAAAAATACAGTATTAATCCTCCTCTAGGGTACAGAGAGATAGATACTATATGAGAAAATAATTAGCAATTTCTATTTATTTATATCTCAAAATGATAAATTCAAGGGAAAATATCAAGTTTCAAGTTCTATTAAAATGTAAACTGACAAATATAAGTAAATATTTAAATGTAAAATAAATATTAAATGCTAGGACTAACCTAAAGTATTAAGAAGGAAATATATCAGGCATTATTTTTTTGAGATTATAATGACAAAAGTTTTTATTACCTCCAAACATGCTCATATAACCCTCCCAACTCTTATTCAAATCAATGGCTTGTTTTCTTAATTAATTGTTGTTGTATGTATATGTGTCTATGTATATACATGCACATTCCTAAATATAAACTGTTTCACTTGTAAAATAATATTTACATTTCTGTTTTTAGGACTGGCTTTTGGCACCAGAGAACCAGTCAGTGTGTTCTTTTCAGGAGAGAACCAACCCTCTCTTTCCCAGATGTCTAGTGCTTCATATGATGCTATGTTCTCGCACTGAGGCCTCATGGGCTTTTCCCTGCCCATTTGGGCATAACCATTGGTGTCTTCCTTATTCAGCTCACAATTGGGAAACCAAGTATTAAAAAAGCCAAGTTATGTAAAGAGGATGCCATTTGGTATTCATCTTATAAATAATGCTCCATGATTAAAAACAAGGAGTTATTGACTGAGCAACAATAATGCAGGTGGTGTTCTTTATAAGGAAATCAGAAATGGCTGCTGTAACTTTTGTATGTGCGTGTCAGATGGACCATGTGCAAACCACAGCATCTGCAATTTTCAGGGACCAAGTACAGTAATTTTACTATCAAAATGGTGACGGCCTATGCCTTCCTAGTTTCCATGTCAAATTATAACAGAGAAATAGTTAAGTAAGAGAGAAAGTAGATCTACTAAATGTTATTTCTTTTTAAATTAAAAACACTTGACCTCAGTTCCTCAAAACCCCCAGTGTCTTTCCACTCCAATAAAAAGCACATAGGCACACTTGTACATATGTGAACACTTGGAGTACTACCTTGCCCCAACCATCCCATAGTTATAATTAAAAGCTACATTTTGTTAAGCAAATTAGGAGTTACAATAAAGTGGAGGGAACATGTGTAATGAATAATTAACACTGTATAGACTTCGGCATCATAATTAAGATTAAATGCCGCATATATTCAAACTAGATTAGCATAGCCATTGAAAGTAGCAATGTGCTCAGTGGGAAAGGATGATTTTGCTAAATAATGTTTTATGAAGAGTATTCTAAAAACATTAAGCATAAGGTTGTCATATATAAAATGATTAAAGTTTTATACAAAAGAAGCTGTAATTCCAGCAAATGAAGTAATTTCATTCTCCTGCTGTGTTCACCTTGAGAAACACATGGAAAATGGACAGGATCACTCTGTGATGTCTTATTAAATTGAGTATGAATCCCCCTTGTTTGAAGTTAATGAACCCTCACTACATAAATCTGGAGTAATGGACAGTTCCGACATTTTCCTCACCAATTCCGTTTGTATCTGTTGGAATTATTCATTTCCTTAAATTCCTTGTTATGTACCTGTGTCCCAACTTGGCTAGCAATTTATTTCCGTGTCTTGCTCAAAATAAACATTTATTTAACTTATGAGTTTTTCTTTGATTACAAAAACTCATCATTGATGATATATCTTCATATATTTCCAAAGCACATGCAATACATCCATGCTGACAGGTATACATTTCATGAGGCTCTTGAACTAATTCTGACTATATCTGTTTCCTATTTTTTCATGATTTTTCTAAAAATATTTTCAAAAACAGACTTTCAAAATAAAACCAAACCAAGTATGTTTTTAGACTAGGAATGGTAATGATTATGTTTGTTTCCTAACAAGTATTTTCACTATTACCTAAATGACTTGAAATAGGATTTTTTAAAAAGTTATCTTAAATATATTCTACATATATTATTGATTCTGCACAAATTCACAGGACAAAAGTTTGGGAACTATCCAATAGCTGACTATAGGCATAATAGTTAAGAGAAGTAGGGCAAGCCCACAACTACCCAAACTCAAACAGTACAATAGAAACCAAAATTAATACATCATGTACATATTCCGTTTCATGTCCATGCATCTATTTTAGAACTTGAAATATATAGCTCAAGTGGCAAAAGTATTAGCTCAAAAAGTCAATTATTGGATTATTAACATCATATTACAACAAGAATAAATGGCACATGTTTATAATTGTAACCTTTTAGATAACTTATTATATTAAAAACTCTATCCATACATGTGGGTACAATGTAACCTGCAGCAAAGGAAACAAGAAACTTCAAATGATAGGGAATGTAGAAGGGCTGAATGCAGTTTGAGGACATAAGTTATGAAAAAGGATATGAAGCTAATTGATTTGCTTAGTTCTAACACTGTTGGGGATTTTGTTTTAAGTTTTAGACACTATGTAAGTGCATAAAAATATATTCAATAGTCAAAATATAAAATCAAATACGAAGCTCGAGAGGCTCAGAACAGTGTAGAGTTTGGGTCTGGTTTATTTCAAAATGTGACTGTTTGAGAAATATTGGCAAAATAAAGTTAAATTTTCACTAAAAATAGATTCTTCTCTCATCCAACACACCCAGATCAATATAGTGATCCCTAAGAAAAGTGGAAATTAATCTACCTCAAGACCCAACTATACTACTTTTGGGCATATACCCAAAGGACACTCAATCCTATCACAAGAACACTTACGCAGGTACGTTCATTGTAGCTTTACATAATAGCCAGATATTAGAAACTATCTAGGTTTATCTCAACCAGAATGGATGAAAATACAGTTTATTTTTAAAAAGAATATACAATTATACCATGTGTATGCAATTCCTAGAAGAAATAAGTTATAGGAATAAACAATTTAAGGACTATGTTTGTTTCCGTCAGTTACAGACAGATGGGGTTATTATCTTTAAGCAAGTCTTCAAAATTGGACAGTGCAGTCTTTTCCTATGAAGAATCTGAGGTTTTATTCACTATATGTAAACAAATATTTACATTAGAATCTAAAAATGAGTTTGATCCTGGGTAGGATTGTCCCTGTAAACTGAAAGGGTTTCTAAAATATAGTATTACTACTTTTTTCTCTTTTTATTACACAAATAAAATAACATTCAATACAAAAATATAGCATACCAAAACCAAACAGTGATTGTCAGAAATTGCCATTCTATATATCTACATTGTAGATGATCACATGAGAAGTCCTAAAATACCAACTATCTAAGTAGGCAAAAAACTAGAAGCAATATGAATCATGTCTTTCAGAGGTGTCGTTCCAAAGTCATCTAGAACAATCCTGAAGATAACAGAAGAAATAAATAATAATAATACATTATGAAACTTGATTCTAAGGGTGTATATTGTAAAACTATAGATATCTTATTTGTCCGAAGTCCTTTGAAAATGGTATCAGTTGCCAATTTGTGTTTAGAAAACAGTATTGTTTTATTGAGTTAAGATTTAAGATGTACTTGGATAGTGTTACTCTTATTGATAAATTATGTTTACAGCAACATAATTTTAAGACTTATGTACTACTTGCTACACTAAAAGTCATATCAATTACAGCATTATAAATATTTTTGTGACAGGGTAAATATAGCTATTAAAATAATAAAAATCAATAGTCATTATGCTAAGTGTCTTAAAATATGATTAAATTATTAGAAACATATTTATTTTAAACTAATTTGTGATGAATGTTGCTACACAGAAATGTGTGTTCCCAATCTAGCAAATTTTACAGATTTATGATGAAAATAGAGAGCTAGATTTTGTGGCCATCTGGGTATGGAAATATTTATTATAAAACATAAAATATTCTTAAAATTTTGGCACTGTGGATTTTACCAATAGTTCTATAAATTAATTTATAAAACTGATTGCTCTCAATTCTCAAATCAGTGAGACGGATTTCTATGGGAAAGAAACACACATACTCTTCCATTTTATGCCTGCCAGAAAGAAGCCATTCTCACCTATTAAGGGTATATTTGACAGAATTCTATTTCATCCTCTCAATCTGTGTGTACACCTTGCAAGATCTATGCCTCTTAGTGCCAACCCATGGTGTAATTCACTCCTTATAAATATGGGTGGCTTCACTTCTGAAGACAAACTTTTAAAAACCAGAACTTAGTGGAGCATGTGTCCTTATTGCATGCTGAAGAATCCTCTGGATATATGCCCAGGAGTGGTATAACAGGGTCCTCAGGAAGTGTCAAGCCCAGTTTTCTGAGGAACCGCCAGACTGATTTCCAAAGTGGTTGCACCATCTTGCAATCCCACCAGCAGTGGAGGAGTGTTCCTCTTTCTCCACATCCGCGCCAACATCTGCTGTCTCCTGAGTTTTTGAACTTAGCCATTCTGACTGGTGTGAAGTGAAATCTCAGGATTGTTTTGATTTGCATTTCCCTAATGATTAATGATGTTGAACATTTTTTAAGGTGTTTCTCAGCTCTCCGAAGTTCTTCATGTGAAAATTCTTTGTTTAGCTCCATACCCCACTTTTTAATGGGGTTATTTGGTTCTCTGGGTTCTACCTTGTTGAGTTCTTTGTGTATATTATATATTAGTCCTCTGTTTGATTTAGGGTTGGTAAAGATCCTTTCCCGATCTGTTCATTGATGTTTTGTCCTTTTGACAGTGTCCTTTGCCTTGCAGAAACTTTGTAGTTTTATGAGGTCCCGTTTGTCAATTCTTGATCTCAGAGCGTAAGCTATTGGTGTTCTATTCAGGAACTTTTCCCCTGTGCCCATGTCCTCAAGGGTCTTCCCCATTTTCTTTTTTTATTTTATTTTTTTTACATTTTTTTTATTCGATATATTTTTTATTTACATTTCAAATGATTTCCCCTTTTCTAGCCCCCCCATTCCCTGAAAGTCCCGCAAGCCCCCTTCTCTCCCCCATCCTCCCACCCACCCCTTCCCACTTCCCCGTTCTGGTTTTGCCGATTACTGCTTCACTGAGTCTTTCCAGAACAGGGGGCTACTCTTCCTTTCTTCTTGTACCTCATTTGATGTGTGGATTATGTTTTGGGTATTCCAGTTTCTTTTGTATTAGTTTCAGTGTGTCAGGTTTTATGTGGAGGTCCTTGATCCATTTGGAGTTGAGCTCAGTACAAGGAGATAAGAATGGATCGATTTGCATTCTTCTGCATGCTGACCTCCAATTTAACCAGCACCATTTGTTGAAAAGACTATCTTTATTCAACTGGATGCTTTCAGCTCCTTTGTCAAAGATCAAGTGACCATAGGTGTGTTGGTTCATTTCTGGGTCTTCAATCCTATTCCATTGATCCGCATGACTGATAATGTACCAATACCATGTAGTTTTTCTCACTATTGCTCTGTAGTAAGGTTTAAAGTCTGGGATACTGAATCCCCCTGAAGTTCTTTTACTGTTGAGAATAGTTTTTAGCTATCCTGGGTTTTTTGTTATTCCAGATGAATTTAAGAATTGCTCTTTCTAGCTCTATGAAGAACTGGGTCGGGATTTTTATGGGAATAGCATTGAATCTGTAGATTGCCTTTGGCAAGATGGCCATTTTAACTATATTAATCCTGCCAATCCACGAGCATGGAAGATTTTTCCATTTTCTGAGATCTTCTTCAATTTCCTTCTTCAGAGTTCTGAAGTTCTTGTCATATAGGTATTTCACTTGTTTGGTTAGAGTCACCCCAAGATACTTTATGTTGTTTGTAGCTATTGTGAAGGGAGTCATTTCCCTAATTTCTTTCTCAGTCTGCTTATCCTTTGAATATATAAAGGCTACTGATTTGCTTGCATTGATTTTGTAGCCAGCCACTTTGCTGAAGTTGTTTATCAGCTGTAGGTGTTCTCTAGTAGAGTTTTTAGAGTCACTTAAATATACTATCATATCATCTGCAAATAGTGATAGTTTGACTTCTTCCTTTCCAATTTGTATCCCTTTGACTTCCTTATGTTGTCTAATTGCTCTAGCTAAGACTTCAAGAACTATATTGAAAAGATATGGAGAGAGGGGGCAGCCTTGTCTAGTACCTGATTTTAGTGTGATTGCTAAGTTTCTCTCCATTTAGTTTGATGTTGGCTACCAGTTTGCTATATATTGCTTTTATTATGTTTAGATATGGGCCTTGAAATCCTGTCCTTTCCAAGACTTTTAGCATGAAAGGATGCTGAATTTTGTCAAATGCTTTTTCAGCATCGAATGAAATGATAATGTGGATTTTTTCTTTGAATTTGTTTATGTAGTAGCAACCCTATTTGTAGTAGCCAGAAGCTGGAAAGAACCCAGGTGTCCTTCAACGGAGAAATGGATACAAAAAATGTAGTATATTTACACAATAGAGTACTATTCAGCCATTAGAAACAATTAATTCATGAAATTCTTAGACAAATGGATGGAGCTGGAGAACATCATCCTAAGTGAGGTAACCCAGTCTCAAAGATCAATCATGGTATGTACTCACTGATAAGTGGATATTAACCTAGAAACTTGGAATACCCAGGACATAATCCACAAATTAAATCATGTCCAAAAAGAATGGAGGAGTGGCACCTGGTTCTGGAAAAGACTCAGCGAAAGAGTATAGGGGAATTCCAGAACAGGGAAGTGGGAAGGGGTAGATGGAGGAACAGGGGGAGGGAAGAGGGCTTATGGGACTTGCGGGGAGTGGGGACCCAGAAAATGGGAAATCATTTGAAATGTAAATAAAAATATATTAATAAAAAAAGATGAAACCCCCCAAAAATAAATAAATAACAAAATAAAAAAAATAAAAACCAGAACTGTCACTTATCATAGAGATCTCAAGGTAGATGGAGTTGTATTGGATATCATGCAGGCTTTGAAGGCAGAGCACTCTGGGAAACACACAGGGTATGGAATGTTGAGCTGTCCTCAACAAGTGAGAACAGTAGTGAACAAGCAGGGCTGTCACTGATGCAGTTGAAAGGAAATTAATTCTGCCAACAGCCAATGAGACTGAAAAGGAGTTCTGAGTCCCAGATGAAAATTCAACTTCGATCAGTACATTGACTTCAGTGAGATGAAATTGTGAACAGGGGACATTTAGCCCACAGAGTGACTTCTGACCTACAGGACTGCAAAACAAGGTGTTCCTTAACTCTTTACATCTTCTAGTTCTTGGTAATATTTTATTTAGCAAGCAAAAACCAATACACTTGCTTTACCAATTTGTCTGATATCTGCATACTCCTGCTGGCCAGTTCTAATATCAAAGTAACTGACAAGTTAAGAAAAAGCAAACAACATCTCACCCTGAGTCTTTAAATTAATTCTAACTTAATTAACATAAAATGAATGTGTAAGTCTTTAAGCCTCAAGTGGCAAATATAAGTGCACATGTGTTGTAAAGTAATCTCTTCTGAGACTAAAACCTTCATCGTGGAAGAAGCTTGTGAAAACACAGGGAGGAATAGGGAGGTGAAACATTTTATCCTTCAGAGAAGCTTCACAAGTTTAGGAAGTAAGAAAAGCAATCCAATGGCTTCAGGAAGACCTTGCACCTTACAAGATTTACTAGGTCAGTCCTTTCCTAATCATGGATCCAAAGTAGGGGCAGGTAAGTAACGCTCAGACAAGGGAGATGGCCCAGAGACAACAGACCAGCCAAGGTAAATGGAAGAAACAGAGACAAGCTAAGTACACCTAGAAGATCAAATCAATTGTGCATTCCAGGAGGAATAGTCTGCAAGCTGCTAAGTTTTCTATAAGATGTGCACTGTGCTCCAAGTTTCTGGCTTTTGTGAACTGCCATCCATGCTGGGGGCTTTGGATCCTGTCGCTGTCTTCATCTCATTTCTGCTGTGTAAAGAACCACTCACAAATATCCACCAATATAATTCAGTTGTCTGCCATGTTAGACTTTGGCGGTATTCTTAGTCTGCCATAGGCTTAATATTAGAGTGCATAGATGTGCATTTACACCTTCCTGGGGAAAGTGTGACACCACTACAGGTTGACTGTGTCATCAGATTTCCCAAGAGCATCCAAACAGCATAATTTAATTGCCTTAATGGCCCTGTAAGTTATCTACAACAAATTTCCATTTCTTACCTACACAGAATAGTTAAAGGGCATAACTCAATTTCACCCAAATGGTGATAATATTCAGAATCATAATTTTTAGGAAATGAATTGCTATCTAATACCATGTGTGATGCAGTGGTTTCACTGTTTGTTATCTAGTTATATGCCACACAGTAGACAAACTAGAGGAAGGCTTTGCAAATTGCATGCATGAGTGGGCGCACACACTGATTTCTGAAGCAGCCAGGCACACTTAGAGGTGGTGATGGCGAAGGCCCCAAGTACAACTTGTCCAAAATTATCCACAGGCCAAAATTTTCAGATACTGATGACCAACTAATACATGTAATTGCTTTCCCAAATAAGTAACCCATAAGAAAAGCAAACAAGGAGACAACAAAAATAAAATAACCACATTAGTGAAATAGTAAGGCACAGAGACTGGTTTATGTCCTAGAACATCCATTAATAGATTCTGTAGCCACTAAAGCTTTACTTTTTAAACTTTTAAATGAAATAAATAATGCCCAATGATTGCTTGTCCCAGTGCTATATCATTCATATGAAGCAATGGTTATTATAACAGACAGTTGTGTTATAAGAAGTGAGTTAAAGAAAGAATAGCCATGGTTAAGTGGTAGAAGAAGAGAAGGAATGAAGAATGTGAGAACCAAGGAATGGGACAATATTGCTGTCAAGTCATGACCAACATGAGCTACAGTTACATGATGTATGTATATCAAGCTAACCAAAACCTGTTATAGAAATGGGGTAGATGATCTTCAGGATCCATTACTTAATAAGGAGTTAGGGGCACTTGATAGCTGCTTTAGAAGGGAATATCACTTTTTACTGAAGATATGTTCACTGTATATGAGTGGGAAGGGGTTAGTGATTTGGGGTATAAGAAGTGTTAGCAGAAAAAAATGAATGCAGGCATATAATATTTCATAGTATACAACCATGGACACACATATGTACTAAGAATGATAATATTACTTCCTACCTCACTGTCCTAGAACAATGAGGGTAGAGTACTATCATTTTTATTATATAGATAATAAACTATTACCATTCAACTTACATAGCTATTAAGTTACATTACTTAACTTTTAATTTACTAGAAAACAAAACAAAACAAAACAAAAACAAAAATGGGAACCATAATGAAACAAACCCAAGATAAAAGAACAGCCTTGGTGAAAGTTAAAATAAATCAAAGAAATTTTAGACTTGTAAGTATCATGCTGTTCTGTTAGAAACAAAGAGGTCTCAGTGAATCTACTCAATGCCAATTTGTGGGCACTAATAAAGCCAATTCTTCAGTGGCTATCTTACTGCCATGCTATTTGATTTGCTATGTTACATCTGAAGATAACATGAAAGCTTGATACATTTCATTCTTTGAGATGTTTGGCTCTTCCATAATAGAGAAATCTCTTCAATCATTCAATCATATTAAATGGATTTCAGTCAGGAACCAATTATTCAAAATTTGCATGAGTCTTCATAGAACTTTTTATTGATAAAATGGGCTTTTCAAATGGTCCAACACTAAGTATATTTTCTGCTGCTGCAAACTATGAATTACCATGTTGTTCAGAAAATTGTTAATAAAACTCTTTTTTTTTTGAAATGGACAATTTAATGTTTCTATTGCTCTTCACTGCAATTTAGGGAACTTCCTTTTCCACTTGTTGGACCTAGCACCAATTATTACCGTAATGACTTCTTCCCCACAATTTAATGACTAAATAATTGATGTGTTGTGGAGTTCCCAATGCATATGATTTTATAATATTAAATATGAAAGAAAAGAACATTTTAATCACCCAGGAGCAGATTAAAAATATTCTCCAATATAGTAAGTGTTACAGTGCAGAGAAGTTAAATACCAGCTAATAACAATCCTGTAATTTATGCTCGATTCATACTTAGGGTTAAGTACCCTAGCACAAGCACGTGTTCACCTTGGAGATTATGTTTCATTTCCTACATAATCCCCAAATTAACAGGATATACATGTTGTCATCAGCCCCATTTCTTAAGGATAGTAGCTTTTATTGTCCTAAAGTGTCCCCTTGGGTCATCTTGCTATGGAAGCAGTTAATTTTTCCCCATGTTTGTAGCCGAACAGTGTTTAACGGTAATCCGTAAATAGCCCTGCATACTAAATACAATTAATTCCAGGTTGGAGAAGCAAGAAGGTCAAGATTTTCATACATACACAGACACATACACAAACCATAATTTAATAAAACTACATTACTTGGTAGTGTTCAATGGATTTATTTATAGAGTTCAGGTAGACCAATAGGAAAATGCATATAGATATCTCATATCAACTTATTTTTTTTAAAGCTAGTAAAAAGAGTAGTTTTCTTACAATTTTCTGCTGAGATTCCCAGTGTGTAGCAATGTTCTCTTATAGAATTACCCATTTCAATGTCTTATATTTTCTAGGACAATTATAAAATACAAAGTACCTATGTAAGTCTAATCTTATTTTTAATATTGAATTACATTTTAAAAATACAAGCATGCATAGTATTTTGTCTTAACAGATGTTCTACTACTAGAAAAGATGCCTTTAAAAGCAGAAAGCAAAATATATGCTTTAGAAATTATGCTTAGTAAGTGGCTTTAAATAAAAAAAATTAAATGCTAAAAGAAAAAAAAGAATTGTACAAGGTACTTTAATCTTAAGATCAGTTGGAATGTCCAGTAGCACCCACGCTGTCAAGAAAGCATGGTAAATGATTGTTAATGAAACATTTAGGATGACTATTTGTGTAAATTCCTTTCAACTAGTCATGTCAAATGCTTAAAGGTAAAAATGATGAGTCATTCTAGTTGAAAATGAGTGTTTTGTAGACAAAAGACAATAGTTATCTTCAGGTCTTTCTTTAAATATGGAAGTTAGGATCCTGGAATGAACAGTTGGGTTTTGAGACAGACTTTTACAATTATAAGGTCTGTCCATTACCAAGTACCTCGCGTAAGGGAGCTTCAAACAATGGAAACTGGTTTTCTCATAGATGTATAGGAGAATTCTGAGAACAAACCATAAGGTTGCCGCTTTCAGATATATCTTCTGGGCCTGCTCATGGCAGCCTTCTCCTTGGGGCTTACCTCATGTATGGTTATCTGCCAAGCTCTATGCCCTAACATTTCATGTAAAAGTCAGTAGTAGCCTTACATGTTTCGAGTACTGTATGTCCTTGACTATTTCTGAAAACAGCCTGTTTCCAAATGCATTTGCACTTAAACTAGTGGAGTTAAGATGTAAAAACAGGATTTTAATAGGCTAGGGTAAGTAACAGACTACAAACAGAATGATAGTAGATATGAATTATGACTCAAAGATTTTGAGCTTTGGTGTGTTCACACCTACACAGATTTTGCATCATTTGCTATACTATCATATGACATGTAAATGTTTTCCTATTTCTGAAAAATCAAGTGATAGTTTGGACAGCCTTCCCAGTGTCCTCTGAAATGAATCTTCTCTGTGCAGTTATAAGCTTTTTAATAAGCCTGCAAAAAGGATACCTCTGTTCCCATTTGCTATAGGGTTGTAGTTGTAACATGTCCTATTATCTGGTTACAATCCAGATTTAATGTCAAAACTGTAACTTGAAAAGTACTTTGTAACATCGATATGAGAGACAGGCAAAGCTGACACTGAAGCTTGGAAACTATGTTGTCTACCAGTCCATCCTGCACTCAGCTAGGATGCTGAATGTAGCCCCAGAAAACAAGATCAGTCTTTACCTTCTGTATAAATTGCCTTTTGACTCTGAGGGGATTTAATTAGTAGGAAAATGGTAGAAAGAAACTTACTTTATATGTGACAGAGACCTGAAGACTCTGAAATCTTAGTGGACAAAAGACTTACTGGGTAGAAATTCCTGAGACTTCCAGAAGTATCTTCATAATGGCACACAAATATTGAATGAAATGATCAATATGCAGGCTATTGTTACAACTCTTTCTAACAGACATTGGTTATAGTGGCACACCTTATTTTATATGACTATGGTTAATGATCAACTTGCTATTTGTGTTACAAAAGACAAATGAAGTTAAATCATATTTAGATGATTTAATAGATAATTATATAGATTTAAATTATTAATGCAAACATAATACCAGGAAAGAATAAATAATTAATGACGAACTTATAAATAATTTCTATTAGTGAAATAGATTAAGAAAATGATTTGTCCTTACCAGTGGGCTCTTAAATATTTAAAAATAACTACCACTGACATCTTTTAGATTCACCTTAAAAGTCTAACAGTTAAGCCTCGTTTTATAATGGAAAATACATTTTTAAACAGAAAATAAAGCCAACATAATGTAGTCATGAGTAGGTATTATTTACTCCATTTCATTTACAAATATTTTAAAATGGCTCTGATATAAACAGCACTTCATTTTTCCATATTCATAAGGATCTGCTTGTTGTTTAAATATTAAATATGGAAAATGTTAAAATAATATGTGCATTTAAACAAATTCCCTTCTTCATACTTGTCTATAGGATTTGCAGTGTGTGTGTGTTGGGATTTATGTTATTCTGGCATTAAGAAAATATTTTAGAAACTAATTCACATAGTAACTTTTCAAACATTGTAAATGATTGCTAAAGAGGTCAGCTTATGGAGCAAACGTTTTTGCCTGGGTTGCCTCAGTTTACCATTTTTATTGTAAATAAAGTGAAGAAAGATTCTCTGGGGTGGTGACATAGAGACAAACCAATGGCTATTGTATGCACGGCTTCTCCATGAATTTGTACTGAGCAACAGACAAAGTCCAGCATCTCCCTCCCTTCCTGGTGTTTCTACTTCTGCATGATGGAGTATATGTGCCTCCAGTTAGATGTAACTCTGAGATTTTTAACACAACCCATGTTCATAACTGGTCTGATTTCTGTTCATCTACCAACTACTCAGTTTTAGCTTCATAGAACACATGTAACACATAAATTAATCCAAATAAATAGGGAATTGTTTGTTGTGTAGCCCTTATCAACAAATGCTTTGTGTCAATATAGGATAAGCACATAAAAACAAGTTTTATGACCTATAAGAATATACACATGCATACTCACACATATTGACAGTGGGGTACGGATACTACTATATGCATGCATGTTCCTGTTTATTTTACTGCATCTATCCACTGTCATTTTCAGGCATTCGATCTATCTCTTTGAACAGGGTGACTTTTTGTCCTATAACTTATTAATCACAGTAGAATAGTTAGCCATGGGATCCAGTGATATAGTCTCCATCTCCTTAAACTGTTTGTTTCTATTTTGTGGTCTTTTCTTTTTTAGTATGCATAGCTGTCCTCAATACTAATCCTGGCTTTCCATGTGGGTTCTAGGGGTTAAATAGGGTTCTTACACTTATAAGGCAAGAGTTTAATCAATTGAGCTATCTCCCCAAACCATGCAATGTAATTTTATATTTCCTTTTGAAAATGCTAATTGAATTTATGGGCTGAACAATGATTCTCTTTAAAATATCTCCGCAAGCTCTGTTTAAACTATGATTTACTTATCTCTGTTAAAATTTATGATTTCATCATTTTTGTTCTTATTTATTGCAACTTGATAAAATGATTTACTCTTAGGCAACATTATTTATTCCAAGAATATTTTAATGGGGTCTTCTGCACAGATGCCTATGAAAAATTAATACAAGATCTAGTACAGTCTTTGTGGGAACTCTGTTTCTATTCTTCTACTTTATTAAACAAATGCCTAGAAATTTTGCAGGTGTTATCATGACTTTCTTTTGTAGTACGTTTCATGATAGCATTTTCATTACGTAATTAAGTAAGTGTCCAAGTTTGCTTGGTGTTGTGATAAAATACTGATCAACAATATGAGAGGAAAGGATGTATTTTGTCTACACACTCGGATCATAGTCCACTATGGAGGGGAGTCAAGACAAAAACTCATGCAGGAGCAGAGGTAGAAACCATGGGAAAACTCTTATTATCTTCTTTGATCAGCTACCACTGCCTGCTTTTTTTTTTTTTTTTTAATAAGAACCATGTTCCTGGGGTGGTACCATCAACAGTAGACTTTGCCTTATCTCATCAATTAATTAAGAAAATGCCCCATGGACTGACTGATTAAAGGCCATCATGGTGGAAGTATTTTCTTAATTGACTTCCCAGAGGACACCAACTTGTGTCGAGTTAGCAGAAAACCTGACCTGCACAATAAGGATCTCTCAATTTGGAAAAAGGAAGTGGGGATTCAATGATCACTGAATCTTTGTTACTTGCATGCCAATATGTCTTCTTTTAGTACAATAAGTATCAATCAGTGATAGACATTAAAAAGGTAATTTTGATTCCAACATGAGAAGGAAATACATTGTGACAAAGTGCAATTCAAGGTGTAGGGGTCTTCCTAATAAATCTGTAGTAATTATAAAAGCAAAGACCTAGTATAAACACACTAATATATAAGAAATGATTAGGACATGTTAGTTCATTAATTTCAGCACAAGATAAAAAGTTAAATGTTAACCTTGAACAATGTAATTTGTAGGAGCTCTTTAAAAAGTTCCATGAATGCAGAAAAATGCAAATCGATCCATTTTTATCTCCTTGTACAAAGCTCAAGTCCAAGTGGATCAAAGATTTACACATAAATCAGACACTCTGAAGCTTATAGAGGAGAAAGTGGGGACAAACCTTGAACACATGCGCACAGGGGAAAAGCTTCTGAATAGAACACCAATGGCTTATGCTCTAAGAACAAGAATCGAAAAATGGGACCTCATAAAACTGCAAAGCTTCTGTAAGGCAAAGGTTATAGTCAATAGGACAAAACAGTAACCAACAAATTGGGAAAAGATCTTTACTAACCCTACATCCGATAGAGGGCTAATATCCAACATATACAAAGAACTCAAGAAGTTGGTCTCCAGAGAATTAAATAACCCTATTAAAAATGGGGTACAGAGCTATACAGGGAATTCTCAACTGAGGAAACTCAAATGGCTCTAAAGCACCTAAAGAAATGATCAGCATCCTTAGTTATCAAGGAAATGCAAATGAAAACAACACTGAGATTCCACGTTACACCAGTCAGAATGGCAAAGTTGAAAAACTCAGGGGACAGCAGATGCTGGAGAGGATGTGGGGAAAGAGGAACACTTCTCCATTGTTGGTGGGATTGCAAGCTTGAAAAACCACTCTGGAAATCAGTTTGGCGATTCCTCAGAAAATTAGACATACCTGTGGACCCAGCTATACCACTCCTGGGAATATACCCAGAAAGTGCTCCTACATGTATTAAGGATACATGCTCCACTATGTTCATAGCTGCCTCATTTATAATGGCCAGAAGCTGGAAAGATCCCAGATGTCCCTCAACAGAGGAATGGATACAGAAACTGTAGTATATATACATAATGGGGTACTATTCAGCTATTAAAAACAATGAATTCATGAAATTCTTAGGCAAATGGATGGAACTAGAAAGTGTCATCCTGAGCGAGGTATCCCAGTCACAAAAGAAAGCACATGTTATGCACTCACTAATAAGTGGATGCTAGTTCAAAAGCTCAAAATAAACAAGTTGCAATTCACCCAGCACAGGAAGCTCCAGAAGAATGACTTAAGTGAGGGAGCTATGGTTCCTCTGAGAAATGGAACAAAATGCTCACAGGAGCAACAAGGGAGGCAACGTGTGGAGCAGAGTCTGAAGTAAAGGCCACCCAGTGAGTGCCCTACCTGGGGATTCATCCTATAAATAGTCAGCAAACCCCCAACACTACCATGTACCAAAAGGAGCATGCCATGGCTGTCTCCAGAGAGGCCTTGCCAAAGTCTTTCGAATTCAGAAGCAGAAACTAGCAACCAAGCTTGGAATGAGCTTGGGGTCTCCAACGGAGGATCTGGAGGGTTGTTTGGAGGAGCTGAAGGGGTATATAGCCCCATGGGAAAAACAGTGACTTCAGACACCCAGACACCCCAAGACTCCAAGGGACTGAATCATCAACCGAGGGGTATACATGGTTCCAGCCAAAAATGTGGCAGAGGAATGCCTTTTTGGGCATTAGTGGGAGGAGTGGTCTTTGGTCAGGTAAAGGCTCAATAGAGGCCACAACAAAGGGAGTTGGGCAGGAGGTGGGACTATGTTGGGTAGAGGGGCATATACATGGAGATAGGGGGAGGGAGGAGGGGGAGGGAATCGTTGGGGAGGGGGGCATTTGGGAGGGGGAAATTGGGAAAGGTTTTACCATTGGCAATGTAAATGAAGAAGATACTCAATAAAAAAAAAGAAATAGTAAGCTAAAGCACTCTGTATGATACTCATGCTGACCTTTTATGTTACAGTCAGGTAAGAAACAAGCAGGAAGCCAAGGCTATGCCATGGGCCCACAAGAAATACATGAGATACATGCTGAGACCCTGTCCTCTAACAAATCAAATAAACAAACAAAACAAAATAAAACATTCTATATTTCATGCTGGAAAGAAAAGGAAAAGGGAAGAAAACAGAAAAAATGTTAAACTGATTAAACTATGTGTTTAGAGCACAGCTAATTATACTAAGATTAAAAACATAAGAAAAAGACAAAGACATACTAAATTTGAATTTCATATAATTAGAATTCGACCAGCATTTATACAAATAGACTATCAAATCTTTTTCAATCTTGATCACGCAATGGGAAGAGTTCCTTTCAAATATTTTTTAAGTTAACATAGTGGCTCAGATTTATGAAGATATCATATATAAAATAAATGTTATTCATAAAAAGCAATGCAATTAATAGAAAAGTGTGTTTTCCATCATTTGTTTGCAAGTTTTTACAATCCCCAGCACAAGTCATACAAACTAATTTTTATAGACTTGTATTATAGTTCAAATGGGAAAAGATTATGCAGAAAAAGAAAAGAAATACCGGAGAAAAATATTATTTGGGGACTAAATATTCCTTATAAATGGCATATATGAAATATCACATATATATATATATATATATATATATATATATATATATATATTAAACAGTAGTTTACAAACAGTAAACAGAGTGATAGCAACAAGAAATCATCTGGCAATTGATATGACACCTATAATATATATGAAAATGGAATCTCAAATTATTAAAGCAGAGATAAACTTTTTAAATAAGTAGATGGAACAATTGGATACTTTTAAATAACAGCCAGAAAGCACAAGCACCTTACACACATACACACACACACACACACACACACACACACACACACACACACCAAGAACAAAAATGTGAATATAATTTGCAAGAGACAATGATTGGCTCATGACACAAACAGATAAACCAAGACATAAATATAAAATGTACAATAAAAGTAATTCATAGAGGTGCTAGAAGAAATTGTAGGTGAAGTTTTCCTTAGCACCATGGTAAGAATGTTGTTCTCATTAAAACCCAGAAATTGACTCAATGGACTGATAGTTTGACTAGGTAAACAAGTACTAGGCACCGGGTATACTGGCACATACCTCTGATTTCAGCTCTTGAGAGATAGCTATGAGTTTGAGGTCAAGTTTGTTTGTGTAGTAACCAAAACTACATATTGAGATCTTGTCACTTTAAAACAAAAACAGCAAAGTGATCTGTATGTTAAAGAAATTACAAATTCAAAAGACTATTTAAAGTGAGAGAGTATTTGTAGTTAAACGTATCCTTGACAACAGGTTAATATCTGTAACATACAAAATAATGAATTTGAAGAAACACCTACTAGAAAACAACATGAAAATTGGTCTAAGTACATAAACACAAACTTGACTAAGATGTTATAAATTTATAAAAAAGAACCAAAAAATATTTTTCAAGCATAGTGGACCATAGTTTAATTCTAGGATTTGGGGGACAAATTCAATGATAATTTATAAAATTTATTTTTTAAAAAATACATGTAGATTATTTTCTTTATTTCATGTAACCATCATCACAATGATTAGTAGTAATAGAATTCCTGAATACTTTTGTTGGAAAATAGTAACCAAGTAACCATAGTACAGATACAGGTTTTATATGCATGAGTCAAAACTACCAAAAAAAAAATTTCTATGCACCATAAAAGGCCATGTTTTCTACTTTTTATGTGAGGATGGCTCCCCAGGACCTAATAGGGGATGACATATGGTGAGAAATACATTACAGGGCTCCATTGTAGCAGTTTCCTTTCTTTAGTTGTAAACAAACTTATCTATTCACATGCAACTGGACTCAATGTTTATGGCTCATTTCTAGGTTCTAGATGCTGTATACTAGACACAGCAGTGGGAGTAAAGTATTGGGTCTTGAATGGCAGGAAACAAGCTGTACAAAATCAGGATAAGACAGAAGGAACTTTTGTTTTATGTTCCTCTCCATTATGCTCCCCTCTGGATATAAAATATCTCTAGCCCATAGCACACAAGCTATGGGCTTCATGGAGGGGAAGTTGGTTGTTGACAAAAAAATGGGAGGCTTATACTATTCTACAAAAACAGTGGTAGTCAGGGTAGACTTCTTCCCTACTGATTGTGTATGTTTTCATTTATCATTTCCTCTAAAAAAAAAAATTGGTATTTCATGAGAACCTAGGGAACTAAAAACACCATATATTTATGAAGAACATACATGTATCTGAGTGCTACATCTTATAATATCTTCAATGAAATGACAGTATACACTCTAAATAAACTTTTATTCTAAATAAAATTTTATTCTCACATGGAATAAATGTGGCACTAATATATGCCAAAGAAGAGATAACTATCAGACATAATTCATTAGTGAAATCATCCAGAAAAATATTGTCATGTATTATATATTTTATCTTATATGTAGTATGTCAAAGTGATTAAATTATGAAGATCACATATCAGAGTTGTAGTTTTGTGGGGCAATGGTGGCTAAGAAAGAGCTACTTGAAAAATAGGGGAGGATTTAGGGGGAAGATGTAATTAAAATGATGTAATTACATTTTAAAAATAATAAAAGTAATAATAAAAATCCATACAATAATTCTTTTCAGTTTCTATGAAAAATGTCTTAGAAATGGTTTTGATCTAACTTTGTGAACATAGTGAAGACCACTGAAGGTATTATAAATCTGATAGCTTATTTTTTGTGTCTATTACTAAAATCAAACAAACAACAATGAAATTTCATTAAAACATGATTCTAACACTTTATCTTAATCAAATATACATTTATCTTAAAAATAAAATACAATGCCAATAGACAACCAGGACATCATCTGCCTAAATGGGTAAAATAAGCAATCACCCATTATGGTTAGGCCAAATTCAGCCCTACTCTGTGTACACTCAATGCTGTAAACTCTGTCTTTTAAAGATGAACTAAACAGTAGCTGTGGAAAAATTGTTATAATACATGTAAACATCTTGTTTTTTATCTGTCTGTGAGTAGGGATAACAACATTTACCCTACTTTTGTTAATCAAAAGAGACACTCTCTAAACATACTTTTGTAGAGAATCTGTAAGCCCAGGTCCTAATATGTGCTCCATGAAGTCAGTTGCTCACTGTCTGTTGCACCACTGTTCTATTATTAATTCTCTCCAAGTATGAGTACATGATAAATGCTCAGCTTTAAATATATAAATGTATGATGTATTGATAGGAGTATACTGGTAATACCCTCTCATATGTCTTCACTTCTCTCTCTCTCTCTCTCTCTCTCTCTCTCTCTCTCTCTCTCTCTCTCTCTCTCTCTCTCCTCCGTTTTCTCTGTTCTTCCCTCCCTATGTCTCATATAGAGTTCTCCACACATGTATTTGAGGGTATGTGGATCTAAACATGACTGCCCTCCACCAGTCATCAGTTTCTGCCCTATTGCATTGAGACAGGATCTCTCAATGAATCTTCAGTTCTCTGCTTATCAACTAGAGTGGTAACCAGAAAGCAAAACCATCCTGTATTTAACTAGCTTCCCATCACTCTAACGGTGGGTTTGCAAGCATCCTTAGCTGTACTTGGTTTTCAAATGGATGTTGATACCCAAACTCAGGTCCTCGTGCTCACATATAACCACTCTTACACAGTGATTCACTTTCTTCACCTCTATTCTCTCTCTCCTTCAAGTCAAACTCATCACCCTAAGATACAAACACTACAGAGAAGCTGATCACTCATTCATATTAGCTAAATTGAAGAGATTAACAAAGGCAGGCAAACAAACCACCAGCATTAGTTTGGGGCCACTCAGATG
The DNA here is from genome assembly GCF_947179515.1 of Apodemus sylvaticus. NCBI lineage: Eukaryota > Metazoa > Chordata > Mammalia > Rodentia > Muridae > Apodemus > Apodemus sylvaticus. The sequence goes on along the minus strand of NC_067481.1, from coordinate 87,069,854 downwards.
ACTCCATGGGTAAAGTCAATTGTCCCCAGACCTGAAAATCTCATCCCTGGAACTCACACAGTAGAGAGAATGGACTCTAGAAAGTGGTCTTTTGAAACCTATACATGTGCTGTATCATACCGCTATTCACAAACATACACAATCAATAAATAAGTAAAGTGTCATAATAACAAATTAAGAAGTTTTAGAAAAGTCCATCTTAAGCATATTTCAGCTAAACTCCCAGACAGCCTATACATTGCTACATCTGTGCAAGTTATAAACGTTAGTCAGAATAGTAAATCAGAGTAAAATCTGATTTCCAGAATGCCAAGCTCATAAAGTTTATACTAGCATTCTAAATCATCACTACCCACTAATGATAGAATTCTTTATATAAAGTTAACATTTATTCCCCCTAAACTTCTCTAAAGTTCCAAAGGAATATTTTTCCTAATGTCATTGCAACTCTATAGTTGATAATCTCAAATTCTATCTTCTAAAGCAATTATTATGTTGTCATTGTAAAGCAGGTAAAAATTGGAAATATTGAAGGTTGTGAACAACTATGAACTAACTCAACAGCTTAGTATATTTCCCTTCTGCCTCATGTATTTATTTCTTGTCTGACCAAAGTACATCTTTTGAGTTACAGCTCCGGGCTGAAATGAATTCAGCTAGATCCTGTCTGCATTGCATGTCTCATTCGGAACTTTGAACAAAAACTGAAAGTGATTGTAACTAATCTTTAGCACATCTGGCCTTTAGGCACCCAGACTTTAATTCCATCCTTGCAATGGCAATTTTACTAAAAATAAATGACTAAGACCTCCCGTGACTTCTTCTTCCCTTCCAGATGTACCAGCCCTCCTGCTGGCATCCCAGGGCTATTAATTAAAAGGAACAAATATAGTTGAACACACATCACTAAATGATCTCCATGGTCTTTTGCTTCAGGGATGGCAAATTCAGACATTGAAAGTAATTTCTACCAAAACAGATTTGAGTGGAATGGGGAAGGTAATAGGGCAATCATTGAACAGTAAATGGAGATGGTGAGGCTAGGAAGAATCGTAGGAAAAGGAAGATTATACTGATGTCCTGGGCAGCATTCAGGCAGGGAAAGGGATATAAATAACCATAAAAACCTAAATGTGTTTGTGTCTCAAATGTAAGTAATAGAGAATATGTAGATTTTGGAACATATATAGATAGACCTAAGTATGAAGTAGTATGGAAAAAAAAAAAAAACAAATACAAAAAATGAACACATCAGGGAGACTTTCAGGAACTCCATGAACAACTAGGTGAATGGAGCACAGGATACAGTTTACTGGACCAAGCTGAATCCATGGAATACAACATTTCAAAAGGAATGAGAAATATGATTTGGGGAGGATATCAATAGACATATGGACAAAATCAGGGAGATCATCAGTGTGGTGCCACTATCCTGAGAAGAAGCAAATCTTGTGTTAAATTTAGCTCATGTGGAGAAGAGAGGAGAAACATTAGAAAAAGAAGGAGGAGGAGAAGGAAGAAGGAGGAAGAGAAGGAGAAAGGGAAGGAGAAAGGGGAAGGAAAGGGGAAAGGGAAGAGGAAGAAGGAAGATGGGGAAGAGAAGAAAGAAGCAGCAGCAGAAGGGTGTAAAGGTAGTGAAAGAGGAATGAGTAGGAGGAAGAAGAGGAGAATGAAAAGACATTTCTATGTACTTATCCAGAGACATAGAACACAGCTGCTGAGATGGACAAGCACAACTGAGAGACATTTCTGCTACTGCCTGCCAATGGGTCAGAGAACTGATGCAAAAATTGAGAAGAACCCATTCCTTCCAGTTTGACTGGCATGTGGACAAGACCCAAAGCAACTACTCGTGAAGCGTATGCATGAGTAGTTTTAGTTCAAAGCTTTGTAGATGAGACTATTATACAGAAGGACAAGTACAAGTACAAAGCTAAGAATCTTATCAACACTGAAGGCTTTGTGAAAGATTTTCTTGGTATTTGTAAGGCTGAGAGAAGCATTAACCTGCAGCTGGACCCCCCATGGGTCAGCACTCTAGGATTTGGAAAGGTGATGACACAGCAGGTATAGAAGATTAGACTGGATACATCCTGGTGAAACCAAGGCATTTCCTGTCTTTGTTTATCACAGCCATGCTTTGCAATTTGACTTTCCTTTGTTCTCATATTTGATGCTTATTCTACTCATCTCCCTCCTGGCTTCTCTCTCTACTTATCCCCCCATTGATTTACACAGCTCAAGCATGCTTGTCTTTTAAAGAACATATTTGTATCCCCATGTTCCTTTATCTTGTGTGGTAAGATGCTCACCTATCCATTTTAACAACCGAGTAAGTAAAAGGTAACAATTTCTTCAGTGTTCCTTTATACTGGTTGGTGATAGAGGCTGAAAACTAACAGAGAAACATAGGAAAATGCCTCACAATTTCCCAGATGGTCATGCTCTGTGCTGCTCAATTTCATACTAGGTGCCAATATCTACTGAAGCCTTCAATGCCTTAACGAAATGATAATACCTTTTATATATCAATTTTACATAAAACAAAGTTGCTTCATGCGTATGGGTCAGTGTTCCTACATGAATAGCTGAGTTCAGTGTTCTAAAGGATTATCTTCATGTCTGAATCCAACACACAGCTATCTATTCTCTTAGAGTGCTAAAGACAGATAAAGTAAAAATTGTTCAGATATTTGGTTAAATGTATGTCAAACTTATATTTTGTCACAAAAGCCCATTTCTGCCTCTAAAGAGTCTTGCCACTTGGTATTAAGTTCCTTGATTTCCAAAAACTTATACTAACTATAAAAAATTAGGGAAAGTCATTCCCTAAAGTCTACTAATGACACCAGTGAGCAAGTTTTTTTTCTCTTTTCTCTTTTCCCTTTTCCCTTTTCTCCTCTCTTCTTCCCTCCCTCCCTCTCTCTCCCCCCCTTCCTTTCCTTTCCATTTTCCTCTCATCTCCTTTCCTTTCCTTTCAAAACTTCCTTCTGCATGCCAAATACATGCTAATTACTGAGCAGTTGTACTTGCCTGAGATATGAGATTCTGGACATGCACAGTTAGCATCCAATAAAGACAATTATGCCTTTACTAATTCCTAAGGATTTTTAAAATTTCCTAGCAGATGTTTCTATATCTTTCTCTATAATATAGGGTGCTTGTCATATTTATTTTTTGTGTATGCTTTTCAAAATAAAATGATACTTTTCACCCATTCCTCATTAACGATAAATTCACAGATTTCAAAAATGTATAAGTATTGCCCCTTACTTTTTATCAGTAGAATACACACCACTAATCTAAATAGTCTTGGTGGATCCCTAAATGATGGAGGTAACAAATCTGGTTACACTACAGAAGACTGAAACTGATAAATTTTTAAATCATAGCTTTTTAATGTAACAGCTTACTCTTTAAATTTTTAATGTGCATTGCAAAGACAATATAAAAGATGGCATACATCAGTCTAAAATGATAAAAATGTCATTATGACCTTCATGGTTTTTTTGTCTAGCCTAACTAATCCCAGTAAACTGCACAGACTGAAGAATGCATCTTCAAACATTGGCTGTTCTTGCCCTTGATTATAATGCTCCCTTTCTCTTTTGCATTTCTCATTTATGCATCTTTTCTTAGAAGAATTAAACTGAAATAGGAAAGCTTTAAATGAAAGTTAGTGACTTGTCAAGGAGACTGGCTTAGATCCTGATACTATAGATTTTCCTTGTTTCAATCATCAAATCTGTCTAGTTTGGCTTTCCTATTTTAAAGAGTCAGCATCTCTATTTTGAAAGATTTACAGTTTTGTTTTAAGAAACCCCTTGTGGTCATTTTTGTCATGCAAATTTCCATTTGAAAGAACAGACTTGCATTGTATTACAATTAAAGCAGGCCTGCTTCTCACCAACATATCTGAGACTAAGTTGTGAACAGACAGAACTATGGAAGGAAAACAGAAGAAGAAGCAGCCCAGAGGTGCAACAGCACCATGGTCTTCTACCGGTGTGTTTAGGATAAACCCTTCAACCATAGTCCATAGGACTATGACTACCTCCAGCAAAAGAGAAAAGATATTTAGCATCACAGTTTTAAAAACATCTTCAACTTTGTAAAATGATACTAATCCAAATTTCTATAATCATAATTATGGAAGACTGTTTCTCAGAAAAGGGTGGCCACCAGGATAGAAAGTAATCAAGATTCTAACTATAAGGGTACTGGGAACAGAAAGGTGACAAAGTTTTAATGCATCTAAGAAGAGTAGGATTCTTGCATGTGGGGAACACCCTTGAGTAATAAATTTCATCCACTTCACAATTGTGTGAGGGGTCAATCTCCTAGTTAGGGGAGCTGTAATTGCTCATTTTCTTCTGTCTACTTCCCAGGCATGTTCTTCTCCAGAGCAATCCAAAGGATTTACCTTCCCAACCCATTGTAAATCTTCATCTGCTGAGACAGATGATCCAACTGTTTCCCTCTTGATTCACACTCAGTTATGATGGCAGATAGCCCATCAGTGTTAGAGCTTCCAAAAGAATGGCAAATTATCAAAAAAAAAAGAAAGAAAGAAAGAAAGAAAGAAAGAAAGAAAGAAAGAAAGAAAGAAAAGAAAAGAAAAAGAAAAAAAAAAAAGAAGAGACCGGCATTCAAGCAGCTGTGGTGAAAACGTTTCTAATTTCGAGTTGGGTAATTCTGTGCACAAGGCATGCCAGCCTTGCTGGGGTGCAGCCTTTGGTACTTATTGGCAACATTTAACTGGTACCCCATCCGTCCATTGTGTCTCCTAGATGTCAAGCTGTACTTCTCCAAACCTGGCTTTGAATTATTTGATTGATATGAGTACAGGTGGAGGTTAGCTATCCATGGGGCAACTGTTACATGACACTGGGACAATTTCTGTCTCTAACAGTTTCTCTGTCTCTGCCTCTCAGATACATTCTTGACAAACTTCTTAGCATGTTAACTTGAAAAAAATTATACCTTGGAATATTAAAAATATTGGAATCACTGATGTAGAACTCTTTTTAATACTCTTTAATTTTATGTGTATGTTTCCCCACATTTGAAGGTCACTGGCTTTTTGGACTACAGGAGTCTGACCAATTCTTCACATGCCTGTCAGGCATCTTGGAAGCTTTTTCAGCATCTCTGGCTTTCCCAGCTCTCTGACCTCTGCATTGCTATTACACAACTCAGTGTCCTTTCTCTCTGCCATAAGTAATTCAAAGACTAACCTGACTGTATTTGTACAGTTGAACAAGTTTTAACCACAGTTTTATGGTATAAGCAGAGGATGACATAGGAAGGAAAAGGTAAATTGGAAAACTTGGTGACTCTGTGCTGAAGTTCACACCCAAGCTACTACTGATGTCAAGAGTTTCCAGATCAAAGCCTTTCCCTCTTCTCTAACAAGTCGTGAGAATGTCTGTCATTAGATGAACAACAATTTCTTCATTTACCCAAGTCCATAGTACTATTTCATGATGAAATCTGTACTTACGAATAGATTTCTCCCAACGCATTACCTGGTCACTTTGCAATCTTTATTGATATTGATAGGAAACAGCATAGATATAGATACTTCTGATAATTATAGACAATATGTTTTTGCACAGGAAATGGATATTACAGTTTCCCCTAGAAACTCCCATGAGATATACAGAACTCAAAAGGCCTCTCCCTTAGAACCTACAGATAGTTAAGAAAAATGTTAGATACAGAACTTTTTGATGGTATCACATCCTACAGTTTGTATGAAAAACTCTTAGGATGCAGCTTTCCTGGGATATAACTAGGTTTGGCTTTTCCCTGAGACAGCTGATGACTCATTCAAATTTCTGTAAGTAATCCCAATATATAATAAACTCACTGACTCATCAAATAGGTCTGGCAAGAAATGGTTTGTTTAGTGTCTTACTTCCAGCCCTATTCCATGGCAATAATGGACCCCCAGAGAATGTCACACAATGAATGTTTATTTCTTTCTTCTTTCTGAATTATAGTTGCCCATCCAAAGAAACTTCCTATTATTTTCCTACTGACTTGATACTAAAATGTTTGTTCCTCCTTTCAAGATGTCTGCATTAGGCTAGAGAGATGGTTCAAAAGGCAATGGTACTTGCTTTGTATCAGGCCTAATTACCTAAACTTAAATCCCAGAACCTGTGTATTTGAAGTAGGGAACTGACTCTAACTATATTTTTCAACCTTTAAACATAGATAAAGTCATGCACCTATACATACATGAAATAAATGAAAGAAAATGAACAGCATCCCAAGAGGTATCAAAAACTTGAATTAAAATATCAGTTTATATTTTTTCAGCTTCTCATGGTCCAGGCATTTATATACTTATGCTTTTATTAATTGCACATTTGTAGGAACTTAATGAATTTCAAATAATCATTATCTTATAGGCATAATTTTCACTTTGAAGAATACACAACAGTTTTAAGAAATTTGGGAATGTATAATAAAAAACAGCTTGCACATGAATTTACCTAAATTCTTACCTATCACCATGTATTCTAGCTTTAAAGCTCTCAAACTCAGTTTTCTTACGAGAGAAAATAAGAGACAATATGACTTTTTAAGACAGCCCTATAACTTGACCATATTTGGAATAATCATTGCGAATTGTAAAAGGTTGCAGTTGAAGGCTTCCTGAGAGGGAAGTACATGTACATAAAGAATGACCAGAATCAGGACACAGTTACTCGGGTTTTTCTTTATTTGCTCTTTGTCTGATAAACTACCTGCCACTTAATATTCTTCAATCCATGCTATTAAGGGCCAGTCATGCCGCCTCTACTATCAAGATGCACATCATCAGCACATGACAGTTCCACAATTTGTATGCAGGTTAGGTCTCTGGTATGCTCTCTTATGCAACTATGTCATGGCTTGATTTCAATGGTTTTGAGCAACCTCAAGCAAGCTTCTTTTCAAGAATTTTCATGAGCACTTTACATATAGAAAGTTAATGTTTTTGTGCTAGTTTGCTTTCTGTTGCTGTACCTCTAACTAAAAAAACAACCCAGGAAAGAAAGGATTCATTTTGGCCCACAGTTTACAGTCATTTCCAAGGGGAGCCAGGACAGGAATTTGACAGCAAAAACAGAAGCAAACTGTGAAGAAAAATGGTTTATTGGCTTAGGCAGCTAGCTTTCTTACATTGTTTATCTACCTGTCTAGGGATGGTAGTATCTGCAGTGGGTTGTACCCCCTACATCAATTAGAAATTAAAGAAAATGTTTCACAGACACACAGACATAGACACAGACCACTATAATATAGGCAATTCTGCAGTTGAAGTCCTCTTTTCTTATATGCATCTAGGTTTATGTCAAAGTGCTGATTGCAGCTGACTATAACAGTTCTCGTAAACGATACTCTGATTTCTCATTTTTTTTAAGGAACACTGTCTTGGTACTTTTTATTTTAATGTTACAAAAATATAGATTACTCAGTTGTCCCATGTCACATGATGGCAGGTGTAAATTAATGCTGTATTTTAAGGAACAAATGGTGGACACCAGAAGCTACTGGGACTGAACTCCTTTAGTAAGAGTTAAAGTGAAAACGGGGAGGAAAAGATTGAGAACATGAGGCGATTATAACATAATATGCTGTTTCCCTTTTCAGCTCAGTTCCTATTAAACCTCGATTCAGAATTATTTTTTTTTGTTTTTTTTTTTTTTCTGGTTTCTATATTAGCCACTGCATTTGTTTCATAAAACTTCATAAACTTTCCCCTACTTAACCAGTTTTGAAGTTTGAAATCTTCTTTGATTTCCGATCCTCACAACTCCTCTCAGAATAGCTAGATGGGATATAAAAAATAGTATTTATTAGAGAGGAAAGAAGCTCATTTAGAAGCCAATGATAAGAATTCTAATTACTTTTCCTGAAGATGTAATTATACAGAGATAACTTCCAATTACAGAAATGGTGGAGAGATGAGAGGGGGGAAAAACATAATTCAATACACCCAACAATTATTTCCTCAATGATTACAGATCCACAGGTCCTTCGAGAATGCAAGAATCTGAACTTGCTTGAATTCCTATTTAACACTCTAAGGAGTTCAAACTTCTCATTCTCTATACGACTTCCTTCTATGACAGGGCAACATTTAACTCGTCAACATACCTCTCCTAGCCATACAAATTATGTGTTCCAGTCACCATATACTTTACTACAAAGAAAAAAATATACAAAATTTAATTTGTTCCTTGGCCATGTAAGTGACTTCTTACCATCTTACTGTGTTATCCAATACAATGCTAGGTAGACTACTCTCCACACCTTCAGAATCATGCTTGAAATGAACAGAGACAAGTGTGTTATAAAGCTTTTCGGGTTTTTTTTTTTTTTTTAATATTCTATGACTTATAGAACTCACTCATCATTTTGTGTTTTATTGAGTAGACTAAAATTTGCACATTGAAGTGTGTCTTGATAGGCAATTTCAAATTAAATGACTAAAACATATTTCTAACATTTTGTTACATAAAGTACAGTCTAGTTATTGGCAGATGTTTAATTTTCAAATCAATAAGGTGCTTTCTCAGGCTTTTAAGTAAAATGACTAGCTATTAAGCTTGTGAAATTCATATTATTTTTTTTAAATAGTATGCTTACCAAGAGGCTTATTTATTGTTTTCCTCACCAACCATTTCAAATGATTTCTTAATTGAAGGCATTTAGTTAAATAACCTGGATCTAAGTATGCAGGTTGAGGTCAACAAAAGAATGTAGGTTGAGTACTGACCTCAGCCTACAGCAGGTGAGAAACCATTTCATTCATAAGAAACAACACAGATTGATTGCCACTGTCATCAGTCAAAGCCATTAATCTACCACCAAATTAAATTACAGACACCAAAATGATGTCTGTAATTTTTAGAAATCAGTTTCGGCCCAAAAAATGACAGCATCCATCTTTACATGAATTTCTTCTCTTCTGAAAGCGATAAGTTTGCCATTCTTAGGCTTTAGAGACAGAGAGAATCACTAGTAGAATCAGGAGTCAGAGATATTTGTAAATATGACAATGGATAAAACAAGGAGAAAATTCCTTTGTGAAGTTGTGACATTTGAAATGACAACACCTGTAGCAAAAATTGTTTTCATTAAAGGACAGTGGGATATTGAGGCATTGAATGCCAGTTAAACGTCCCCAATTCAGCTTTTAACATGGCTCCCTGTAGCATACAGTTAGGGTACAAATGAGAATGTGCCTTGCGTATTAAGGAGCTTGCCTTTATGAAGTGACTTAGGGATGGCTTTTGCAATCATTTCCTTATGGACACGTATAGGCAGAACAGGTTGAAAAATTCCTATGTATATATCACCTATGTATATATAACTTCAAAAATCTATAAATTTTCTAGACTACTGCTTATGACATCTGTCACCTCAATCCAGCTCTTCCCCACCATGCATTTCTGCAGACATATCACATATGCATGTATGAGCAATTTCTCTCTCCCTTCTTCAAGCAAATACCACTTATAATTCTACTCCTTGTGTCACATCTGAGATTTAAATATCAAATCAAAATGCATTGTAATATTCTCAAAATATTAGAATTAGACAGTACCAAGTCAGTTTTGAACTGTCTGTCAATTGTTCTCATATACCATTTCCCATGAGTCTGTCTAGATATGTTTTGTTATTGTTCTAATAAAATAGCAGTACTGATTTTATGGTATACTATCTAAGATGTCCAAAATAACTTCATTGCAACCATTCTCAAACCATATAAATACAGTAATATTCTAATGAATATTATAGTCATAAAGCCTTGGCCCTATGATTGTAGTAGTAATTCTTCCAGTGGAAAATCAATAAGATAGAAACAAGCACAAATCACTGTGTGTCCTAAAACATGTGATGTGGAAAGATATTTCTTGAGATCTGAATATAGGAAATTTTTTGAAGTTATAAAGAAGACACATTGACTTGAGATTTTTGAACTTCCTAGTAACTTAGGCCAAGTTTGCATTTGACCTTTTGGGAAATGACACTTAGATCTTCTGCACACAAATTGTTAGGATCAAGTGAAAATATGCTAGGGCTCACTCAGCATACAATGTAAGCAGTCCATAATGTTGACTCAATATGTTCTGTCTAAACTTTCCCTTAGCCTGTAGTGCCTCAGCTTCAAATTCCTTTCAGTCCCCAGACAGGCAAATGCATGTGGCTTCTCAGAACATGTGGTATTCTCTCTTTGGGGACAATTATTTATTATTTACTTTTCCACTGAAACCCTTAACAAGTTTTTCTTGATCATCACTCTGAAATTATGATCTTGCTTAGTCCAAACAGATGACTGCGAAGGGGATTCTATAGAACTACAACATCTGTCTATCTAATTGCTTGCTCACATTTAGGTTTATCTTGCTAACCCTTGTCTTAGATAAATTAACTATCCTTTTTACTCTATCATCTGACACAGGCTAAGGCCAAATCAACATCATCCTGTAAGTTTATCTATACCCAACAATGACTCTTTTTCTTCTGTTTGATAATTCCATTAGATACAAGCAATTATTTCTTTTTTCATAGGGAGTGAGAAATCACTAGGTTCTTTCTCTTCTGGGAACCAACTTCAAGTAGATGGGAACCATGGTTGTTCAAAAAAGCCTTTATCCCAATCCCTAGAAAATGCACATACACACACACACACACACACACACACACACACACACACACACACACGTTAGTTTGCAAGGCAAGGAGAAGGAGAAGCTGATTTATTAAAAGTGTTTCTACTGTGATCTGGCTGACTACAGTGTAACTGTATAGATCCCCAAAATACCAAAAAACAGCAGGAAGAAACAGCAGGAAGGGTACGAAGGAGGTGGTGAAGTCAATGAACATTGGTGGACATTTTCCACAAAGTAGAGAAAGCAAGGAAATGAGTCTACTCCTACAGTCTCCAGAAAGAAGTCATCCTATAGACACATTAACCTTAGCCCTCTGGTACTCACTTGAGAATTGCCATTTCCAAAACTGCAGTTCTAATGTCCTGTGGCTTTGTGCCTTTAAGTCACTGTAATGATAGTAATCTCTCACAGCAACAAAAATACACTAGCTCAGATCCTAGTTATATATACATGACCCTCTTTCTGCAGTTTTCCTTTTCACATAGTCTTACAAGGTTTAGGTCAGATGTCCAGATTTTTTCTAGTTTCATCCTTTTGTCTGCAAAACTCATGATGTCCTCATTCTTAATGCATATCTAGTATACCATTGTGTAAATAAACCACATTTTCTGTAACCATTCATTGTTTGTGGGATATTTGGGTTGTCTCCAGCTTCTAGCTATTACAAATAAGGCCTCTATGAACATAGAGGAGCATGTGCCCCTGTGGTAGGATGGGACATATTTTTGGTATATGCTACAAAGTGGTATAAGTGGAGCTTTCTACAAGGAATATACACAAGCTACTCTGACACATATACTACAGAGGACTGCCTGGTCAGGCTTCAGTGGGAGGAGAGGTGCCTAAGCCTTGAGAGCATTGATGCCTCAGGGAGTGGGGTGGTCTGGTGTGGGAGCCGGGGGGAGGCAGGGTCAAGGAAAAATTTGGTGAGGAACTGTGGGAGGGAGGACTAGGAACCGGGGCAACAGATGGACAGTAAACAAATTATATATATATATATATATATATATACTTTATATCTTGCTCACTGTTTCCTCCTGGTCCGCCCCCTTCTAGAATCCTTCCTCTGCCCCTCCTCCCTTTCTCCTCTGAGTGGGTTGGCTCCCCACTGTGTCTAACACTCTTTCCCTGACACTTCAAGTCTCTGCTAGGCTAGGTACTTCCTCTCCCACTGAAGCCAGACAAGACAGCCCAGCTAGTAGAACTTGTCCTGGCATAGAGGCAACAGCTTTTGTAATTTTGTAACAGCTCCCACCCTTGTTCTGTTTGTTCATGACCCACATGAATGTCAAGCTGCATATCTGCTACATGTGAGTTGGGAGGCCTAGGTCCAGCCTGTGTATGCTCCTTGCTTGGCCATCACCCAGTTTTATTGCCACCTCTTCCTCAGAAGATAAATACCATCCTTCCCGTCCCTGGCACCATCCTGTCCCTTTCTTTTACTTCCTACATTTGAGCCATGAGAAAGTTTCATTAATGTACAAGAGAACTCTTTACTTCTATGTGGACGTCTACGATGATTTCAAACATTATAATTCATACACTTTCTTCTCTTACCAACCATAACCGCAATCCCTACATATTGATACATGCATGCACTTACTATAGGAGACAGGTTATAGGAGTGAGGAAGAAAAGGGGAGGGAGAGGAGGAAGAAGAGGAGGAGGAGGAGGAAGAGAGAGAGAAAGAGAGAGAGAGAAAAGGAGGAGGAAGAAGAGGAGGCAGAGGAGAGGAAAAAGAAAGAAGGAAGAAGGAGGAGGAGGAAGAGGAAGAGGAGGGAGGGAAGGAAGATGACCCTGAGAGGTAGAGGGGAAAGACAGGAGTGGAGGGGAAGGAGAGGAGAGAGGAAGAGAAAAGGGAAGAGAGAGGGGAAGAGAGAGGGGAAGAGTAGAGACAGCAACATTAAACCAGAAGAATTTTCATTGATTATAAAATTATCATTTTATACTTTGATCCTTTCTAGTGATAAATTCTGCATTTCTTGAAGGATACAAATAACACTATCTGGGCAGATGGTGTCCCTTATTGTTCCAGGTGTGGCTGGTTAGTGCACTTATCAGAGGGGCTGCTGGGTCTGGGCCTTTTCTCTTACCATTCCACTCACTTGCACATTGTTGTTGTTTTCTGTCAATGCTTTCTCAGAGAGCCTTCCTCCCTGCTTGTTTGCTTGGCTTCCTGCCTCTCTCCTCCTGCTCTTTGGTCAGAAGGTACTTTTTCAGAAAGGTAGACCCTGCCTTGTTCTCTCTTATTCTCTTCCTCACCCTCCTACTGTTTCCCAGATCCCTCACAAATCCCCTACTTGGTTTCCATTGATTTTAACATAGTGCTTTCCACCCCATGAAGTGCTAGATGGTTTCAATTTATTGCATCTCTCTCTACACAATTCAAACTCAAATAAAAAAATAAAATAAAATAAAAAATCCAGCCAAATAAAACAAGCTTAGGTGTCATCTTATTTTTCCTCAACAAGTTCTAGTCCTAAGTTCCTACAACAGAAACTTATATACATTGATATTCCTACATCTTCATTTAGTGTCCACATGCTAAATTAGTATCCTGTGTGACTGAACTTTCTACATGATACCTAATAGTTGATGAAGCAATTATAAGACAGCAAGACTTGATAGTACATTTAATAATTGATAATGCATAGCTATTTAACAATAGTTGGTAATATATACCTATATATTACCTCAGATACTAAAAGAAGACACAAGTTAAAAATCAAAGAACTGCCAATAATTCAATAACATTTTTGCCTCATTTTTTTGTTCTGAGTTAGTAAAATATTTAAGTAAAATAAACAAAATTATAACTTTTAACTCCTTATTTTCTCTTGAGCCCCTGTAGAAGTCAAAGGGAATAGTCAGGTCCATACATTCTTTGGGCTTACTACTAAGCCACTGATCTTTAATTTAGCACCTGCATATTAAACTGTGTATCTTTCATGTTCAGCCTATTTTTTTTCCGTAAGTAATGGATGAGGTTGAATTGACACCATTTTGTGAGACATACTATTAGAACTCAATATGTACTTTAAATTAATTTCTCACTTAAGCTAAGTTTGATACAGTTTAGCAAGGAGGAATAAAAGAAGTGTATGGCCTCCTTCTCTCTGTATCACATGGGGTTGTAAAGGTAACTGTAATGTCTGTGGTGTTTGAGTTTAGTACCTGGAATTCAGAGTGCTTATTTGAGACTGTTGGGCACTGTCTTAGGTTTTCCTATCTAGACCCCTCCCCCATTTTTTTTTTTTAAAGAACATGGTTTATTGATGACAGATTCCAGTGCTAAAATGCATCAAAACAAAACAACCCCCCCAAAACCGCATCATCATCATCAACAACAATAACAAACCCCACAACTTGTTATCAAAATCTTCTAACACAACCTCAGATGTCATCTTCAATCCTTGCTTCTATATGTCAGTTCATTCCTAAGCAATGTTTATCAGTTGATATTCCTCAACTGGCAATTAGCTCTCCTGAGAGAAAGTTCCCAGCATCCCAAGGCCTTCCTGTACCCAACCCTCACCTCAAAAACAACTTGCTTTTCCCAGTATACTCACAGTCTTAGCTTATCAAATAGTTTTTGTTCCCCACACCAGTCCTCTTACTTCAGAGGGGAAAAAGGAACATTCTTCCAAATCAAAGGACTTGAGCAAACTTACCTCCTAGTGGCCCAGCCTTGCTCTACCTGTGACCAGATCCTTACCGGGAAGCCGAGAAAGCCAATTTTATTCCAAGTGCTTCAAATGCACTTTATTTATAACACCTGGATGTCCTAGTCAATTATCAATTAGCTCCACCGTGAAAGCTGTACCCACCACAACCTTTTCTAACTTTCCATGCCGTGTTGCGATGAATGAAAAGTATATATATATATTTTCCAGCTGAGGGGAGAGAAACGGAAGGCTAACAAAGAACGGAAGAAAGTAGAATTGTGCGGGATGATTCCACTTTCCTGGGGGGCCGTAGAGAAAGGCACCTCTGAAGCTGCTTTTCTATCTATCCCTACCCTGTGGTTGGCAAGAGGAACTCATGCAGCCCACAGCTTCATTTCCACCTGATGGTGCTGAGGATTTTTATGGGGAAAAAAAAAGACATAATACGCATTCTTATTTAAAGAATGTTTAAAGGCATGAAGTCTAATCTCTGAATTAACTTCAAAGAAACCAAATCCTGATGCAGATAAGAGCTGCTTAGCTTCGGCAGTATGATGGGCCTTTGAAGGCATGTGCTATGCCTACCTCTTCCTGTCTGGGAAACTGAAAATGGGGCAGATCTGGATGCTTTTTTTTTTTTAAACCTGAACCTCATGTAAGAACTAGAAGGGTGGTTGCGGCGGCATGCGTGGGGATAATAAACTATTGCTTGTGGCTGGTATAAAGGGTGTTAACTGAGAGAAAAGAGCAACCAGGACAGCACAGCCCCAGTCCTTCCTGTCCCCATTCCTCTCATCTCAACCCCTCTTCTCCTCTTTCGTTCTTCAAATAAAAATCCAGCCTTTCTGTCATTCGGATAAATAACCTTTGTTGGCTTATTTATTGATATTATTAGAGAACAAATCTACCTCCACTCTCCTTGTGATACTTAAAAACAAACAAACAAGCAAACAGACAAAACTTGATCCTTTTTTAAAAAATAAAAACATTTTATGCATTTTTCAGTCCCTATCACTGAGATTATAAAGGCTTCTGCAAACAAGATTTGAAAGCTTTATATTGTAGTCTGGAGGCCACACACAATCCGTTGATTAAGCTACTTTGTGTAATAAAGTTATTTCTGTCAAAATATTACCTTCAATGCAGCTGGGATTTAAGTATTTTTTTTTTCTTCCTTCCAAGTAAGTGAATCAAATGGGAGAAGAATGCTTGTGTTTTTGTCCTTTAATTAAAAACATAATCAGAAACACAACTGCAGACTATCACCTATGAATTAAAATGCTAATTTCTTTCAAAAGAAGAATTTATTTGATGTTCCCCTTTGAAATATAAGAAATATACAACAAAGAAAGGAGGAGAGCGTGCCATAGGAAGTCAAACACACATTTGCAAAGCTAATTGAGCAAATTCAACACCATTTGACATTTTGCTAAGAGGAAGGCAGTCTTGCAGCTGCATAAAAGAACAGTGCAAATAAAGATGGAGAAAATACACAGTCTAAATTGATCTGCTGAACTCCAAAGCTCTATGATAGCCTTGAAGAAAGTGTGAAATTGAACTATAAGCCACAGAACAACAGCTAGGTCTCGCTACCTCCCCGCCCCCTGCCCCCCAAGCACACAGCTGTAGGTGTTAATACCCCTCTTCCTCTTGATTTGCTTTTCTTTTGTTAGAAATTAGCCCATATTTGAACAATGAGAGTCCTAAATCACAAACCTTCCTCAGGGTTAACAAATGAAACCTAGGCATGATTCAAGTGGGCTTTTCCATGAGAAATGATATAAAGATAAGATAGGATGAACAAGAGTATGAAGACTCAAAATGGAAATTATGTTTCTAATTTATAAGAAGTCAGTCACTGTTCTAATCTGCTAGATATTCCTTGTGTACAAATCCAAAATGTTCACTGATGGTTCACTTGTTTAAAAAAAAAAAATCGTATTTTGAATCTTCTAATAATCACCTTGTTCCTCTGCAATTCTCTGCCACCATCTTTCCAAACAACACATTACCGAAATGAAAACGCTGTAATTAACATCTGAGTTCAGGTTGGCACAGACTTCTCAGTGCTTCAGGGTTGCCAGAACCACATGGAAAAACAAAATAAAGAACTTCTTACATTCTCTGCTTGGGATGCCAAACAGCTGCCAGGAGAGTGAGCCAATCACATCTTCCCTCTGCAGAGATCCCCACCGGACCTCATCAAATGCCAGCAAATATTGAATCCATAACTGATGGGAACCTGGCTTCAGGTGAATCTGTTAACCTCCAAAGGTACTTGTAAGGGCTTTTCAATTTAACCTGCATGTCCTGTAGCTCCTTTCCTGTACCACTGGAAAAATAATGGCTCTTTCCTTTAAAAATGTGGCCTTGGGCATGGGCAGATGCCTGGTGTGCTTATAAAGTTACCTGTCTGCTTTGATATTGGCCTCTCCTTTAATTGCAATGGTGTTGTGCAGAGGAAAGGCCACAGCAGGCGTCTTCCTTTCACTAGCCTGATGAGTACTTTGGGGTCTGTCTTAATAGAGTCCTGTAGGAATATTTTCACCACTGTTCAGAGGAATCAGAGATATCTTGTTAAATTAGTTTCACTCTACAGTGAGGATTTGTTGAGGAGGAGAGAGAGCTAGAGAGATCTGCTGGCAAAGGATGGTTTGTAGATTTGACTCCAGCCCGGGTGGCCTGTGTGCTTTCCTTTGTCATCAGCCCTTCTAAGAGAGTTTATCCACCACCTCATGACAGGGGTGGAATACATGAAGATGCCTTTTCATGTGTAGTGTGCTCCCTGTGTGTGACTGTAGCAGCTCTGCTCTGACATGCCGGTGTCACAGTATATGAAATGCAGAGATGTAGGTTGACTTAGCTTCAGACATACAAGGTGTAGGTACCTGAGGCCTGAGGCTGCAAAGCTTGTGACTCCATACAAAGCAATGTATAGGTCTGTTGCCAGGGCAACGGCTGCCATTTACCCAGAATTCCATAGCCCACCTTTACCTGTAATTAAGTCACCCCCGGTATATAACTGAGCAGCGCTCCTTTCCTCTCTCTCTTTCTTTCTCTTCCCCCTTTCCTTCCCGCTGGCTACCCCTTCCCCTTCTTAAATAAAGCCCACGTGGAGCTATCTGGTCTAGCGTGTCTCATTGTGGTTCACGGTTCCACCGCGGCCCGCAGCCTGGTGCCTGGGGTGCGCACATGTGGGCCACACAGGGAGCAGACAGGACATTCCGGCGAGCACAGAAATCAACGCGGAAACCAACACAAGGGAGGTTGCTTACAGAAAACAATATGAAACAAGTACACAGGTTAAGGTCCTCCAAAAAAAAAAAGTAAATTATCTCAGTAATGGCTGTGAGGCTCTGTAATTATTTGTCCTTTCCATAGGACCATCATGATTCTGTCACTGACTGTTGATTAGTATTAAAATAACAATTATAAATATGTAAGATTATAAAACAAGCCACCCTTCCTTTTCTGAAATCTCTTTGGTAGCTTTTGATTTTTTTTTCCTGGTTAGAATCAGGCTAAGGAGTTCTTTAGGGAACCCAGTTCCTTGTTGAATTTCCAGTTTCTTCCACTGCAAATCCCACTGGCCCAGAAGAAGTGATTTCATGATTTATTAGCATTCAAACAAACTCCGTATAGATCTTCTCATTCCCAGTTTCATCCTTAATATTCTATACCCACTCCAAGTTTGTACATGCCTGGGTTTTGAACTGAATACAGATCTGTATGTGAGATTCCAAAGCCCAACAGGTTTAATCTAAAACTCCTTTTTATTTTTACATGGTTCGCACTGCATTTTGCCCAGCCGAGTTGATAAATTATTAAGCAAATACAACATTAAGAGGGAAATGGTGGGGAATCAAGAGTATACAAAAATTAAAGTTAAAGTCCTTATGCATTATGAAATGGAATCATTCACTAAAATAATCTTGACTCCAGGAGACGGTTTAGGTAGCACATACTGTATATCACACTGAGTGCTGAGAATGAATTAACGTTCCTAAACGATACATTAAATGTTCACTCCCTATTCCCAGAACATGGAGCAATGATATTGGTGGACTTTTCAGTGTTACTCAAGAAATCAAGCAAGAGAGTCAAGATTGAAGCCATATTCTACACTGCATCACATTTTCTTTCTACTCTAGTTTAGTTATATCTTAGTACTTAAGTTAAAAAACAAACAATAACAACAACAAAACAAAACCAAGTTTTGGAAGTATACTCATTGAGGCTTTCAGTGTGGCAGATGACTTAATTGTATTTCCCAACTATACTGGAATTTCTCCTTTCCCCAAGTGCTTAGACAATTAGCTTTTCTGTCTTCTCAAAGGACACACAGATGTTTAGAGCAAACATTTATACTAAATTACTTGCATTATTTAAGTAAAATCACAGCTTCATTCCTGGTCAATGCAGTCTATCTTCCTAATAAATATACCTTGTGATTAATTCATTTATGCTTTCTAATACAGTATTTCTCTACAGAGTATTTTATATTTTCTCCTGGCCATTATGCTTTATCATCTCCAGATTTGGAGGTGGGCTTATTTTTAAATTTAAAGAAAGGTTGCATTAAAAATGTTTTAAAAAAGATTTTTCCATCAATTATCTTCTTTGTGATTTTTTTTTACTCCTGCATCTGTTTTTACTTGAAGGTGGAGCTTGTCTACTTAATGATATGTTTACAAAGAATAATTTCTTAAACCAATGGTTTTCTAAGGATTTCTTCTTTCTACAGTCAGGATCATCTGGCTGATCTATGAGATTATAACATTTTTGAAATGGTCCAGCAAATATGGAGGTAGACAGGTAAAAATTTATGTTATATAAAATGTATAGTCTGTCATTATTTAATTCAAAGAGGCAAGTCATATATTCTTTTAAATTTCAAGCATAATATTATACCCCTTGTATATAATATAAATAATTATATATCACATATAATATACATATATATGTATATATACAGGATGCATATATATATTCAAATTATAGATATATGCAATTCATCTCTTCTACAATTGCCAAATAATCTGAATAATCTTGTGTGTTCTTTATTGGATGTTTATTATTATCAATATCAAATCTGCTTTACAATCATAATTTAGACATGAGTTTAATATTTCAATTACTAATGGTAGCAAGAAAGCTTCCTAGGGATATTATAGAGTTTTGTTATAAAATATATATCACAACACTGATTATTCTGCAAATTATTGAAAAAATGGGCAGTGGTAATGGACTTTTGGTACCTTTTGATAATAGACTATGGTATTTACCTTTTAAACAATGGATTACGGTGCATTTTATGTATTGGAATATGGTGGAACTATTAAAATTATGTGATAGAAGACTGAAACTCTGTGTTTGAATACCAGTAATGCAGTGGTAGAAATCAGAATGAACATTTTCTGTTAGTTCACGTATAAATAAAAAGAAAAGATACAAATTGTCTTTAAAAGTCACATTTAGTTTTATAGATCTTGAAATGTTGCAATTTTAGTTTGTCGGAATCTTGTAAGCTGACCAACATTTTTTGAAAAATGTTATTATCAATTCTTTGAGAATTCCATACACAGTATGTTGATCATATTCATGATCTTCCCCAACTGCTCCTCTTACAACTACCCACCTTCTCCTAACAACCCAACTCTACTTTCAATCTGTCTCTTTCTGACTTTTAAAAATCATCCAGTTGTGTTAGCCAATTACTCAGGTACAGGGCACCTTGGAGACTGTTCAATAAATATGGCAGAAGTCTCACATCAAAGCAAACTGACTCTCTTTCTCCCTTAATGAGCTCTACATTATTTGTGTTTTAAGGGCTTATTCTTCAGTGTGGTGTTTCCTTTTCGTTGTCCTGGTTCCTTCTATGTTGGAACAGTTTTCAGATTCTTAGCTGATATCATTGTTTATGTCAGCAGAAATTACTCCTGGTATAACTACATATATTTTCCTTTTAATCACACCAAGCCATGACAGTGAGCACCTATAGAGAATATCTTGTGTGCTATATGGATATGTATCACCTGTCAATTTAAAAACCTATAACCTATAGGAAAGGGCAGACTAGAAGGTGGGACATCCGGTAGGCGGAAAGAATTCTGGGATAGAGCCAGGCAAAGGTGGAATGGCTGGGGACGATGTGAGAAGGAAAGTACCTGAGTAGAGGTAACCAGTCACGTGGCAGAATGTAGGTTAGTGTAAACGGATTATTTTAAATTATTAGCTTAATATATTTGTAAATATATTTTGAGTCTGAATAAATATTCTGAGATCTTGGCACTGGTAGGAAAAGTATGCACTTTTACAGCTCATTGTAAAGTTTCTCTGGTCAGTGCAGAGAACAAGAAGAACATACAGTATTAAGATAAGGGTTGCATACCAACGTGGGAGAAAGATGTATCAAGGAAAGAAAGCATCCCCAAGGAATTTCCCACTGGAGCCAAGTCTCACCCTTATGTATTTTGATGGTATCTAAATCTATCTGTTCTCAAATCATCTGTAGCTGTGCTAAATTATCCTACCCTATATTCCACTCTTGTACATATGATCTTGGGTTTAAGTATTTGACTTTTGAACATTCTAATCAATTTTGGTACAGGTTAACTGTGCTTGGCAATTACTTGTTAAGGCCAGGTATTCCAAACATTTTCCAACTTTGTAGATAAGCACAACTAAGAAAATAATTGATATGTTTTTACATTAATGCTTCTTTATATCTTCTAGGCAAGAAAAGCAGACAATGTAAACAATCTATTGATGTTCTTTTGATTTAGCATTCTGGAATACTGTGCTACAATATTTTGGTTTATTTATATTCATAGTCATTTTCTAATAAACACTTTCCACTAATGGTCATGGGTTTAAAAGGCTTTTTGTTAATATGGTAAGGCTGTGAGTGACTGAGTATCATATCTTTTGAAAATCTCAGCTTTTAATGTGACCATTACCCATAGAAGAAATCAATGATTTCATCAGCTTAATGGGGCTATTGCTCCTGTGTTCAATTTATTATATGGAGGCATGAGTGTGCCATTGCAGATGGCTTTGAAGATTTCAAACAGATTCAATTTTAGTTTCTGATTCAAAATTCAGAGGATGTTCTTGAAGGGCTACAGTAGTTGATAGAAATTATACATCAAAATAGGGTACCAAAAAAATAAAATAAAAAATAGAGGATAAGAGTGAAACCTAGCCTGGAAATGGAAATCAAGGGCATTAGAAAGCAAAGTCCTTATGCCTAGCCTTCTATTTAGTTTTGTGCACTATCGCTATTGTAAAATTTCAGATTTCAGTGCTGTCACCCTGTTCAACACAAGTACTGACAAACTTGAAATGATCTCCCTGATTGCTAAGGAGTCAGAATTGGCCATACCTGTCCCAGTTTCCTCTGAGTTCTCTCTGCAGAGATGGTGATGCTTAGAACATACATCTTGGTTTGTTTGTTTTCTCAGCTATTGGGGATCTAGGTAGGACAGACTCTCTGGCTTTATTAAGATGGGAACAGAGATCTTTTTTAACCCATGAAGGGCTGGGATAGGTGGTCTTTCTCAAAGTATTATCATGAAAGTCATGTGACTTTAAACAGCTGCCATATTCATCAGTTTAGTCTTTAAGTCTTACCAGTCATAATGTTCTAGACCTAGGAAAAAAGTGGATCGGATAATAGAGGGAGAGGTTTCTGTTTTTTTTTTTTTCACAGAATCAATGAAAGCCAACCCAAGTACCCCACAGGTAACAGGCCTCCTTCCTCCTTCCCCATCTCTCTTTGTTTATTTGAATGCTTAGATATATGTGGTGCAGATGTGGGTCTAGACACATTCAGAACTCAGAAGTCAAGCTCTGGGAAGTGTCACTATAAGATGCTATCCACCTGACTGTCCTTTGTTAGCATTTCTTTAGACTGAGTCTTTTCTTGGCTTGGATACAGCTGAGTAGATTGGGATCATTATGTAGCAAGACTTAGCTTGTTGTCTGTCTCTTCCTCCCCATCTCAGAGTTCACAGAAGCATATTACTTCATTTGACTTACCATATTTTTATGTTGTTTCTGGGAATCAAAATCAGCTTGTCATACTTGTGTCGCAAGCTTTTCGACTTAGCTATATCCAGACTGAGTTTGCTAATGTTCTAGTGTTTCTCTTAGGTCAGTTTGATGGCCTCACTTATATACAAAGAAATAGCTCATGATTACTTCTAAAAAGGCAACTTTTAACACACACACACACATGCACACACACATGCACACACACATACTCACACCCACACAATCATGTGAGTGTACACACACACAATTAATAGCCATACACATATTTTTAAGAAGGGTACTGGCTAGAACTATTTTCTGATATTGTTCTGACTGTCACATGCCAGAGCATGCACACATATTCAAGCAAAATCACAAACAAATAAATGTAAACAAAATATACTGAGCATCTGTTATATATCTTTAGAAGGGACTTAAACTAGTTTTATAAAGGATGTGATGACTGTAGTGTTTCTTCCAGTTGTGATAATGCACAATCCCTCTGTACCTTCACCCAGGGATTTGGACCTAGGCAAAGGCATAGAGATTGGGTCATTGGTGGGACCATTACTTTCTCATGCTTAACTAAAACCCATTTTAGAGACTTGTATTACTGTGTATGTATAATGTAATAAGAATGTCCTACATATTTAAATGGTGGTTTCAAGTAGAAAAAAATGTGACTGGAGGCTGTTTACAGTCATTTATTCTATCTCTTAGAAATTTTATATCTTTTATATTTCCTGAAATGAAAAAAGGAAAGAGACAGACTAGTGAGAAAACACCTTATATTATTGGGCTTCTGGTAAAGCAGTCTCAGGATCCCATAAAGACTTTGACTTCCTCAAGCCAATTGAAATTAAGTTTTGATTCTTTCATGTTAGAACCTCAAATAAACAATAGGAATGCATACCTAAATTGATGGCTTATAATGCTAATAAAAAGTGTATTGATAAAAATAAAGATGGGAAAATGGAACAGAAAATAATGACCCCCAAACTGAGTTTAGAAGTGTGGCGTATTCTCCTTGGGATTTTTAAGTCAAAGCACGAGTATACACACATTCTCCCAGACAAATAAACAGCCATTGTATGGCCGTCCTGCTGAACAAATTATTTAGCTAAGTTTTATAATATGTGCTTGCTTTCTTTCTTTCTTTCTTTCTTTCTTTCTTTCTTTCTTTCTTTCTTTTTTTTTTTTTTTTTTTTTGGTTTTTTGGATTTGTTTTTTTCAAGACAGGGTTTCTCTGTATAGCCCTGGTTGTCCTGGAACTCACTCTGTAGACCAGGCTGACCTCGAACTCAGAAATCCACCTGCCTCTGCCTCCCAGAGTGCTGGGATTACAGGCATGCGCCACCACCGCCCAACTATTAAGTCAGGTCTCACTTTGGGTGCCAGGCAGTCTCTGCCACTGCGTTCTTCCTACTTCAGACTCCTGGATGCAGAAATGGAAGAGCATGCCATTATGATTGGTTCTCATTAAACCATTTATCATGAAAAAGTTATTATATTTATTACAGTAGTCACCAAACATACTATATATCTGCCCCCAGCCAAATGCTTTTAATCCTTTCTCTTAATCACTCTTCAGTACAAGAGGGATTTACTACTTCTTAGTTTCTATTGTACAGGTGAGTCTAGGGTGTTTGAGTGACAAAATGAACTCGTCTTTATTTGGTTGTGATGGGTAGAGGGTGCAGCAGAAAATGTAGACAAGAATATTGCCTTCGGCAGGTCATGGATAGACGTTGGAGATATGTTAGGGATTGCATAAGTATCTGGAAAAATATGAGATTTTAAAAAGAAGAGTGACTCTGTCAGTCTTGAAAGTTTAACTCACTGAGATGTATTATAAGCTTGCATTGAATTTGTGTTAAGAATGAGCAAAATAACTATATAGATTTGAGTAAAAATCTTCAGGACTTACACTCTAATACTGATAGATGAGTGGATTAATTTTGTGTTCGCTCATCTCTAACAGAGGCATGGAGTTTGTCTCAAGCTCCTTTCCAAAGACTCTGTCATGTTTCCAAATGACACACAGCATTTTAATGACACTTGGATCTGTAGAAACTCTGGAGAGATTACTTATTTGCTTGTATACATTAACTGCTTTTAACGTCTAGAACTGGGAATGAATTAGGTAGAGAAGGATTCCTGTGGAAGTCGACTGCTTTGCGGAGGCTATCCTACTGAAGGGTAGAGGGCTGACATGGTGGCTTAGCAGCTGGTTCAAACATTTAGAGTCCCTGGATGTTTAGGCTCTGATCTCAGCAGGGCTTACTCAACCATTCATCCTTCCAAGGTAGAGAAATTGAAAGTTTCACAATTTAGAAAGTATGTGTCTTTCAGATAATGCCTTGAAAAAAAAAGTAAATTCTATGTGAACATTAAAGAGTGAATAGCAGTATTGAGGAACAGGGACCACCTCTGTGTCCTTGGCCTAAATTCCCTCCTTCCCTAATGTGGTACTGCAGACTCTTCAGTTGCTAATACTTAACTGAGGCAAAGTACATGCCATTTGTCTGGTCTCCGGCATCCTTCAGAGTGAAATGAGTTTTATTAGCAAACCTATTTTGACTTACTGAGTCCCTCCAAAAGTCAACTCCAGCTTCCCTGTGCCTTTTTAATGATGTCCCCATCACAGGGACTCTAGCCCTCTCAGACTGGAACAAACACGCTCTGTAGGTGAAAGGTAGCTTGATCTCTACCACGGGAGGTCTGCTGTCACACTCTGATACCAGGGGAAATGCCACCTCTGTAGCTTCCCTGCCCTGACGATAACCCAGCTATGGTACTGAGAGAAGCAGAAAAGGATAATGTGAGGGAGTGAAGAGCACAGGACCTGGGCGATCTCTTACTGCTGTCCCTTTTATTTTATTCTATTATAGGATTCCAGTCTCTGCAATAAGTCAGGATTTGCTCAGAAATGCAAAACTGCTCTCATGACCACTTATTCTACTACAATCAAAAAATTTCTCACACACTGATTATTTTAACAATGTTATATATTCTTGTTTTTAGAACTATAGGTAGTTTATTCTGGTGTGACGTTTCTATGTGTATTTTCTTGCTTCATGTTCACTGCATTCTATCCCCCATCACCTAGGGATGTGTTCCTTTCTATTTGTTAAACAAACCCATTGCCAGACCATGGAACTGAAAACATGAGAACCAGCCTTCTGACTTTTGAATTCCAAGATTAGAAGTTCACATGTAAGGCAATAAAGAAGCACTAGTTTTCAGAGTACATCCTCTAACCTCTGTATACCTAATAAACTTTGTGCACTGTATAAAATGGAGCAGTGACTCAAGCTATATTGATGATCATGAAGCACTGAAACCAGGAGTTAACCAACAAACTTTGAAAGATGGAGAATCAACACTCAAAAGTATATGGCAGTGGAGGGTCACCTAGTGGCTTCATTAGCTCTTCTCTCTAATGAAAATATGTTATCTATGTCTTAAAAAGATCAAGATTGGTTAACTGGACGAATATAAGAATTTTAACGGAGGGCATAGCCCTCAGGGATGCCTAAGAAAGTTATAATTCATTCAAGGTTTTCTGAGACAAAACTTACTTGGTGCATTACTCCTTAGAAACCAGAGAGTCATCCCTAGTAGACTACCTTTCTTACTTGTTCTTTTCCCCTGGGAAGTAGAGGAATGAACTCAATTAAATTTCATCTAATAAGGGAGCACAAAATAAAAGGTATATTTCTAAAATGCGTTATGCCTTCTTACAAATGCCTAAATATTTAGGAAGCATATGCTTTTTAACTCTGTCCAAACCAAGCAGACACTAGTGATCTGTATATTTAAAACAGTAAGTCAGCAATGCTGGTTGTGGAAGCTTGGGGATCTGAGTTCAGATCTATGCAGCCCCTGTAAAAGCTGGGTATAGGGCATTCATCTGTAATCCTAGCAGTGGACAGGAAGAGATGGGATAATACTTCAGACTACCTGGCAAGCTATTCTTACAAATTCTTGGGCTGTGTGATCCCTGAGAGACCTTGTCTCAAAAATCTAGTGTGGATTACCATAGAGCAATGAAAATATAGACCTGTTGGACAGCCCCACCCTATACCAACAATACTCTGTGTGAAAACAACTGCTGTTTCATAGTACAGACAAATGCTACCCTCTCTGAAGGTAGGTACCTGTCATGCTACTAACTTTGGTATACACAGGTCAAAGCATGGCCTCTCCCCTCCCTTTGTTTCTACATACTCTCTATAAAGAGACATGTCTAAAAAGTTAAAGATAACCATCCTATAAAACAGAATTTTGGTTGTGCTAGTGAAAGAAAATGTTTTGAAAATGATTCTTAGTATGATAGTCAAGGAGGAGAAAGACCTTTAATGTAGATGGAGGTGAGGACTGTAGAGGTTGAAGTTTCAGGGTCTTGAGTGAGTCCCACCAGAATCTACATCTTGATCTTCCTATTAACTCATAATTGCATCAATTTGTATTCAATTACTTGAATACAAATTGCCTCAGTTACCTTATTTCTAAAGGAAGAGTGAGAAGACTTTTGCTCCCCTAGTTCTGAGTGAATTTGTGGATGGAGTTTGTAGCATATAAAGTGTCTAATATATGTTAATTATCACTCCTTTTTAAAAAGCATTTGAGTAAAAAAAAAAAGAGGCCTACCAGACTTTGTAAGTAAAAATTAGTGTGGTAATTTATTACTGGTATTCAATAAAATATTTGTTGACAGAATATGCTCAGAAGCTGAAGTAATAAAGAGAGTATAAGATTCCCTGAGGATATAGCTCAAAGAGTGAATAAAGTCTCAGATTTATATTCCTTTCATGCTATTAGACATCTGCCAATTTCCAGGTAATGTACTAAGAAATTTCATGTATGCAATTCCATTTAGATTTCTTGACAATGAGCTGTTGTGAGCCTGTAAAATTGTTGCCCATTTATAGAGGAAAACAATCGTATACAGGGCAGTGAACTGATTGCTGTCAAGTCCCATATTTGTAAAAAGGATTGGCTATAGGCTCCTTGAATCACAGTGTAGAACTTTCTGACATAAATACTCCTCATTCAGAAAACAAATGCATTGCAAAAACAAAACTTAAAAAAAAAATAAAAGATTTAAGAGATGGAGTGAGTCATTTTAGAGGAAAAAAAATCTCTATCTACCAATATATAGACACTAAACTGTAAATGAGTTAACATAGAAGTGACAAGGAGCAAAGAGGGTGTCCAGGCAGGACACAGATAACACCCATGAGCAATATGGCAAGAGTAAGGAGAATCAGATGAAGGATGGCATCTTCAGAATGGTGCTCTTAGAGTGGCGAGGATAATGATAATTACCAGTGGACTCATAGAGGGTTATTGGAATCAAGAACAGGTCTACCCGAGTCATTCAAGAAAAGGTGTGTGTGCATGGGTGTGTATATGTTTGTATGTGTGTTATGTGCGTGTTAATGTGTATGAAGTTGGTTACAAACATTCAGAGCTAGAAGCAGACCATGAATACCATTTTTACTGTTCTCCTCTGTATCATTCATGACAGAGGCTCTCGCTGAATCTCTCCTGCTAGGCTGGCAAGTCACTGAGTTCTGAGGATTATTCTTTCACTGCCCCATATTTGAGCTACCGTATCCAGCTTCCATCTGAACACCAAGGATTAATCTCAGGTCCTCATAACTAGCATGCCAAGCACTCTATGCACTAAGCCGTATCCCTGGCCCAAGATATATTTTCTATAATAAACTCTTAAGCTTGCAGGGTAAAATTCAGTGTTTCTCATCACTTCTATTTGCAGTTTACATTTTCTCACATGCTATTATTTCACTCTTGTTGCGAGGTTTTGATACCACTTCTAGGAATTTGTCTGTTGTCATTGGACTCTGACAAGGAAGTAGGATCATATAAGAATATTAGAAACAGTGACTACGAGGTTTTGTTTACTACTTTCCTTAATTACTATCTTGTCAATCACATTTACTACCTCACTTGTTTAGTTTGTCTTTGATCTAAGATCTGACCTTTTTATATATATATATATAATTAGAATGATATAAAAGGAGGCTGGAGAGAAATAAACCTGTGTCAGCTTCAGTATGGGCTGGAGTCATGTGATAATTTTGTCTAATTGTTTTTTTCTTTTTCTTTTCTTTTTTTTTATTCAATATATTTTTTATTTACATTTCAAATGATTTCCTCTTTTCTGCCCCCCCCCCACTCCCCGAAAGTCCCATAAGCCCCCTTCCCTCCCCCTGTTGTCCCACTCACCCCTTCCCACTTCCCAGTTCTGGTTTTGCCCTATACTGCTACACTGAGTCTTTCCAGAACAGGGGGCCACTCCTCCATTCTTCTTGTACCTCATTTGATGTGTGGAGTATGTTTTGGGTATTCCAGTTTTCTAGGTTAATATCCACTTATTAGTGAGTGCATACTATGACTGATCTTTTGAGACTGGGTTACCTCACTTAGTATGATGTTCTCCAGCTCCATCCATTTGCCTAAGAATTTGTGTATATATACCACATTTTTTGCATCCATTCTTCTGTTGAGGGATACCTGGGTTCTTTCCAGCTTCTGGCTAGTATAAATAGGGCTGTTATGAACATAGTGGAGCATGTATCCATATTACATGCTGGGGAATCCTCTGGGCATAATTCTCACTCCCTCTCTTGAGACCCTGAGCTGGCTTGGTCACTCTTTCACATGCATCTTTGCTATTACATGGTACCAACTCATACTTCTTCTAAAAATATTTCTTGTGTTTATTTCTAAGAGTGTGAACAATTTTCCTGTGTGTATAAGTGTGAACCATGTGTGTGTCTGGCAACCACAGATGTCAGGGTTGCATATTGGATGCCCTGGATTTAGAATTATGGATGTTATAAACCACCATGTGGGCACTGAGACCTGAACGTGGATCGTGTACAAGAGCAACAAATACTAATATTCTCTGTATTCTCTGTTCTCTGTCTCCAGACCCTGCATCCCAAGCTTCTTACTATATATTTTATTTCAGGAGATTCTATTGCTAGCCATTGGCAGAATCAACTAAACAACAATTTCTCTAGACAATTACATTTGTATCTGAAAATCCAAAAAAAAAAAAAAAAGTCTGCTTAGAATATAAGACCAGCATCTCAAGAAGATTCCCAGAGAAGCCAGTGTATCTGAGGCAGTTCATTACACTTCTGAAACATTTCACTTGTTTAGAAAAAAGAAACTAAGCTCAGAACATTAGGTCTGTCACTTGTACAGAGACTGAATCATCTATAATGTAGTGATTTAATCCATGTGAGTCCTCAACAACAAAAACAAGAAGAGAAAATGAGCATTTAGTGCAGAAGTAAAATGAACATTACTTCTTTCTAATTATTCCTTAGAGGCCATAAAATCTCATTTAAACAAAAGCCAAATACTGTTCTATTTTTAAAATACAGTTACAAAGGAGTTTGAGAGGCCTGTGCATCATTCTAGAATTGGGGATGGAGAACTTGTAGTTCTTAGTCTGTGACATAAAAGGCTAAAAGTAACACGCAGTTTAACTTTACAAATGTGTCCCTGCTAGGACAGTTACACAGACTATTCCCTCTTTTCTATATATTTGTGGTGACCAGTTTATATAGGTGAAATCAAATACTCATCCAATTAATAATTTGTAACAATTGTTTACCTTTGAGATATATATGATTAGAAACATTAACTTTATCTCAAAAAAGAGATAGCAGGAGTCCTGGCTCTCAGTAACAGATTTTATGTAGGCCACATATCTACTTACTCATCCCTGCGGTGCATTTGTATCCCATTGCTAGAGGCATCCTTAAAGCCCTGGTTGCTGGCCTATTTCCCCTGCTCCCCTATCAATATCTGAATACCAGCATCATTTGCTTTTGAAGGAGATACAAAGTATTCACTGCTTGCAAAACCAAGATCATTTCATAAACTATATGGGCTTTATGGATCTCTTGTCCATGTTTGTGTTTGTGTGTGTGTGAGAGAGAAGTCTAATTAATTAAAAACAAAAAAACAAAACCAAGCAGCCAAGATGCATCTATTCATTTAGTTTTCCCGCGTTGTATGTTTTGTTCGATGGGCAACTGTAAATAAGCAGCCTGTCATTTAAAGCAATTTCAGGTGAGAGTAATTTAATTTCAGCCTCGCACAAAGTAAAGGTTCTTCAGACTTAAGCAGTTCTTCAGTCAGTAACTGCAGTTCGTTTGCTGGGAGACTTTGAAATATAGCAGAAAACAGGCTGGCTGGCAGGTTGGTTTGTGCTGCAAGATACCCTGACAACCTGTCAAAGTCCCACTTTTCTCACATTCTACCAACTTCTCTTCTCTAAAGAAAGCATGAAATGTCAAAATGACAGGTGCCGCAGCGCAGCAGCATCCAGCTTCTGGGCCCATTACCTCAGGAAGGGAAGACTTGAAAAGTTGTGCAGGTGACATATGCTGAAGACTGATAGGATTTGCCAGGTAAAGGGCTGGCTTGATGGTGCTGATGTTAACCCTTTAGGATTGACTAATTTGAGCTACAACCTTTGGGAGGACAATCTAGACATAGTTAGAGAAGAAAACCATACAGATCTAGGGCAATAATCTTCAACCTGTGATGAGGCATCCATCTTTTTCATAATTGGGGATTTTCAGCTATTAATTTATTCCATGAAACCAACACAGCGTAGTTAAAGGATATCTGAAGTTATAAGTTTGATATTTTTAGCAGAAAGACGAGTCATAAAGCTAGGAAGGAGATTAAACATGGTGAACAAGTAAAACTACATATATTTCAGTTTTGGCTTTGTGTGTGTACCGTTTTAGAGAGTTAAGTGTATATTAATTGGAGAAAGTTCATTTAAATTAGGACTGAACTGTGAAATTCAGCTTGAAAATTGCCAATCTATTAAGTTCATATCCTATCTTAAATAGATAAGTGTAACTTTTGGTGTTTAGTTATTTCTTGAAACTTAGAGCCCACTAAGATATTGATGTTTTTCTAAGTGTGAATAGCTTTAAACTGAATGCCACGTTGCCACTTTACACTAAACAAGCTTATATGAGTATAATAGAAATAGTTTAGTATCAGCAATGTGAAGCACAGATAGTCAAGGCATCTACCCGAACCTGGAGGAAAGGTCTGAAGGATTTAAAGAATAGGAAGCTTGATTCTCAAGCTATAGAGCTCTATACAGTTAACTGCTATGGATTCAATGTTGTTTGTCCTCCTGACAGTTCATGCACCTGAAGACAGGCCCAAGAAGGTAGGGTCTGTCAGGTGCTCTAAAATCATTTGGGTGTGCTAGGTTGGGAGAAAGACCTTAGGGTATTTGGGGTATACCCTCAAAAGGAAATACTGGTCTCTTCCACTGAATTATCATTGGTGTGTCTTCTTATAAAACATTGAACATGACCATGAATCTTACTCTGACTTCTTAATTTAATATACCCTGCTTCAAAGATAGCCATTTCAGACAACAGTGAGAGGAGAGGCCATTGGACCTGTAAAGGGCTGATGCCCCAGAGTAGGGGAATGCCAGTCAGGAAAGTGTGGGAAGGGTGGACAAGGAAAGGGGGAATGGGATAGGGGATTTTTGGAGGGGTAACGAGGAAAGGGGATACCATTTGAAATGTAAATAAAGCAAATATCTACTTAAAAAAGATATCCTGCTTCTTTACAAATCTGCTCCACCATATGTCCTAGAACTGCCCCTCACCAGAGATGAAAACAAATAATCTAAAAGTGGCAAGTAAACCTCTTCCCTTAATATTACTCTACCAGACATATTTCAGTTCAGTAAGAAAAATAGACTATAGCACTAGTAAAATATTATTGTCCTTTTAGGATAAAACACTAACAGGCAAGGAAGGAAGGAAGGAAGGAAGGAAGGAAGGAAGGAAGGAAGGAAGGAAGGAAGGAAGGAAGGAAGGAAAAAGGAAGAGAGGAAGGAACAGCTCTACATTTATAACTTCTGGGTAGAAAACAAAATTTAATGGTCGGAGTCAGCAGATGTACTCCTGTCTGTTCTCTGTGAAATAACATCATGTAGCAAGCTGGGAGTTCATACACTGCAGGTGTACTGCAAATAACTCTGCGTTTGGACCTGGTTGTCAATTCATATTGTCCACAAGGTATCTATCCACTTACAAAATGGAAACTCTTGATGTGTCTGGCTCATAGCATCCTGGGGAAACAAATGTGATTCTGTGTGTATCCAGCCGCTATTACATAATTATATCACTATAAACCCAGTTATAGAAGACTCTTTTCTTTGTTTTCACATGGAAATATAAAATGATAAGGTACTAAATTAGAATTATGAGTCAGACAAGGAGATTTTGTAGCCAGAAGAGAGTTAGGACTATATTACTTCAGGAACAGGGGCTTCAATTAGCCAGTCTGTTTAATATTTACACAATGGAATACTACTCAGCAATTAGAAACAATGAATTAACAAAATTTTTTAGGCAAATGGTTTGATCTGGAAAATATCATCCTAAGTGAGGTAACCCAGTCACAAAAGAATACACATGGAATGAAATCTCTGATAAGTGGATATTAATTAGCCCAGAAGCCCTGAATACCCAAGGCACAAATTGCTTCACAAATGACTCCCATGAAGAAGTATGGAGAAGGTCCTGATCCTGGAAAGGATTGATCTAGCATTGGAGGGGAATATAAGGACAGAGAAAAAAAGGAGGGAGGTGATTGGAGAATGGATGGAGAGAAGAAGGTTTATGGGACATATGGGGGGGGGGTCCGGGAAAGGGGAAATCATTTGGAATGTAAACAAAGAATATAGAAAATAAAAAAAATATATAAAAAAGATTAATCAAAAAATATGTGACTTACAATCTTTACAGTACTGTAGCTAAATATGCTTACAAAGGCAGAGAGATACTAAACTGTGTCACTAAGTGTCTGGTGAAGATTTAGAATAGCAATGGCTGGTATTACCAAACATTTTATCAATCCCCTGGCAAAGTACTAGAGTTAAAAATTATATACATTCTTTAACTTATCTCATGTGTATCCATAAGAATCAGTACCATCATTCTCCCTACTTGAGAGAAATAAACTGTTTTCTGCAGATGTTTAGTTTAAAAACTCCATGCTGAATATGAAGGTGGAATACCAAACCACTGGGTTGTGCTGCAGCTTACAAATCAGAGAAGAAACAGAATAGAGTAAGATGTTTCTGGTGGGTCCTCTTACTCTGGTGGAAAACTGCCATAATCTTGTGTCAGGGATCATCTTTGTGGAAATAATTTACCTAGAACTCTTATCTGTACTGACATTAGTCTTAAGTCTCCTTCAAGTGGATCCTAATAACTCCAGTAAGGTTCACATTATGGTAGCAGTTGCTACTCTCCGTAAGGCTTTATAACTGTCAAGATGAAAGGAGGAAGTCTAAGTAACATCCTATACAGGAGGCCTTTCTGCTCTTCTCTTCATTGAGGTTTATCTGCATCTTTGGAATAGAATGCTCAGGAGACAGCCTCGCCTCACCCAGCATGCTTGTCGCATGTTGTAGTAAAAAGTAGCTGAAGTGGGGTGTTGGGGGGTATGTCTCGGAACAGTGTGTGTGGAGAGAAAGAGAGATACAGAAGCAAATATTGACCACTCAGAGCATTCCTAGTTAAGTAGGAGGGTCCAGAAAGGGACCTCTGACACAATTACTTGCCATGTTCATTAGAAATATTATAATAAACGATTGACATTAGAAATATTCATTAGAAATATTATAATTTTTCTAATGTTCATTTCTAGATATTATAATATCTCTAGTTCATTAGAAATATTATAATAAAAATTGTCATTTTTTTTGCCAATTCTGAAAATTATTTTCTTTCCACTGTTGAAGGGGAGCTGCAAGGGTAGAGGGAGGGACCACAGAAAAAATGGTGACTGAAAATCTGGAAACTAAAGATATCACGATAATTTTCTTTGGTCTTCTCTCAAAGTCACACTAATTTCATTGAAAGATGAAGGAGAGTTGACTTCAATAATAAGCAAATTACAATAATAAATGTTTGTAAAGATTCAAGGGTGAACTTTTGCAGGAACATTCAAGACTTTCTGGGCTATTTATTACAAATGATCCATGGTGTGTGTGAGTGCATATGTGTGTGTGTGGTGTGTATATGTGTTACTATAAATTGAAAATTGAAATCTGTTTGATACTGTCAGTTACTTGATGTAACTGTAACCGTAAACTTCTGCAGTCTTACCTGGGCTAGCACATATGCCTGTCAGTTCCTGTTTGGAATATGTGTTTTCCTTCTGGTGACATCATATCTTGAAATGTGTTATCAAGCATAATGTCAAGGACAATATTTTAAAAACAATTATGATATCACGAGTATCGTAGCACATAGCTTTTACCTCAAAAGTCTAGAGGCAGAGGCAAGAAGATTTCTACGAGTTAGAGGCCAGCTTGATTTACATAGTGAATTTTAGCTAGCTAGGGCTGGATACTCACACCAGTCTTTCTTTTTTTTTTTCTTTTGTTTTTAAACAAGATTCTTTTTATTAAATATAGTCTTTATTTACATTTCAAATGTTGTCCCCTTTCCTGGTTTCTCCCTCCGAAAACCTCCTAACTCATTCCCCCAACCACTGCTCACCAATCCGCCCACTTCTGCTTCCCTGCCCTGGCATTCCCCTATACTGGGGCATGGAGCCTTCTCAGGACCAAGGGCCTCTCCTTTCATGTCCAACAAGGCCATCTTCTGCTGCATATGCAGTTGGAGTCATGGGTCCTTCCATGTGTATTTATTGGTTGGGATTTAGTCCCTGGAAGCTCTAGGGGTACTGAGTAGTTCATATTGCTGTTCCTCCTATGGCGCTGCACACCCCTTCAGCTCCTTGGGTCCTTTCTCTAGCACACCAGCCTTTAAAAAGCAAACAAAGAAAGAAGAAAAAAATCTGGGTGGAGGTTGAAGGGATGGCCCAGCACAGGCTACTCTGAGATAATCCAGTTTTGAGTCTCAGTACCCACATATTGGCTGACAACTATCGGTAACTCCTGTCTCAAAAGCTCCAAGATAAACTCTTTTGTCCTCTGCAGGTCCCAGGCATCATGTGTTGCTCAGATATACATTCAAGCCAAACAAGAAGCATTCACATGAAATAAAAATAAAGGAAGAAAAATTAAAAATGCTTTACAGGTTATCATAGTTCAATGGGTAGCGATGAAAGAAGTTGTTACACCATGGTAGAGTGAAAATCGGGATACTGATCCTCTTAAACATTTGCTACTAATCTGGCATTTAAATTGCTGCTGTAGATGCTTTTGGTGAAGTACGTCAAACAGTTTCTACTGTGTGAAATATGTAGTTTCATCTGTGGTGTACAATACTTCAAGAGAAAAATTCTTCATAAATACAAATCACAATCATCGTTATTATCATCAACATTGGCTTGTGATTATGTTTGCTTTCCTTTTGCCTGTACTACTAAAATGCACTCCAGGTTTTTGATTTAAAATAAATAAATAAAACAAAACCAAAACATTAAGTCATCAGAGGACACAAGCCTTAAATCATGGTTTCTGTGGATTGTGACTGTCAGGTTTAAAATGAAGGTTACAGAAACATGTGTATCCGTGGGTGCTTTTTAGTTCTATTAAGCAAATGTCTCTAAACTCAGACTTTGAAGGCTTCCATCTCATTACGTATGGACATTAGCTCACAGCTTCAGTTAGAAGGATCATTAATGGAAACAGTATCAAAGCCCCTCCTTACTAAATATTAGTTATATTAATATTAAGTTAATGCAAAGGATTTCATCCTGGGGCCTCCTACAGATTCATCAGAAGCTCCAGACAGACTATTTATGCTTCTACTTGATTAAAAATAAATTCTTCCTAGAGGGTATCCTTCTGCCCACACAGATCAATTGCCACAGATCACTTTTTGTTTCTATTAAGATTTTATAGATTCACTGTAATTATGTGTCTATAGATATAGAAAGACAAGTCCTGGCTGAAAAATTAGAATCCTGGTAGTTCCTTACTTTTATGCAGGCACTCTAACTGTAACTTAATAGGCAACTTTCTTAGATCTTTAGGGAAATCAGAGAACTCTCTAAAAACTCCATGTTGAGGGTTAGTTTCAAAGTTACTACATGTTTTGTCCCAATGAAAAAGTCAGTTAAATTAAAAAATAAAATGCTGTGTTGAGAAACCCTACCTCTTCTATCATTTAGACTTCTCACACCTTAAAGGAGGGCTAGAATTTTAAGTAATGTGTTATAGTATCTAACTCTCTCAGTACTAATTATCTTTCTTCTAAGTTGTATAAAAGGCTATTTTTATTAATTATTAAGAAGTAGACAATACATGAATAGAGTCTGTCTCAGTTCTAAGAAAATTTACAAAAATCCCAACATTGAAGAAAAATACACAGTACAAAAAGATTTTTCACATGAAGTTTCTGTATCCTGTCCCTTCATTCAGCTGAGAAGGCAGGAAATCACCCAAAAAGCTCATTGTTTGATGGACACAATGCCAATTAACTAAGTTGACATAATGCAGTGAACAAGTTTGACTTATTTTTTTTAATGAATTGACTCTCTCAGCTTTTTTTTTTCAGTGTCATATAGATGCAGTAGCAGATAACAGTATCTGTACTGAGCAGAGCAGTTAAGCGACACAACTTTAAAACATTACTATTATAGAGGTCACACTTAATAAGTCAATGTGTTTGAGATGCTTGCCGATGTATGGATTAAAGATTGCCTGCCTTTTGGACTCTCTCTACTAGTAATTATATATTGTAAACCCAAACATAGCACTAAGGGTTTGTCTGGGTTAGCTGTCAATACTGTGCATCCCCAGGTAGCCCCAAACCTGCCCTCTAGTCAACACTGAGTTTCTTCAACAGAAAACATCTGTTTTGTTACAGTAATAGATCAAACAGAGTCTCAGCCTTAATTACAGGTGCTTGGCAGGTTTAGTTTAAAATATCAATACAATAGTTATAGTAAGCATAGCCAAAGCCATTCATTATTTAGACCTAAGACAATCTTCTTTTTTTTTTAATTGTTTTTACCCCAGGAAAGCCCAATTATTTGCACAGATTAAAAAGTTCAATAAAATAAAAACAGCAGCAAAAATCAGCTGTTATTGCTCGGATACAAATTCAATGCTGAACTAGAACCCTTGGCTAATAGTTAATAGTTCAGAAGTGCTCATTAAATGTAACTTTCAGTCTTTCACAGAATCCTAATTCATGGTGTTGAACCTGTAAAAAGATAGTGAGAGAGCATCCTTTCTTATGCTCAAGGGGCATGACATCATCACTATTAATAATAACAGTTACTTTGTATCCAAAGGCCAAATCTACAACTTTCCCATGTCAATCAATATATTTTAATATTTCTTTTATAGTAAATGCTAATGTGAAAATATGCAAATGTTTATTTGAATGAAACACGACAATGAATTCTAGTTATCTGTCTCACCATGATAAAGCATGATAGGAATTTTAGCTCCTTATTTAAATATAGGACTTTATTGGTAACAAAAGTAAATATACAGCTTTTTCCTTCATGTTTTTCAGGGACGCTAAACTCTATGCTTGAAATTATTTTAAGATACAAAGAATTTAAGTAGATTTTTTTCTCCTTCTCATATTGTAGCTCTGTGTTGTCCTCCTCAAGATGAATCATGGGAACTGTATTCAAAGAATGTTTTTCCATCATGATCAATGTTGATCAATCAAGTCTGTCTGGTTTTTTATTAAGTTTCTCAGTAAATCATGGCTTCCCTAATAAAAATATTAGATGTAAACTTCAGAAAACAAATGGACATATAACCTGCAGTCAGTCCTCAAGAAAGAAAGCATTCTGATGAAAAGAAAAACAAAGAGTCAGTTGAATTAATGTTCCTCTGCCCTGATGCCTCTTCCATGTATACCAACACAGGATGTTGCCATTTTGGAATATTATGGGATTATACTGAGTAAGATAATCTAGTGTTCCAGTCTCACAGAATGAACTGGGCAGCAGGTTTTGTTCTCTGAATCAATGAAAAATAGTCTTGTTTCTCAGACAGAAAACTAGCACCTCCCTTATGGAGAACACAGATTGGAGGCAGATCTTCACCTTGGAGGAATTACCAAATTTGACAAAAAGAAGCTGTTGAACCCAGGGTGTTTAAAATAAATCATTAAGGTATTTTTGAAGATAAATCATGTGATCATTTCTATGTTAGCAGGGTTTACAATATAATAGAAAATTTTTGTTATATAGTGACATACATGAGATAGGGTTAGGGTTAGTGTCTTAAGAACATAGTGATTTCAAGTAGCCCATAAATGTTCATTCAACTTAGTAAGTAGGGCATGTCCGCAAACCCTTGTCTTCAGTGTTTTCTGGTTTAATTATAAGGAAGCACTCTTTCTAATGCTGTGAGGTTACTAAGTCATTCTTACCTGCATGTCAAAAATGTTTCTATCTGGCAGCAGATTTGTAAATAATGAGACTACCTTGTGGATGTTTCTTCTAGCATGAAACATGGAGAGTAACATTTGGGAGGCATTGTTCCCAAGCTTCTCACCTAGATCTTCTGAATGTAAAGACATAGAGGTAGGTAGAATAACTGATGCTTCTCATTTGGCTCATTTTATGTGACTTCAGATGATGTGTTTAAAGAACCTAAAAGGAATCAGAGTACAAAATCTACACTCCAGATTTCAATCGAAATGCATCTTATTTTTCTTCTGCTTTGTTTGCATTCCTCAGTAATCTGTATGTCTCTGTGTTAGCAAACATCAGACACTTTGCAATCACATGGTTTATTTCTCTGAAATGGACATTTCCACGAGCTTCTGAAAGGATTTATTTCTGTATAGAAATAAATACAGATGTTCTATGGAGTCAACCCGTTCTTCAAATAATATAAAAAGTACAATTGACTAAAAAACTTGCTGTTTCTGTTCATGGATGCTTCTTTAGGAGTTGTTATGTGTTAAGATACAGGCTTCAGTGTGGGTAGATTAGCAGTCCCTGAAAAGTACAGCCAGAGTTCTGGAATGCCTACTCCTTCTTCATTTCTGGTTTCTTTCATAATGTACTTATAGCTACAAGAACGAAGACAACAAGAATCTGCTGATGATGACACGAAAGGTAGTCATGGTTCTCATCACAAAAGTAAGTATACAGGAAATAAGAATGAAGATGTTAATGCATTACATGGATAATGGATCCTTGTAAAGTGAAATAGGTAGTGCTTTTGTGTAGAAATATTATTCAGATATCTGATAAAATGGAAAGACGTCATTACTTGAAACATAGTAGTCTACAAAATGGAAGATTAGGTTTTTCTGAAAATAACAAAAGCAGTAAAAAAGCAGACTCTGGGTGGGGAGGATCAGTAGATTTAACATGTCTGTGTATTAAATCTAATTATATGTATATATGTAAATATATACATATGTATATATACATACATATATATGTGATATATATATTCATATATATATATATATATATATATATATATATATATATATATATTCACAGAGGATTTAATGAATGAAGGGAAATCTAAACTGACATAGCAATTCTTGATTGAAGTGGACCATGTGGTCAGCAGAGAAGAATGGGATAATATTTGGGGAGTATTCAAGAGAGGAGCCCAGAGAAACCTAACATCCTCAGGGAGAGGATCTGTGACAGTTTAAATGATGGCCAGGCTTGTGGTGCATCAGTTTGTCGCAAGAGGTGCCATAGGATGGCTCTGGAAGGCTGTCTTCTTCTGCACTTTGGGTTGTAATGGCTATGTCTCACCATCACAAACTGAGACTCTGCTTTGTGCTTATCCTGCTTGCTAGCCACAGGAGAGTCTCAAAGTTATCCTTTGGTCAGACATTTGGGAGTATTTCGGTGGATTAAAGAATGCATTTAAGTTTCCTTTTGAACTTAGTTCAGGAGAGTCTGTGTGGACGTTTGTGCACAGGCACGCTCGGGCAAGATGTTTAACATGTGAGTCGAGTCTTCATTTGCTCACTGATGTTATAAAAGAGCTGCTCGGGATGATTTCTCATGCCCGTCTCATCACACACACACACACACACACACACACACACACACACATTTTCAGGAGATCTGTCATTGTATTCTGGCCTCCAAAGCACAAGGCACACATAAGGTACATAGACATACATGCAGGCAAAATACTTCTACAGATGAAATAGTAATAATAAACAAATAAAAATACCTATCAGGTCACATATGTTTCTGCGTATACTGCTAATGGTTCAACAGGCGCCGTTTGAAAGATCAGTTTTCACTGCCTTGTGCCAGAGAATGGGAGAAAAGCTTTTAATCAAACTTAGAACCTCTCCTGACATGTATACATACATACATACATACATACATACATATACACACACACATACACACACACACACACACACACACACACGTGTTCTGTAGTAGAGAAGAGAAACATTTTCAAAAAAAAAACTCAAATGGTAAAAGAATTAAACAATTTTTTTTGCGGGGAGGGTGTGGGGGTTTCGAGACAGGGTATCTCTGTGTAGCCCTGGCTGTCTTGGAACTTTACTCTGTATACCAGGCTGGCCTCGAACTCAGAAATCCCCCTAACTCTGCCTTCCAAATGCTGGGATTAAAGGTGCGCACCACCACTGCCAGGCATAACAATTTGGTTTAGCATGAAAAACTGGTTCAAGAAAGAGCCCGTGATAACAGGGAATAAGGAATGATCAACTTCTCAGTGAGAAAATATCTATGCTCAGGACCCCCTATCCACTGGTATTATACACCACAATCTAAAGGTTATTCAAATGTAATATCCTATGTAAATAAAGGTTAAGGATGTATTTAACCAAGATTAAATGCAGTGAGCAAACTTATTGAAAGAGGAGGAGGTAATGGGTAAATTTTTTCTTAGCAGGCTAATGTTCTGTTTTTCAACGTAGAAAATCAGCTTTTCATATCTC
Organism: Apodemus sylvaticus; assembly: GCF_947179515.1. Classification (NCBI taxonomy): domain Eukaryota; kingdom Metazoa; phylum Chordata; class Mammalia; order Rodentia; family Muridae; genus Apodemus; species Apodemus sylvaticus. The sequence goes on along the minus strand of NC_067481.1, from coordinate 87,028,529 downwards.
TAATGAAATTCTTACTTGATTCTACTTTTCTAAATGTAATAGAACTGAGGAAAATCTTCCACATCTTTCCCTACTACTGCTGTTCAGACAAAGCATATACAAGCATAGATTCATTTGTATCTCAGAAGAAATATCTCATAAACAGAGGTTGACAGTCACACTTTCTCCTGTCTTGTAAAAGCTATGGCAGTTTGATTTCTATTTTACCATAAACTCTTCATTCTATTTGGAAAGTATCCGCAAACTAATGAAAACAAGCACTTGGAATGTGTCACTGCTGAGTCCAGGACAGGTGCTTCCAGATTCTGGGTCAAAAATTTTTGTTTCCGTTTTTCTTCTCTGTCTCTCTGTCTCTCTGTCTCTCTGTCTCTCTGTCTCTCCCTCCCTCCCTCCATCCATCCATCCCTCCCCCCTCTCTCTCTTTCTTTCTTCTTCTTTTTTTAATTTATCCAGCACAAACTGAACAAGAACTAGGGAAACAAGTTTTTAGAAGACCCAACACAACAGAGTCTCACTTGTGGAATCAGTGAGCATGTGTCCCATGGAATATGTTATCTCCAATTGTGTTCCTGGTTATGGGATTTGTTGTCCTCTTCCCCCATTCTGCATTTGATTTGCAATTCTGGGGACATAGCAACAAGCTTCCCCAGAGGACTGAGACATGGTCAGTGAATTTTATCTGTCTCTCTTTGTGATCTGTGAGCTAAACTGTTGCAGCTCCACCTAGTGGACAAGTCACATCCAGGAGGACAGGAGAAAAAAATTAAAAAAAAAAAAGCCTGGTCTAAGGAGGCTGGGACTGCAGACTCCAAGGTAGGGTACTTGACTGAGAGACATAAGCTGTCAAAAGTTTTGCTGACAACCTGGCTGAAAACTTAAGGTGGTTATAGTGAAATCAAAGAATAATTATTAGAGAGAGAGAGGAAAAAAAACATCAACTTTCTCATTACTTCAAGGGCCTCTAGAGATTTTTATAGCTTTCTGGAGGATGTTGTTAGGTATGAAGAAAGACAAGTGAGAGAGTGAAATTAATAGAATTCACAAGTATAAACATGTTTTTGGAACTCTCTAAAACTGCGTACACAGACATGCATGTTCAGTATTCTGTGGCCACTTCCTCCCACAAGATATTTAAGGCACATTGCCAATGACTGGCTTCAGCCCACAGACACTTTGTAATCAGACCTAAGGCACTGTGTTTGTCACGGGCAACTCTGTGCTCAGTATGTCAGAATCTCCCAGTTCTTTCATATTTACTCTCTGTCTGTTGCTCTCTCTCTAAAAGCCGTGACCAGAAGCCAAAGGATCGAATTAATATTATATGGGTTTTTGAAAGGAGAAGCAGCACTTGTATTAGAAACATGATACCCAGACCATACAAACTACATGTCTGTACATGTGGGTGGGATAGAGAAAAAGAAAGTCTGTCCAGATCGTTGTCAGCCTGTTTCTCTCCTCTGTCTTTCCTCTACTTTTCTACTCGCTTTTTCTTCCTGTTTGCCAGTACAGAGGAGCCAACTGGCTTCTCCTGCATGAATTCCTCTTTATGCAAACATCTCTTGAGACATCCTGCTCCTCACTAAATACAACTGTTTTTCCAAGGAGAACTGACACAACGGCCTGCAGATTTTTCTCTTATTCAAATCAAGTAAAGTTTTTTTTTTCATTTTATCAACATTCATATAGGGTATTCAGAGAGCTTCTGCATTGATAGGAATTTTAAGAATGCCCTTGACATCAGCGGTTTCCATATTTGAGACACACGGCTGCCTTTGAAGGAAGTGCCTAATGCTCTGAAGCTGAGTTAGCATAAACATTGTGCGGTCCCAGGTAAACGACACCTGGAATGCAGCATACATTCAATGAACACTTCCTGAATTGAATTGGAAAGGCAATTTGTGGGGGTAATAGACAGCGTTTGCACGGCTTCTCAGACAGATGTTTGAGTAAATTAGGGAAAACCCAGAAAAACCATGTCCTAAGACAATAATGCTCAAGACTAGCATGTACAAGTGCAATATAGACGAGTTGGTTTATTTATTTATTTATTTTTGATCAAGTAGGACTTCTATCTGTGCAAGCAAGGCTGATCGGCAAGAAAAACCTGCTCGCCTGTGCCTCAGTGGGATCTTTGCCACCCGGGGGTGCAGGGTATCGTGTCGCAGGAAGAGTGAGCTCTTGCCCATTTTACCATGGAGAACTTGGGAAAGACATTTGGATCAGAGAAGAAAGAAACAAACTATTGGAGAGACCTGGCTGTGACCTACAAGCATAGGAGGAACTCTGAGAATTCCAGGAAGGAAGCCGGGAATACGAAGCTTAATTGGAGATTCATCTGCAACAAACTGAAACGAGGAACCGGGACCTATTGTTAGAGAACAACCACCCTTGAATGGAGCTGCAGTCTGTGAAGGAGAAGTTTGAAATGCTGCGGCATCAGTGCGTTACCAGCAGATCTCGGCCTTGGAGGATGACCTGGCTTGGAAAAAAGTCATTAAGGATCATTTACAGAAATACATTAGGGAACTAGAACAAGCCAATGACAACCTGGAAAGAGCCACAATCGTGTCTCTGGAACCCTGAGCAGCATTTGAATCAAGCCATTGAAAGACATGCCTTCCTAGAGAGCTAGCTGGATGAGAAGGAGAATCTTCTAGGATCTGTGCAGAGGCTGAAGGATGAAGCCCGAAATGGACAGCAGGAATTGGCTGTGCAGCAGAAGCAAGACAAATCCCCTACACCCATGCCAGGTTCAGGGAAAGCCAAAAGGACAGACTTGGCTGTGCAGGCCACGGGCTCTGTACCATCTACTCCAGTAGATCACCAAGGACCTAGCTCTGGTTTGAACACGTTAGGAATGTTCAGACGTGGTCTGGACAGCTCCAGTAATGGGATCCCACTCACACCTGCCACCCGGGTATCAGCCTCTAAACATGGTTCGGGGCCTGCTTCGGAAAGTTGGGGCCCTGGAGTCCAAACTAGCATCATGCAGGAACTTCATGTATGATAAGGCCCCAAGTCAGACAAGAGGGCCAGCCTCAGGGCAAGGAACCAGAAACAGAGATGGTGTTGACAGAAGGCCAGGCATCAGCAATGTGTGCTATAAAGGGTCAGGAAAATGCTTTGAGTTTGGGAAGCCAGCCTCAGAGCCAGCATCACCAGCGCGACCATCCAGATACCCAGGGTGGTCACGCTTTTGCTTTAGGACCAGTGGGAACTGTGCCCTCACCTGTCTTCCCTGCTTTGTAGTTGGCTTTAGTTTTTTATTTTCAAGGTAGAAATAAGAGCCAGCATCACCAGCAATCACTTTGTGCTGTGCAGCCTAAACTGGCTAAGGCTGTTGGCGGTGGACTTGGCATCATCCCTAGAGTGTAGCACAGTCCCCTAGCAGAGTGTGTCATTGAAATGATCTCTGCCACAACCAGGAAGCTCTAACGTATGATGTCATTGGCTAGCTAGAGTTTTAATGGCCTCTAGAAGTGTTTTGAATATGTATAATCTTCAGAGCAGGATTAAAGCCCAGCTTAGGAGCTCTCTGCAGCATAATTCCAGCTGAAGTTGTCTTCTGAAACATTGTCCTGGTACTTTTACAGCTTGATTCAATTGTATCTAGGACTGGGAGATTACACAGGCAAAGGCTTTAATTAAACGATGGTCATGTACCTTTGACACGTCAACACTGTTTCCTTTTAGGTCAGTGGGAGGCTATCCTCTATAGGGAAACCCTGACTGCTGTCTTTCTTGAGTCCCCTGCCCTGATGTTCAGGTGGCATGTGCATCAGGACCCTGGACAGCTTGTGTTGCACTGGCCTTTGTTACACCATCCCTAAGAAAGGAACTTCATCCAGCCAGCAGGGCTTCCTCCAGACACCATAGAGCAACCAGGGTGACTGAAGCATGAGATGGAGATCCCTGCCAGACACTCCCTCGGAATGTGGAAAGATCAGCACAGGCCCTGTAATGCCAGCTCTCTCGTCGTCACTCATCTTTTGGGTGTGGTGCTGCCTCAGACGTCAGTCCACAATGAGAAAATCACACTGATACCAGAGCACGGCCCCTTTTACTGGCTACTAACTTATTTTCTAGTTGATGGGCAAAACCAGCCTAAGTCAGACCTAGAACTTTCTGTGTGGTACTAACATTCACAAGGTAGTTTTAAGCTGCTGGGCTGTTTGTTCTCCTTAGACATAATAACCTGGGAAAAGATGGACTTTTATTTTTTTATAAGAAATAAAATCGAAAGAAAAAAAAAGACTTCTATCAAATGATTCACTTAAAAAAAAGGATAGGGAAGTAATGAAAACAGAGGTAGTTGACCAAGGCTTATAATTACACCACTGATTATAAAGTACTCTGAGGAACTTCTTTTCAAAATAAAACCACTCGTGTAAACTAAATTTAAGACAAGGGTATTGGCAAAGATGAGCAAAATGTTGCCTTAGAGAGCAAGAGAACCAGTCTGCAGACAGCCTGTATGCTGCCATCAAGAGCATGATTAAGGGTAAAGGGAAATACAGAACAAATTATTCAAACACAGCACAAAGAAACTATGGAGCCCTATCAGTGGTTGTTATTGGACACAAATAAATATTCAATGAGCTTTTGATAAAAAAAATAATAAGTAGGATACTGATAATATATCTGAAACTAGCAGAAGCAAGTTAGTTTTGGCAAGGACATGTCACAGGCTGTGAGTTTTAAAACCAGAAGAATTATTCTGATCAGCATAGATCAAAGTATTTAGTGAGGCAGGAAAGCATGTTGATTATAAAAATAAGTTATTTAAGCGGATGCTAATCAAGGCCATTTGTCATATTATGCTGGAGTTGATTAGTTTTAGGTATTGTGAACCAAATAGTATAGGCAACAGAGGGAGAAAATTTAAGTCTGTTAGGCAGAACAAAACACTTCCCAAAAGTTGCCCACTTTATAATATTCAGGATCTGTGGACATGCTAAATATATTATATATGACTGCAGATAAATGTATATCTGCTAGCTAGAGTGGTACTTAGCACATACAAATCCTAAGACTGATTCCCAGTACCACATACACCACGTGTGGCAACAGCTGCTTCAAATCACAGCAGCTGATCTGGTAACTCAACAGGTCAAGGTTATCCTCAGCTACATAATGAGTTAGAGGGCAGTCTGGGCTATGTGAAACCCTATGTCATAAACAGCAAACAAATCCAAAGGAAGAAACAGTCTCAGGGTTCCATGCTCTTATAGGTTCAACAGATTATTCTGTTCAGTTCAAATGACAAGATAATCAATTTATCCCTCTCACATGGTTAATGCACGTATCATATGCCAGGTCACAAGGAGCCCTGCATGCAGCACAGGATAAACTGTTATTTATATTATACATAGCTAACAAATTATCATAGATATGCATAGACAAAAATTCATGGGTGCAATTATATTGGTATTGGCTAAGCTTCAATCTGAATGAGTGTCCAATATTGTGTGTCTTATACATACATATGAGGAGCTTATTAAAATAGTCTTGATCTTTATGATCTTTATTCCTGGAGTGAGAGCATACGAAGTATTTTTAATTCTAACAAATGTTTAGTTGGTTCTATGGTTACAGGAATTGTACCTTGAAAACTCATGGCATAACTTATGACAGTTCTAATATTTTTGTACTGCATCACCTTCTATTGTACCCTCAAATACCCACTTTTAGGTAAAGGTCCTATTGTAGAGATCTCAATGGTCAGCCATAGTATAACCACAGGTAAGAGATGAAGATAAATCTCTGTATTCTTTAATAAGTACATGATTTCTAGGCTTTCACCAGCTGTGCTCAATGCCAAAGAGGCAATCATGAAAATACTAGATTCCACATGCTAAATCTATGACAAGAAGAAATGCCATCAGCCTAAATATTCAAGGAGGTCCCTCCCAATCATTCAAAAGGCATCTAATTTTTTTTTTAAATCAAGTTTTCTTTTGTGGAGAAAGTGTATTTTTTCTGTGAGGGTAAGTTAGCTTCTTCTGATTAAGTTAGTATTTATCGAAGTGGATATTAATAGAATTTTATAACATCCATCAATCAGGATTTAAATTATGTTTCTGCAATTGTACAGAAAGTAAGTTATTTTAGAATGTTCTTTTAACCCTAGCTCAGGGCTTCTTATAAGAAAACACACACACACACAAACACACAAGCATGTTCACACAAAAGTTTATTTAAATGTGTTGTATTTCCACTTATTTTTATCTATTAACATTTTCCTTTTTCTCTTCCCTTTGAAAAATTATGGTCTAGTCTGCACAGTGGAGAATGATAAGCTCTGTGGAAAGAGCATACACACTGAACTGTCATAAAATGATCCCAAGAAACTATTGGTTCGAATGTATGTCAGTGATACAGATTCTTACAGTATCTTTGTGTTACTATGCCCAAGTTTCCATAGTAAAACAACATCAACTGCCTGACTCAGACAACACGGGTTGGATTGTCGGATTTCTTATAGATATGCAATCGAAAATTAGGGTGTCAGCCTTGTCACATTCAAGGAAAATCGTGTTTTGGGTTAAACAGTCACTTGTAATTTTATATGAGCGATGGTAGAGATGTTGGGGAGGTAAGGAAGGTAGGAGGGAGAGGCATGGATAGCTACGAAAAAAGAGACAAAGGCAGAGACAGGTGATAGGTGGATAGGAAAGGAAGAAAGGAAGGAAAGATGGAAAGAAGGAAGGAAGAAAGAAGGCCTACTTGTGCTCAATTTATCTAGATGTCATCACCAAAAATAAATAAATAAATAAATAAATAAAATTTAAAATCTAAAGAGCCATGTGATCTGAGGAAATCACAGTTAAAATGAGGAAAAGTTCTATTCCATTACTGTCAACATGAAAATTTTCTAGTAATAGACATGAAGAGGTTCCTGATTGGTGGCAGATGTTTCTCACACCTAAGTTAAGCCCCATAAATGTATAATATATGAATGAAAGAAAAAATACTGGATAAAAGAATTACTACAATGCTTACTTAAGTATTTAAAAAAGGAACATTTGACGTTTGAGGGATGGGGAAACTTACATGAAGTTTACATCGACCAGAATCTGTATTTCTTTGGAGCCAATATTCAACAGACAGCACACACACACACACACACACACACACACACACACATACTTCTGTGACATATAACCCCTATAGTATACAGTCAAAATAAAGCTCTAAGTTCTAGCATGAAATGCTAACAATTTTTAGAGAAGTTTATTTCTCCCAATCTGCTGTGTTCCTATTCAAACTCCTCTCAAAATGAAAACAAACAACTTCAAAGTTATTTCCCAAGGAAGACTCTCTCAGCAGCTCTATGGAGGTGCAGAGTCAAGACCAATCCAAATCCCTTTGTGTAGTGTTTCTTTCTGCACAGGGTATGGTTTCACTTTCTCTGTTCCTTAATGTCAGGTCTCCTTTCTACTCTAGATTGTAATTGGCTTGAGGGCAGAGGCTATACTTTCCCTTTGTGGTGTAGAAGTAATCTCAAAGAGCCTGCAGTATTGTGAGCACTCAATAGAATTCTGTTGATGACTGTGATGTTTCTGAAAATGTCTAAGAAAAAAAGGCAGATAGCTTGGCCTTCTATGACCCTCACTTACTTATACTCAAGTACCTTTCTTTCCTCCCATAAACAATAATATACCCAGGCAGCATCTAGGTAGGGTAGTGGCTTGGAAGAGCAATTCATTTCTCCAGTGCCCTTTTGTGACTCTGTCAATGCCTTCGGAATCTACATGAGGATTTGGTTTAAACATACAAGCTGTGCAGTGTCTCAGCTCCATAAGCACAAGACCTGATCCTACTCCCTCCTCCTCAATCTACACATTCTTAATGCCTAAACTGTGCCCTTGAGACTTTTCTGTTAGTTAAGAGATGTACAACATAGGGGTAAAAATCAATCTTAATTAAGGCGAACTTTGGAATTATGATCGAAGGAAGGTACATTAGCCCAGTGCTTCCACACCCCATACACTGTTGTTATTGATGTTTGGACAGATGGGGAAAGAGAAACAGGAGTCAATATTTCGATTTACTGTGTTCTCTAAGGATCTGAATTTTTAACACCTCCATAATGAGTGCTGGTGGTGTTTAATAAATACACAGCTTCCCCTTGGAGTGGCTGTGTGTGGAAGACACCAATGAAGTCACCAGTTTCTTGGTAGTGGGAGGAAGTAGACTGGACTGAGAGGAATGGAGTTGTAAGTTTGAGGTTTGATGAAAATTTGAATATGGCAACCAGAGACATATTTTCTGTTTTGTGTAGATCATCCTTTAGTTGGTCCAACGGAAAGTAAAATTTGAAAACTGTGTAACACAATGGTATAAGTGACATGAAATAGTCAACACGTTTTAACATCTGATGTTTCTTTTAACCAAGGTGAGATGTGTTGATTACTATTTATTTCAACATAGAATATAATGTAGCACACATCCTGGCATTGAGATGTTAAAAATGCAGGAGTGCCTGTACTTAAATTGAGTAGAGAGCTGATGAATCACTGGACCCTCTCTCCTTATCTAGGACTACTGCTGCCTATCATCTCATTTCAGCAAGAATTCTACCACAGAGCAATAATGTTAATTGAATTACCATAATCAACTGACCGAAGACAACCAATCAGATTCTTTCCCTGGGATAGGTGATGTGTTAATAAGAAGCCTGTCAGCTTTTTGAAAAAGTTCTGCATGTCACAGGCATTTAATTATGTGGAAAAGCCCATCCGTTCTTCATTTTTATAAGACAGGGAAAGGCCAGTCTGAAAAGAGAAGGAATTTGTGTATTTAGAAAAGATAAAGCATTCCAGTGTTAAATGAATAAGAAAACTAAACAAACTGCAACCAAATAGTTAGCCCATCACTTCACTTTCACAAAGTAGCCTTTCTAGGATAATTTATTTTGTTTATGCTAGTATGAGTGAGAAATTAACGGTGCTTGCATATTTATTAGTCCATTGCCTCCTTTATTAAAAATGTACTAATCTTTCAACAATGTTCCAGGTACTCTAGAACATAGAAACAAGACACACACTTTCTGTCTTATGTAGGTTGTTGAATAGTTTGTCAAAGAGAAAGATAAATTTACAAACTATATAGTACATTATTGCCATATAGTATATATATATTAATATATATATATATGCAAGTATATGTAGTATAGCTATATAGTACATAGTGACATGAAATTATCAACATGAGCTTGAAAAATGGATAGAGCAACAATTTGCAAAGATATAGAGAAAAGTTGTTAATGAGTCAAACTGTATCTAGCAAACAGATATTCCCCAGGTGGCTAAGCAGGTCAGTAGCAATCTCTGGAAGGAACACGATATAACAATAAAAATGTCTAAGCTGGCAGTAAGTATTCACCTTAGATCTTGATGACTTAGAACCCACAATATTTCAGTCAATGTAAAGAAAAAAAGTCTGCTATTATCCAGTTCTATCAGAAGCCTTGGATGAATTTCCACTGAAAAAATATGAACTTATTAGCAGAACTGTATTCACCATGAACGCCATGCCCTCCCTGGGAGTGTTTCCAGAAATTTTAGATCAGCAAATGAGGCTTAAGGATAAGGGTGGACTCAGAAGTCACCAAAGAGCCAGATGATTCCAAGGACCTTCCACAGTTTGCTTAAACACCTGTGGTTTGCATAATTGGCTGTGAATTTAGTACATGTAAGTTTGGCAAGGGGATGCCCTCTACTCTTGGCTTAAGGTCAGCTTAAGAATTCCCATTTATCTTTGCTTTGCACTAAAACCTCAATGGGTCTCTGGAAAAGATAAGAATCTTGCAAGTAGGGAGTAATCTTGTCTAGAGATTGAATCCATCAGTCCATGACACATTCCCAGGTTTCCCTCAGAACGCTGATAATTCTAAGAGTCATCACTCTTTCAAGAGGAAGTCAATTGAGAAAAAGCTCCAGATTACCAAGATAATTGACTTTTAGAAAATATTTTTTACAGACTCTAAGGAAGACAAATCTGCCTTTGAACTTTCCTAAGTCTCAGTCATTTTTATGAGTATATTGTATACATTTTCTATCTTCTTAATTAAAAAAAATTCTGAGGAATTATTATTAACCCTTTTTAGAGATGAGGGAGACAATAGTTAATTATCTTAAATAACCATACTAAATTCGCATTTCCAGTAAGTGTTAAGAACTATGTAGAAGCTCTAATTTTTATAATCTGAGGTGTGTGTGTGTGTTTTTTTACCCCTGTCCTCAGGATGACCTTGAACTCCTGATCTTCATGCCTTTATCTTCATGTGCTGGGATTAAATTACTGCATTATCATTCTGAGCACAATTTAAAATCTGCAAATTCATTATTTCTTTTTATTTCCCTGAGTGAAAAACTACCCTCCAGGTTCTATTTAATGAGTTGTAGCTACTAAAGTCTGTTTCAGCTGTTTCAGTTCTACTAGCTCATTTAATTATTACAAGTATACAGTGATGCTAAGACTATCACTATCTGTACAGATGGTTACCAAACAAACCCTGAAGACTTATCAGTAATAATTAGCACTTACAGGCAAAATAGTGCCTTGCCAGCAAAACTGTCCTTATCCTAATTCCTAGTGTGAATGAACATGCTAGATGTCATAGCAAATAAAAAGTAGGAGGGCCAATAGAATCTGCCATTACTCAGAGGAAAAATAAAGTGACTAGATCATTCTGATTTATCCAGACAGGACCAGTGTCATCAGAGGATGCCTTTAAAAAAGACATAGAGATTTACAGTGAAGAGGTGAGCAGTATGGGTATATAGGACTTAGATTGCTAGATATAACTTAGGAAACAAGAAGTGGCGTGGAAAGAAGGTAAGGCAGTCTCTAGAAGTTGAAAGGGGCAGGGACTAATTCCACCCAGAATGCCAGAAAAATAAAGTACCCTTCTCAGTCCTTGAGTTTATCCCAAAAGATCAAAAACAGCATGGTAAGATAATACAAATATATTATGTTAAGCAAGAGGAGAGGCCTTTGATCCTGTGAAGGTTCATTGCCCCAGTGTAGGGGAATGCCAGGACATAGAAGCTGGAATGTGAAAAAAAAAAAAAAAAAAAAAAAAAAAAAAAAAAAAAGAAGCTGGAATGTGTGGGTTGGTGAACAGGGGGAGGGGGAATGGGATATGGGGTTTCTGGAGGGAAAATGAAGAAAGGGGATAACATTTAAAATATAAATAAAGAAAATATATGATTTTAAAAAAACAAGAAAAGAAAAGAATTTGCAGCCAAGAAAAAAAAATCACGTTTCTAATTCTGAAATATTCTCTCAACACAAACCACCTTTTACATATCTTAATTTTATCATGTTCTAAGAGACACATTTGATATATAATTAAATATTTCAAGAGCAATAAGTAATTCTCTACTTTAATAAAACTATAGAAAAATTTGTGCTATTCAGTAATACAATAAAAGTAAAAAGAATATATATATATATATATATATATATATATATATATATATATATATATATCCCCTGTCTTCTCCACTCCACATTCCTCCTCTCCTCCCCTCTCTTCTCCTCCCCTCTCCTCTCCTCTTTCATCTCTCTGTTATTTCTTCTCCTCCCCATTCCCCATTCCACTCTGCTCTCTTATATACTCTTCCTCTGCCACAAGACACAAGCAAACTCACAGGCACAATTTAGAGTCCTACAGGGCTCAGATATATCCAGGTGGTATTGGCGGAGAGTGTGGACCCAATCACTGCTACGTTATTTCTTTCCTTGGTTTCCCATTGCTTGGTTAGATATATGGTGTCAATTGTAAAAGAGAATGACAAAGTGCCTATACTGCCCTTATGTTTCTAAAAAAGTATAGAAAAGTGAAAATTTGGGGAAATATCAATTGAAAGGGAGATTCCAGAGATTAGAAAAGCGTGAACAAAAAAACCTAATAGCACATCATAAATGTGCTATTTATGCCATATATATAATGGCATATATATTTATATATTTATGCCGTATATATAATGGCATTTTGTCCTTTTCCCAAATGCTAAAATTTTACTTGAAAATATGTCTTATTCCAATGTTGTTTAGAAGAAGGGATAAGAAGACATAAATGCAGTCTGTGATCAAAACTTGAATTGTCTCCCAAAGGCCAAATAAATTCCCAGGATTCTAGCATATGCTATCCATGACCTACCTGAAAACATTTGGGATCTGCATAAAACTATTCATTTTATACCCTCAGAGTAATTTTTGAGATACTATGTAATTTACTGAAGGCAAAATAACTTTCATATTTTTGATTATTAAGCTTTTTACTTATTTTTTAAAAGTAGTAAGTTGCTCTAAGGAAACATTCTCTTACAACACCAGAGTGATGGCTCTTGTTGGACTTGGGAATGAAAGAAAACTACTTCCACCAAGATGCTACATCTATCAGAAATTGGAAAAAGCTACAATTTAGAAACCAGTGTGTACCTATGCTATTGACTTATTACCTCATCTATCATATACCCATGCATCAAACCATTCATCCACACATCTACCCACAGGCAAAGCACAGAGACTTCTACATGCATCTACCAAATGCATAATTTTTCAGTTGTGACAGGTACAAGTCATTTCATTTTAACATATACTGTGCATGACACTGGTTGGAATGTGTAAAAAAAAAACAATTCTGACAATTCCTTAAATGATAAGAAGAAAGTATATCATTAAATGCACGGTTTAGTACACGTAAAAAAAAAAAAAAGAGTAAGGAATCTTCCAGTCACTTAGAATTAGAGAAACAATGTCCTTTATAGTGAATGTTTGATAGCAGTTTACATCAGATCAGAATGGAAATGAGTGCTTTACAGGAGAGAAATGTTGACTTTCTGTCGAGAATAAGGATAGGATTTGGCATCAACTTCTGGTTCTGTTTCAGAAAAAATTGACCATGCTCTCTCCTGTTCCTCCCTCTGAGTACTTTGGCTTGAAATCTCAAAAAGAAAGTACTGCAGAATGATTTGGACAAAAACACAAAAACAAAAACAGAACTCAAAGTATCATTGAATAGATATAGTGATTATACTTTTCCTTTCTAATCCTCTGTAAGTCAACAGGACTTGTCTGTGGTGGATAGAGGTGGAAAATTCCAGGAAGTGCAGAAATCTGCGCCTGTCCCCCCACACCCCTGTCTCCTCTATCCACTCCACTTTCCTCCTTTCCTTTCCTCTCCTCCCCTCTTCTCTCCTCTCCTCCTCTCCTCTCCTCTCCTCTCCTCTCCTCTCCTCTCCTCTCCTCTTGTCTCTTCTCTTCCCCTCTCCTCTCCTCTTTTCTTTCATCTCTCTGTTATTTCCTTCTCCTCCCCATTCCCCATTCCACTCTGCTCTCTTATATACTCTTCCTCTGCCACAAGACACAAGCAAACTCATAGGCACAATTTAAAGTCCTACAGGGCTCAGATATATCCAGGTGGTATTGGCTGAGGGTGTGGACCCAACCACTGCTACGTTATTTCTTTCCTTGGTTTCCCATTGCTTGGTTAGGTATATGGTGTCAATTGTAAAAGATAATGACAAAGTGCCTAAAATGCCCTTATGTTTCTAAAAAAGTATAGAAAAGTGAAAATTTGGGGAAATATCAATTGAAAGGGAGATTCCAGAGATTAAAAAAGCATGAACAACAAAAAAAAAAACCTAATAGCACATCATAAAATGCTTATTTCAAACTGCACATACTGGGATTTGTACTGCCCAGAAGAGAAAGGGTCTACGTACAGTCATATGTATACCCACTCCTGTGTTTACCATTCGCCAAAATACAGAGTAAAATGTGGCTAAGATATTTAAAAAAAATGATCTGGTATCACAATCAATCTGCAGACAGCAGTCTAGAACGTGGTCTCTAATCCTAACTAGAAGACTCTCTTAAATAACAAAAGCATAAATATCACTAAATAGATTGAAGCAAGCCCCACATTCTTGTTGTATAAAATTGACATTTTCCAGAATTAGGATAATCCTTATTCAGCTTATAAACAAAAAGAATATTGTAAGTTCTCAGGGTGAAAGGGTACTTGTGTCATAAGTCTAACAGTTGCCATTATACAAAAGCATAGCAAGAAATTGGAGACCATTGCTGAGTAAAATAGAGATGAAAATGAAACAAATAGTTTAGAATTGACATGTCAGTTGCAAATGGGAGTCAAGTGGATTGAAACCACAAAATAGATGCAAAAGAGTGAACATGAAAATTTATTGATAAGAATAATGAATCCCAACAACAACAACAACAACAACAACAAAAACAAAAACAACTATTTGAAATAAAGCTGAACTCAGTGATATGGAAAGCTAATAAAAATCTCTAATATTTCTATAATTGAAGTCTAGAAAGTGGCCAGAAACCACAACCATATTAATAATAACTACAGAATTTTGAGGCTTAGCAAAAATGAAGTGCAATAAAGTAAAATTAATTCATTGAAGATAGAGAAGAGGAGAAAAAAGACATACATACATACATACATACATACATACAGATAGACAGACAGGCAGATAGACAGTGGAGAGATGGAGGGAAGGATATATATCATATATTAATAGTAACAAGTGATGAGTTTCACAATGCATTCTATGTCTACTAGTTTTGTTCTCTCAACACACTACCCTATCTTTTCCCCTCCCTTACTGTTGATCATTTGGCTTCAAAATAATAACCACTTTCAGATTCTATGCAATATATATCTATACATATATAGATAATATGATATATACATACTATTTTATATATATATGTCATATATAATATCATCTTTATATTTTTATATTCAATTGTATGTATTCATGTGCTGACACACACATATTAAGTACAGATACCTTCAGAGGCCAGAAGATGGTGTTCAGTAACCCCAAACAAGTGTTATAGGCAGCTATCAACTACCCAACATGGGTGCTGGGAACTAAACTTAGGTCCTCAGGAAGGACAGCAAGCACTCAAAACAACTGGGTCAGCTCTCCAACTCCTGGAATACAATCTCATAGAGATACAGGAAGAACTTTCTTTCAAACCCAACAACTAAGGAATGAAGGTAAAGTCAAAGCATTTTAAGGTAAAAGGAAATCAGAGCATGCATTGCTGAAGATGTATTTTCAGACAAAATGGAAATAACATCAGATTTGAATAATATTAACACAGGAAAATAAATGCCAATTTTGAAACAACTTATACTATTCCTCTCCATTTGATTGCATATGATAATGCTCTATAGTCAAAATTTAACATTTTCCTGTGTGATTACCAATGCATGTGTATGTAATATGTAATTCAATGATGATATAAACAAGGAAGGTTGAAGGGCTTCACTTTTTAGTAAGATTTCTACAGTTCATTTATGTACTGATTTTAAGATGCAGAAATGCAAAATGTCAACATTATAATCTTAGGAGCAGCAGTCACAACAAAAAATTCTATACATATCACACAAAGATAAATAATATTACATAAAAATAGAAGAATGTGGGTTAGAGATATATCTCTGTGGGATGCTTAACAAGCATGTACAAGGACATGGATTTAGTGTCAAGGACTATGAAAACAAAATGAAATGATGTAATTATGAAATAACTTAAGATAAGGCAAGAAACAGATATTACACTAAGTCCTCCAATAAGCAACATAAAAAGCGTTAGCCAAATAATATGGTGGCACCACTAAGCTTAAGTTAAACAGCAACTTCATTGATCAACCTCAAATATATTCACTGGACAGTGTTACCAAGGAGTAAAGATAGTCCTTTAGACTAAATTCACCATACAAATAAAACAAAATCCATAAATCCAAGAAGATAGGATAAAGTGAAACAATAGAAAACAATATACCATATACTAAATAATAAAATGTAGGGAAGGAGTTGGCATGATAGTTTAGCAGAAAATGCTACTTGGGACCATGTCTGACAATCAAAATCTTCTATCAGGACCTACACTGTAGAAGGAGAGTACTGACTGGTCCCAATTGACCAGTAGCCCACATGAGTATGCCAAATCACATGACTTGATACCACATTCCACACATCAACAAACAAATGAATAGAAAAGCAATACAATCACTTTAATTTGGTCCATGAGACTAGATATAATAAATTTAATAATCATAGTAATAATGATAATAATAGTAATAGTAGTATTAGGAGTAACAGTAGCAATAAATGATCAAATGTCATGCAATCTTACATGTGTATGCATATTATAAGAACTCATAAAATATACAAAGGAAAATTAGAAAGGCAGAAAGGCTCCAGCTGGGGACAAACCTCTGCCACAGTGTGCCAGCCATATCCAGGGGGTAAAGGGAGATAGCTAACCACTCAGGAGTGCAGAGAAGCCTAAGAGCAAAGTTAGGACCAACCCTGCTACTCAGAGGAACCTGCCTGAAACCCTGAGGACAGGAGAGCCCAGGAGCAGCATGGAACAAGAGTCTTCCAATTTCTGTCTGCACCCACAACTGATCCTGGGCCACAGAGCCACATACACAAATACCATCACAAGAGAGCTGGTCTCCCAGGAGGGCCTACATACTTCTCTTCAAATCCCTGGCCCAAGAGGGATCTTCCAGGACCTGATCAGGACACAGGTACCAAGGATCAGCTGGGGACAGGTTCCTCCTGGTTTCTGTCTGCATGCCTGAGCTGACCATTCATCACAGCTCTCCATACCTAAATTCCTCCCAAAGAGAATGGGTCTCCTATGAGAACAGATACACAGGCTTGGAGGACAGATAAGCCACAGTCAGAGACAGCAAGATCAGTGAACACTAGAGATAACCAGATTGCAAAAAGCAAACACAGAACATTACCAACAGAAACCAAGGCAACATGGCACCCTTGGTTCAACATCTGAACCCAGTTCTCCCACAACAGCATGCCCTGGATACCCCAATACACTGGAAAGATAAGATCTGGATTTAAAATCACATATACTGATACTGATAAAGGACTTCAAGAAGGACATAGATAACTCCCTTAAAGAAATAAAGGAGAATATGGCTCAATAGGTAGAAGTCCTTAAAGAGGAAACACAAAAATCCCTTAAAGAATTACAGGAAAACACAAACAATCAAGTGAAGGAGCTGGACAAAACCATCCAGGATCTGAAAGTAGAAATAGAAACAATGAAGAAATCACAAAGGGAGAACACTCTGGAGATAGAAAACCTTGGAAAGAAATCAGAAGTTGTAGTTGCAAGCAGCAATAACAGAATACAAGAGATAGAAGAAAGAATCTCAGGTGCTGATGATACCATAGAAAACATTGACTTAAGAGTCAAAGAAAATGCAAAATGCAAAAAGCTTGTAACCCAAAACATCCAGGAAATCCAGGACACAAGAAGTCAAACCTAAGGATTATTGATATAGAAGAGAGTGAAGATTTACAACTTAAAGGACCAGTAAATATCTTCAACAAAATTATAAAAGAAAACTTCCCTAACCTAAATATAGAGATGCCCATGAACATACAAGAAGCCTACAGAACTCCAAATAGTCTGGAACAAAACATAAATTCTTCATGACACACAAAAATCAAAACACCAAATGCACTAAACAAAGAAAGAATATTAAAAGCATTAAAGAGAAAATGTCAAGTAACATATAAAGGCAGACCTATCAGAATTATACCAGACTTCTAACCAGAGACCATGAAAGCTAAAAGATTCTGTGCTGATCTCATACAGACCCTAAGAGAACACAAATGACAGCCCTGATACAGCAAAACTCTCAATCACCATAGATGGAGAAACCAAGATATGCCATGATAAAACAAAATTTGCACAATATCTTTCCAGAAATCTAGCCTTACAAAGGATAATAGATGGAAAATGGCAACACAAAGAGGGAAACTACAACCTAGAAGAAGCAAGAAAGTAATCTTCTTTCAACAAACCCAAAAGAAGATAACCACACAAAATTAACAATAACATAAAAAATAACAGGAAGCAACAATCACTATTCTTTAATATCTCTTAATATCAATGGACTCAATTCCCCAATAAAAAGACATAGACTAATAGAGTGCACATGTAAACATGACCCAGCATTTTGCTGCATACAGGAAACACACCTCAGTGTAAATGACAAACTACCTCACAGTAAAAGGCTGGAAAACAAATTTCCAAGCAAATGGTCCCAGGAAACAAGATGGAATAGCCATTCTAATATCAGATAAAATCAAGTTCCAAAAATCATCAAAAAAAGACACAGAAGTGCATTTCATACTCATCAAAGGAAAAATCTTCCAAGAAGAACTCTCAATTCTGAACATCTATGCCCCAAATGCAAGGGTACCCACATTGAAAAAGAAACTTTACTAAAGCACAAGGCACATATTGCACCTCACACAATAATTGAGTGGGACTTCAACACTCCACTCTCATCAATGGACAGATCAGAGAAACACAAACTAAACAGAGTGAAACTGACAGAAGTTATGGACCAAATGGACTTAATAAATCTCTATAGAACATTTCATCTTAAATCAAAAGAATATACCTTCTTCTCAGCACCTCATGATACCTTCTACAAAATTGACCATATAATTGGTCACAAAACAGACCTCAACAGATATAAGATTGAATAATCCCATGTCTCCTATCAAATCACTACGGATTAAGGCTGGTCTTCAATAGCAACAAAAACAACAGAAAACCCACATATACATGGAAGCTGAACAACACTCTATTCAATAATATCTTGGTCAAGGAAGAAATAAGGAAAGAAATCAAAGACTTTTTAGAATTTAATGAAAATAAATGCACAACATTATGGGACACAATGAAAGCAATGCTAAGAGGAAAACTCATAGCTCTGAGTGCCTCCAAAAAGAAACTGGAGAGAGCATATACTAGCACCTTAACAGCACACCTGAAAGCTCTAGAACAAAAAGAAGCTCATACACACAAGAGGTGTAGATGGCAGGAAATCATCAAACTCAGGGCTGAAATTAACCAAGTAAAAACAAAAATAACTATACAAAGAATCAACAAAACCAAGAGCTGGGTTTTTTTGAGAAAAATCAGTAAGATAGATAAATTCTTTTTTTTTTGATTGAACTTTTTTTTATTCGATATATTTCTTATTTACATTTCAAATGATTTCCCTTTTTCTAGCCCCCCACTCCCAGAAAGTCCCATAAGCCCCCTTCTGTCCCCCTGTCCTCCCACCCACCCCTTCCCACTTCCCTGTTCTGGTTTTGCCGAATACTGCTTCATTGAGTCTTTCCAGAACAAGGGGCCACTCCTCCTTTCTTCTTGTACCTCATTTGATGTATGGATTATGGAACCAGATGGCAGAGAGGGCAATTAGCAAAATCAGAAATGAAGAGTGAGATATAAGAACAGAAACTGAGGAAATTAAAAAAAAATCATCAAATCCTACTACAAAAGCCCATACTCGACACAACTGGGAAATCTGGATGAAATGGAAAATTTTCTAGAGAAATATCGAATTCCAACGTTAAATCAGAATCATATAGTCTCATACATACATCTCAACAGTCCCTTAATCCCTTATGAAATAGAAGCAGTCATTGAAAGGCTCCCAACCAAAAAAAAAAAAAAAAAAAAAAAAAAAAAAAAAAAAAAAAAAGGACATAACCAGATGGTTTTAATGCAGAATTCTATCAGACCTTCAAAGAAGACTTAATATCAATGCTCTTCAAACTGTTACACAAAAGAGAAATAGAAGAAACACTTCCCAATTCATTCTATGAAGCCACAATTACACTGATACCAAAACCACACAGAGATCCAAGAAAGAAGTAGAATTTCAGACCAATTTTCCTTTTGAATATCATTGCAAAAATACCCAACAAAATTCTTGCCAAGTGAATCCAAGAACATGTCAAAATGTTCATTCACTACAATCAAATAGGCTTCATTCCAGGGATGCAGGGATGGTTAAATATAAGGAAATCTATCGATGTAATCCACTACATAAAAGAAACCTCAAAGAAAAAACTACATGGTCATTTTATTAGATGCTGAAAATGCATTTGACAAAATTAAACATCCTTTCATGTTAAAAGTCTTGGAAAGAGCAGGAATTCAAGGCCCATACATAAACATAGTAAAAGCAATATACAGCAAACCAATAGCCAACATCAAACTAAATGGAGAGAAATTTGAAACAATCCCACTAAAATCAGGGACTAGACAAGGCTGCCCTCTGTCTCCATATATATTCAATATAGTGCTTGAAGTTCTAGATAGAGCAATTAGACAACAAAAGAAGGTCAAAAGGATACAGATTGGAAAGGAAAAATTCAAATTATCACTATTTGCAAATTATATGATAGTATACTTAAGCGACCCAAAAAACTCCCACCAGAAAACTCCTACAGCTATTAAACTACTTCAGCAAACTGGCCAGATATAAAATTAACTCAAACAAATTAGTCACCTTCCTATACTCAAAGAATAACAGGCTGAGAAAGATAATAGGAAAATGACACCCTAATGTTTCACACAATAGTCACAAACAATATAAAGTATCTGGATGTGACTCTAACCAAACAAGTGAAAGATCTGTATGGCAAGAACTTCAATTCTCTGAAGAAACTGAAGAAGACCTCAGAAGATGGAAAGATTTCCCATGCTCACGGATTGTCAGGATTAATATAGTAAAAATGGCCATCGTGCCAAAAGCAATCTACAGATTTAATGCAATCCCCATCAAAATTGCAACTCAATTCTTCATAGAATTAGAAAGAGCAAGTATCAAATTCATCTGGAATAACATGAAACCCAGTATAGCTAAACCTATTCTGAACAATAAAAGAACTTCTGGGGGAATCAGTATCCTGGTCATCAAGCAGTATTACAGAGCAATAGTGATAAAAACGGCATGGTATTGGTACAGTGACAGGCAGGTAGATTAATGTAATAGAATTAAAGACCCAGAAATGAACCCATACACCTATGGTCACTTGATGTTTGACAAAAGTGCTAAAACTATCCAGTGGACAAAAAGATAGCCTTTTCAACAAATGGTGCTGATTCAACTGGTGATTAGCATGCAGAAGAATGCAAACTGATCTATTCTTATCTCTTTGTACAAACCTCAAGTTCAAGTACACATTGAAACTAATAAAAAAAAAAAAGTGGAGAAGAGATGAGCACATGGGCACAGGGGAAAAGTTCCTGAACAGAACACTAAAGCTTATGCTGTAAGAACAAGAATTGACAAATGGGACCTCATAAAATTATAAAGTTTCTGTAAGGCAAAGAACAATGTCAAGAGGACAAAACAGCAACCAACAAATTGGGAAATGATCTTTACCAACCCTACATCCACCAGAGGGCTAAGATCCAATATATACAAAGAACTGAAAAGTTAGACAGAGAAACAAATAACCCAATTTTAAAAAGGGGGTACAGAGCTAAACAAAGAATTTTCACCTGAGGAATATCGAATGGCTGAGAAGCATCTAAAGAAATGTTCAACATCCCTAGTCAGCATGGAAATGCAAATCAAAACAACCCTGAGATTTCACCCCACACCAGTCATAACGGCCAAGTACAAAAATTCAGGGACAGCAGGTGCTGTCAAGGATGAGGAGAAAGAGGAACACTCCTCCACTGCTGGTGGGATTGCAAGCTGGTACACCCACTCTGGAAATCAATTTGGTGGTTCCTCAGAAAATTGGGCATACTACTACAAGAGGACACTGCTATAACACTCCTGGTCATATACCCAGAGGATTCTCCAGCATTTAATAAGGACACATGCTCCAATATGTTCATAGCAGCCTTATTTATAATAGTGTAAAGCTGGAAAGTACCCAGATTTCCCTCAGCAGAGGAATGAATCCAGAAAATTTGGTACATTTACCCAATGGAATACTACTTAGCTATTAAAAACAATGAATTCATGAAATTTTTAGGCAAATGGATGGAACTAGAAAATATCATCCTTAGTGAGGTAACCCAGTCACAAAAGAACACACATGGTATGCACTGATAAGTGGATATTAGCCCAAAAGCTTGGAATATCTAAGATACAATTCACAGATTCCTTCTTTAAAGTGTGAACAAAATACCCACAGGAGGAGATACAAAGTATGTATGGAACAGAGACTGAGGGAATGACCATCCAGAGACTGCCCCACCTAGGGATCCATGCCATACATAGTTACAAAACCCAGACACTATTGTGGATGCCAAAAAGTGCTTGCTGACAGGAGCCAGATATAACCGTCACCTGGGAGGATCTGCCAGTGCTTGAGATATACAAATGTGGACACTCTCAGCCAACCATTGAACTGAGCAAAGGGTCCCTAATGGAGGAACTAGAGAAAGGACCCATTTATTTGGAGGGATTTGCAGCACCATAGGAGGAACAACAATATGAGCCGTCCAGTAACCCCAGAGCTCCCAGGGATTAAACCACGGACCAAAGACTAAACTTGGAGGGACCCATGGCTCCAGATGCATATGAAGCAGAGGATGGCCTTGTTGGATATCAAAGGGAGGAGAGGTCCTTGGTATTGAGAAGGTTAGATGCCCAGTATAGGGGAATGTTAGGACATCCCAGTATAGGGAAGTGGTAGTGGTAGATTGGTGAGCAGGGGAAGGGGAGATGGATTAGGGGATTTCCATCAAAGGGGAGGGGGAACCAAGAAAGAGGACAACATTTGAAATATAAATGAAGAATATATCTAATAAAATAAGAAAGAAAAAGAAAAAATAGTATAAATGCCCATAAAATCAAACACCCAATTTTGTCTGGAGACCATGGCACCTATGTGCTGTAACTGTATTATATTTAGGTAGAAAATTAACAGTGTATATAGAAGTGATCAAAACTACCAAATGGTGAATTGTAATTAAAATCTGTAGACTACATCATTTGAAAAAATAGAGGAGAAAACATACATTGTTTTCAAGTATTCGTGGATCACATCAAGAAAGAACATATTCTGGGCATAAACAATAAAAATGACATTTAAAAAAAAGTAAAGTTACTTGAAGTATAGGCTTTGACATTTAGGAAATTAAGCCTGGAAAATCAATAACAAAATGATCACCTCAAAAGATCAGAACATTGGAAAATTAGACACTCCAAATTAGTCATGGGCCAAAGGAAAGGTGTCAGGAAGGTTAAAAACTACTTTGAGCTGAATGAAAATAAAAACTGCAACAAATTAAAAATATTGAGATGAAATCCACAGCAGTACTTGTAAGAAATACATGACATTTAAGCATTTATTTTAGAAAAGATAAAAATTGTATGTCCATTGTATAGTTTCTTTTATTAAGGAATCTAGTATCAAAAGCCCAAACAAAACACCAACAAAACAAAACAAAAATTACACTGACCATACACTGCTCATAAAGATATAAACTTATTAAAACATTAAAATACTTAACACACTTCAGCCTAACCCAAAACAAAATGTAATGTGAGAGGAGATTGAAATTGTTTGTTCAATGAAGACAAACATATGCTGTTACATCCATGGACAATGGAAACGAAAAAGGAAAGAGGACAATGAAGTTGCAAAAACCAGTTACTCCCAATTCAGCATTACTAACAAACTTTGATAGTTTAGTGTCTGCAAGAGACTTGGAACCACAGTTGAAAACTACCAGTCAATGGGATTTGCCAATCTCCATGATGTCACTGGGAAGTTCTACTGAGCTAGGGGTTCTCAACATTCTTTCTGTGGTGACCTTTATTACAATTCTTCATGTAATGGTGAATCCCCTCCTAATCATAAAATTATTTTGTTGCTATATCATTGCTATAATTTTGATAGTTATGAATTGTAATGTAAATATCTGCTTTTTTTCCTGACAATCTTAGGGAACCCCTGTGATAGATGTTTCAAACCACAAAGGGATCAGGACATACAAGTTAAGAATCACTGTACGGAAACCTTTATAGAATAAATAACAATTGTCTATAATACTTTCCATTAATAGAAATGGTGGAAGGAATCTACGTTAATAGTCAATGTACTACTTTCTAGAACTGTGTTAGTGACCTCAGTTCTTGTGTGGATTTGTTTACATTTGTTTTGCCAGAGGCCCTTGGTTTGCAAGGTCTTTATAGACTCATATGTCTTATGTTCATAGGCTTCATATCCTTTTTGAATAATTGATATTAGTCATGGATATGAAGGGAAATTTGCCACTGAGGTATACTAAGATGTCAACTGTAAAACTTAGTGTTATTTTTTTCTTGAATACGGAAGGCAAGATAAGACTAGTCACCTTTTATTTTATGACCATATTGGCATCCACATGAGATGCCTTGAAATTGTCAGCCAACTTTGGATTATGCAAATTGATCTTTTAAAACCCTGGGTTTACAGATTGAAGATGTCAGAACATTAATGTTCATGGAAATCTGAAGAAGTAATTGGGATATGCAATTGCCCTATCCTGAAAAGTGAAACTGGGTGTTTTATTACATGATATGTGAATGCTCCTCCACTTAGCACCATGTTACTCAATGTTTCCCACTTTATTTGGAGAAGAATTTGTCCCAAATGTCATGAGAATTTATCAAATAGTTTGAACATTTGTTATGAGAAACTGAAAACTTAATATTTTTCTTTGGGTTAACATTTATATGATTCCTTGGGATTAGAAGCATAACTCAGCAGTTAAGAACACTTGTTCTTGCAACGGACCTAGGGTTTTATTCTTTGCACCACATGGTGACTCACAACCACCTGTAACTCCAGTTCCAGGCAATCTGATGCACTCTTCTGATTTGTGTACATCATATGTGTGAGGTATATAGATATATAAGCAAGCACGAATCCATATATAGGAAATAAATTTTTCTTAAAAATAAATGGTAAATGAATCTATTATCATTCCTGAGTTAAAAGATGAAAGGTAATAGAAAAAAATTTAAAATAGCATATGTTGGGTACGCCATAAAAATATTGGTGAAATTAAAAATTATACTTCATGACATAGGAAAAAGTAATTTCTTATAGGAATCGGGGCATGTGAACTCTTTTTCTCATTGTAACACTAATAGTGAACATTCGTAAATGATACACTTGTTTTCCTGTCTCATTTATCATTTCAGTCAATTGAGGATTACAAGATGTACATTATAAGTGATTTCTGTTCATTCTGATTTTTCTTTAATTAAGAAGTCCAAATGATGGCTGAAATATGTTGACATTACAGTTCCATGCTTTCTTCCATGTGTTTAAGGAAAAGACAGAAATACGGATAACAATAATGTGGTTATGAGAATATCCTTAGCAAAAAATTGGAGAAACATGAACACTCATATTTAGTTTCAATTCTAGGTCATTTCAGATTTCATAATGTATTCAAATAATGGCAGATGTGCAGGGCATATATTGAGATGGGGACTTTGCAAATTGTGACTTCCACAAACTTGGCAACCAAAATTTGACATTTGATATGACATTCATTTTTTTTTATGTTGGAATATAGTCTCAAGATTGTAAGTGCCTTCAAGAGTCTACACTTTTCAGTTATGAAGTCAGTTTATGAAAAATGAAGTGTTGAGAAGAAATTATTAGTAACCATAGCTCTTGATCTGACACATGACTGTAGCCATTTGCTCTTAATTGACAGTGAAATGAGAGGTAGCTGAGGCATCTGTCTAAATATTAAGTTCTGCAATAGAATGGGACCAATTCCGCATACATTTAAGTATCATACATTTTCCAAGCACTAACTGTGTGAGCCAAGTTCCTCAACGTTATTAGAATGCATTAACAACAAAAATGTCCAAGCTCTGTGAAGAAAAAGGTTTATATTGTTTGTAAAAGACAAAAGAAGAAAGGAATCTATATAGGTATATCAACTAATGTAAGTTGTTGCATTAAGAAAGGGTGATTGGGGAAAATTATGTTGATAAAGAAGACAGGATATAGTTTACTGAGAAGATAGTATTTAATTAGTCACATTAATGAAGTAGAATTACCTAAACAGACAGCTAAATGAAGGGTGTTTCAAGCAGAAAGAACTGTTGGTACAGAGCTACTCTGCAGAAAAATAAATAATTTATTTGTGTATTTGAAAGGGTAAGGTTCAACAAATATAGACTAATCAAACAGGTTGTAGGTGTTTGATTAGTCACATAGTGGTGACTAGTGGTAAACTTTGTAAACACTTGGAGTTCCTTGCAACTATCAGAGCATTTACCCAAGAGAAACATGAAGCTTTAGGGGAGTGATAACACATATTATGCATTTGGAGAGAATGACTGTCTACTTTAGCAGAGAAGAAAGGAAGGAAGGAAAGAAGGAAGGAAGGAAGGAAGGAAGGAAGGAAGGAAGGAAGGAAGGAAGGAAGGAAGGACGGAAGGAAGGAAGGAAGGAAGGAAGGAAGGAAGACAGGAGGGTGAACAGTCAATAACTCCAAAATGGAATAACAGACATGCATGTGCACATATGGACATGTACACACATGGCTATCCATTATGCTATAATTTGTAATCAGAAACTCTTTGAAATACTACAGTTATAAATGCATAGGATGACCCGTAAATGCAGGAGCATGTATGTGTGTGTGTGTGTGTGTGTGTGTGTGTGTGTGTAGTTTTTAAAACTATAGAACTTAATAACAGTTTGATATGGAATATATTACATAAGAAAATTTATGTGGTGATAAAGGTACAAAATGATAATACATGCCTTTTACATTCCCTGTAGGAAGTAAGTATAGATATCCTTATCATTATAAACCACAGTACATGGGAATGGAGAAACAAATTATTCCAAAAACTAAAATGAAACACAACCCAGTGAGATTAGTCAAATACAAGGGCTAGGGAATATGGAGGAAAAGATAAAGCAGGAAAAAATATTTATGTCTAATATTTTGCATAGATGTTTCTTCTTTTTGAAAACAATGTTGATATTCTGCATCATAAAATATTTGTCTCCTTCCCATAAGAGTGCAAGGTGGGGAATAATCTAACACTGAAAGAATATTTTAAAGGAAATGAAGCAAATTTTATTAGAACAAATATCGTATCTCATGTATATAGAAAGGAAGGATGGAAGAAAGGAGGGAAAGAAAAGGGAAGGAGGGAGGACAGAAGGAATGAACAGAAGAACAAAAGAAAAATGGGCATGACAGGGCTGTTGCACTGGCAAATTTACAGCATCTGTGGTTGTTTGCACAAGACCTGTGCAAAATGAAGGCCATCAACATTCCATCCAGCTTGGGTAACAAAAGACTCAAGAGGACATTTTTGAGCCTGTCCTCTACCTGAGGAATTTGGGGCAGGTGATGCATGTTGCAAGTGGAGAGTCAATTTCCATCCTTGTTGTGGCCCATGGAAGACTGGATACTACAGTGGCTGTCAGAACACCTATGTACATACAGACAGTAGTAATTGGAATCGTGGTTTATTTATTTGTTTACATTTAAAATTAAAATCTCTCTATGCAGCCCCTACTCTGAGCCTGGACTAGAATTGGAGTAGACTAGAACTCAGAACTTGCCTTTCCTCCTATGTGCAAGATATAGAAGAATGTGCTATCATCCCATCACTTAGTATGTAATTAACAAGGAAGAATTCAAGGAGAAAGGAGGCAGAGAAGACTGGATTATGATGTGGATTACAGCCCAGGAAAATTGGAAGAAATACAGTGAAGGTTAGGTATGATCTAAATACATTGCATTCAAATGTGAAGTCACTTAAGAATAAACAAATACATTTGTGGTGTAAAATTAATTCTCAATGCAAAAGTTTTGACAAATGAGATTGGGAGGCAGATACATAACGGAGGCCCCTTCTTTATGAATGAATTAAGTCAGTTTACAAAAAGCTTCATAGAAAAAGGATGCCTTCCTCCATCAACCATGTGGTGTGACAGCAGTATTCCCTGTTGGAGGACATAAAATCAAAGGCACTTTCTTGGAAGAAGAAACAATATGGAGATACACATCTTGAAGGTTCATTGAACTTGGACATCTCAGTGTCTGAATAGTGAGAAATAAATATCTATTATTTGTGAATCATTCAGTCATGATGTTTAATTTTAGTAGCAGTCAAGCTGACAGCCATTCTCAAAAAAATAAAATGGAGAAAATGGAAAACTTAAGGACAAACATATCTGTCAAAATTTACTTGCACATTGGAGCATAGAGAGATGATTTTAACTTGTATTGTTAGGTGGAATTAATGATAAAGATACAGAACAAAGCATCAAGTGTGTGTGTGTGTGTGTGTGTGTGTGTGTGTGTGCGTGTGTGTGTGTGTATGTGTGTTTGTGTGTTTTTAAGAGAGAGAGAGAGAGACAGACAGACAGAGGGAGAGAGGGAGAGAGAGAGAGGAGAGGGAGGGGGAGGGAGGGAGGAAGGGAGGGAGGGGGAGAGAGAGAGAGAGAGAGAGAGAGAGAGAGAACATGTGTGTTACAGACATATTTGTATTTTTGAGATGTGTAAACACACATGATGTAAGGAAGTAAGTGAAATTTAATTGTACTGTGACTGACGGTCATTGAGCAGGCATGGAAAGAGGATATAGGCTATGCAGGTGGAGAGATGGGATTACATGTGAACACTTTTCACTAATAGGGAATTCTCAAGGCCTATAAATTTAGAAGCCTGGGAGTCTTCACCTACGACTGTGATCAACTAATTCACTAGGTGTCAAATACATAAAGGCAAAACTGAAATGATCCCTGCCCTAAAGGATTATGTCTGATAAGGTAAATCACCAAGAGAAAAGCCATTGTTAAATGTAATAAATGCTACATCATGCGTTTGGAAATGGTTGATGAGAGAAGAGTGACCCAAAGGAAAGTCTGAGACGATGGAGGGTAAGTTAAGTTGGAACAAGGCAGCTCCTTGGAGGTGTTGTCAGTCTTGGCCAGGAGACAGAGAGGGTGTGGTGGGGTATGAAATGCAGATCAGTTTGCAGGAACAAAACTGTGTGTGTGCTTTGAACTCAGCATAAGATCCACCAGGAGAAGAACAAACATCAGGTAACAGGTGTGTTCTTCTACCTGGTTAGTTTGGTTATCATTCCAGGGTGGAGGTTGGATGTTTAAGAAGTCGTATGTATGCATGGAGGGTCCCATGGCTCCAGCTTTATATGTAGCAGAAGATGGCCTTTCAGACATCAATGGGAGGAGAGGCCATTGGTCCTGTGAAGGATCGATGCCCCAGTATAGGGGAATGCCAGGTCAGGAAAGTGGGAGCGGGGTTGGTAAGCAAGGGGGGAAAAGATAGGGGGTTTTCAGAGGGGTAAAGAGAAAAGGGGATACCATTTGAAATGTTAATAAAGCAAATATCTATCTAATAAAACAAAAATAAATATAAAAGATGCAGTAAGTATGCCATATAGCCATCCTGTGTCTATTGTCCATAACACGGTCAAAGTATGTTAATAGGGAATTTTTGTTTTTGTTTTGTTTTTTCACTGAGTAGTGTGAGAGTAGATCATTAAATCAGCCTCCTGCTGCAGAATGGCCATGTTTTTAAGGGTCACAATCCAATTACTGACCAAAAAGCCCTTATAGAGAATAAATAGCCTCTTATAGGTTTGCTATGTACATTGGTACAAACTGAATTGGGGAGGGGACTAAGATTAAACATGAATCTTGGATATGGTATGTATGAGAGTTGAGGCTCTCATTTGTTTGAATCATAAAATAGAGGTAACAATAAACAGTTCATAAGAACATAAGAATAGGGATTTTTGTTGTTTTGGTAGCTCTGTTTTTTTTTTAATCAGTCATTTATGAGGTGAGAATTGAGTGTGATGAAATAGATTCAAACATTGATTAATCACACATGTATACATGCCTACCATGTGCAAGGTATACACAGACATCAAACTGAAAGAAGTGAACACAGCATAGTGAGTCTTTTCTTACAGAATATGGGCATGGTTAAAAAATTGCAAACAAATTTCACAAAGTAAATAATATCTAAAAGAGACACTATTTTGATCAGAGAAAGAACTAAGGCTAATGAAGGGTTAATATAAAGCAATGGTAAAGAGACAATTACAGGGTAGAGTCTTCTGAGATGTGTATGAAGTTAATGGACATACAAGGGGAGAGCAATGAAGGAGGGAACTGAGAAGCTATGCACACATCATCAGAGAAAGATTATCTACACAAGATCTCAATAGCTCAGCACAGAGTATCCAGGGGATAGTTATACTTGTGCAGCTGAATACTATGAACATTAAGGGAGGTAAGCCTGGGAATAAATGAGACATCATGGTGTTTGGCTGCTCCAAAGCACAAAGGACAGAAAGGCTCTGTCGCTGGTTGGAGACAAGAAGAAAGACCAATTGCTGTAGCCTTCATCTAATGAGGATAAATATCCAGGACATTGTTGAAGAGAGAAAGGATGACAGCAGTAATTCTCAAAGGATCTGGAGATGTTCCAATAGAAGAGTTGATTCAGATGAAGACTGTCAGGAAAGTTACATTAAAGAACAATGTCCTTAACGACACCGGGTTTATATCAATCATGGGCATGGTGACCACTTCATTTATCATACAAGGGATATTTTCTAGAGTGAATGGAGGGATTATTGCATGTGTAAAGGAACAGCAGGCATAAGCTATACCTATTATTAAATATAGAATGCTTTTTCTCCCAATCACAGGTGGAATGAGCATGCTTGTGAGATGTTAAAGCAGAAACTTATTTACTTCTGAATATAATAAATTAATAAGTAGGATATAAGTAAATGTTATTTCTTATAAAAACTCATTTTAATATGTATAATCAGAAAATTCTAGCTGATCTCTCGCAAAGAGATTCTAAGTATAGTAAAGACACTCAAAGACATTTAGGCAGACAGAATATAATTTCAGTATTTACAAACATTTATAATGGCCTGCTGATATAACCTGAACAAAGAAGAAACTGGGAACTTTAGATAAATTTCCAGTGACTTAGATCAAAACATAAAATTAAGGATATATGAACATCTGAGACACATAATGTTTCAGTGGAAAATCAGGCACATCTGTGTGAGTTGCAGATTCATATTGGCATTTACTAAGGGAAACAGAATGCAGTTCCTTATCAATTTACAATAATTGATAGAGTATGCACCTTTTCCCTTTTGTTTTAAAAGAATAAAGTAGATGTGCATACTGTTTTGACTTTATTATTTTTCTTTTCATCTCATCTTTCAAATAAATAAAGAAAGCAATGTCGATGATAGCTTGTGACCTCCCTTGCCATTGCTGATGCTGACACAGGGGACAAAGCAGGATTAATGAGAAAACGTTTGCAGCCACCAGGACCCACAAGCCATTCCGTGATATGTTAGGCTCCACATTGCATTTGGGGCCATTTAACTGGTCAGAGAATGAAGTTGAGTCGATCTGTTACTAAAAATTCCTCAATTAACTCTTCACCTTTTAGGCAGGGCTTTTGTCACTGGCTATCCTGGATCTTATTCTGTCAGTCAGCACATTAGCTTTTCTATCACACCACTTAGAATGGGAGTTGATTGGGACAAAAGGGGAAAAAAAACAGAAAGGCATACAACCCCCAATTTTGAAAGAAGGTGAAAAAGGATTGTGATCTATCTTCCTCTGTCACAATATCTGCAGAAGTTCAAAAGAACTTCATTTGTCCTCTCCCTCTCTGTAAACCAGCAGCATCATTTCTCAGGTTCAGAGCCCACCTAAATTTACTTTCTCTATTCAGATCCCAGCACTCATATGGAAATGTGAGGATTCGTTCTGATTATTTCTTGTCCCTTAGTGAGGTTTTGTTTTGCATTAGAGTTGAAATTCTTTAGTTCAAGGGTTGATGATTTGTTATGCTTCCGTATGCCTAGGAAATATTCCCCCAAATCTTTGTGTCCAGTAGAAATATGATTTCTTAAAATTAAATGGCTTCACATGACCCAAGATTAAGGAGATTTATATCCAGTATCCATAACAGCCCAACTTAAGAGATTTTTCTAACATACTTTCCTCTTAAATGATTATGCAAAAATACAACTTACTTCTTGGTATTACAAAGTTTTCCCAACATAGGTTGTAGAAGAATGGAAGAGTATATAATCCCCATCTGATAGATAATACCATAAAGTAGTGTTTATGAAAAACACATTTTAAAGCCTAAAATGACACCCTAATGATTAACAAATGTCTAGCATCCAACTTCTGCCATAAGCAATTACTTTGAATGATGTCCAATAATTCCTCAGCCCTGTGTGTACATCGGTAAATATTTGCTTTGCTCCTAATAGAAAATCAGAACACAACTAATATTTGGCATAACATGTCAAACTATGGCGTTAGTGGTTTCTGTCCTCACAAACTTACAGTTTGGATATTGGGTAAAAAAACCCCACAATGATGACTGGGCTCTTGAATGGATTGGACACAATAAATGGGCCACCACTACTTTCAACTTAGTATATACATGATAAACCAATAAAAGTGATGGTAATAATAACAAAGATAAAATTATGAAGTTTAAGGGAAAAGAAGATGTGATTGGCTGTGGCTTTAATTTTAACTATAGAAATGACAAGCAAAGGAAAATACAGTTTGAAAGTGTCATGCATGAGGATGATAGACATGTATTCCATGCATCTGAATAGCATCTTTTTAATTAATAAAAATGAAAACGGGAAAATGTGTCCATAAAATGGAAGGTTCCTTCATTATTTGTGTGTTGTGTGTGTATGTGTTCCCATGCTACAAATTACCTGACTAGAGTAATTTAAGGAAGAGGGGATTTATTTAGCACATAGGTCAAGGTTCAGTGCATCATGATGGGAAAGTCCAAGAGTCAGGGACTTGAATCACCTGATCATGTTGCAGTTATTGTCAAGAAGCAGAAGCAAATTATATGCATGTTTTCCTTTCTTTTCTCCATTTTTCCAGTCCAGTCCCTCTGAGGACTGAATGGTCCTGCCCACTTTTAGATGTAACTTCTAACACTGGTCAGTGCAATCAACATAATTCCCGTAGGCAAGATGCAGGTCAATTATAGATTCTGTGAAATTCACAATTAACAATATCACAGGAGGACAAAAATATTGGTAGGGATTCTGATTGGATTCAAGGCAAAAGGAAGAGTAGTTTCTAGAGTCAGACTGAGAATAGATAAAGTAAAAATTTAGAGAGTGCTTTTACTGAGTGAAATGATACACTCTGTAATCCCATGTGTTCTGGTGGCTGACACAGGGAGAGTGAATTAAAAATCAGAAGAATATAAAGAGATGATGTCTAAAAAGGGCATTAAATAAAAATTGTATGTGAACTTTAGTCATTGGTCATTTTCTGATGACTTGTATGGTAGCCATTTCATCAACCCGAGGCAAAGTGATAATGATAAATCTGCAAGAAAATTTGATATCAGAATGATACATCTGACCTTTGCCTTCACTGGTGATATTAAGTATATATGATAGGCTTGGCTTCTTTATTGAAAAAAAGAAAATGGTGTCGCTTTATTTGGAGGTGTTCTTGATTCTAAATATTGAATGAACTGGGTGTCTGAAGGGTTAAAATATCTCCCTACGCACCTGAATGATTAACTCACTGGGGAATAGATGACACCATATGCCGATTTGGGAAATTTATAATGCAGGTAATTACTCTCATTACATTGTCACATGTGAGTTATTTCTCAGCAACACATCCAATATTAGGTCTCTCACAATAGAGTAGTAGGTAAAGAATAAAGACCAGGTGTGCATTTGATACCAAAGTTAAGAGAAGGGGGGGGGGAAACAATGTGTGATATCAAATATCAGGGAACCAGTTACAGGAAAGGAGTCCACATTTTAATAATGACTGAAAGCAATCATTTTAGTTTAGGAACAAAGCTAAAACATTATAATATACCTCTCTCCATTCCATCCCCTGCAATTTCACAGTTTAGTCTGTTTCTGAATGTCATGATATTTAAAGTTAATTTTATAAATTTTCATGACACAAATGAAGGAAGGCAGATTATCCAGATAGAGTGTTTTCCTATGTCACCTTTTCAAATTTGAGTCCGTGTGTATTAGAGAAAATCTGTTGTAGACATAGGTTGTTAGTGGGACTCATGGGGCCTTTTCTATGGTATTGAATCCCTGCAAACAGATTGTGGCTGCTCTGACAGTAATTTAGCAGATGGGATTAATTAACTGGGTGACAATTCTGCAGACCTACCTAAATTAATATTTTTCTGCAAACAATGTATTCTGATTATAATAAAACTAAATGATATTGATAAAAATAGACTCTGGTGCTGGTAATTTTTTAAACTGATTGGTAGATAGTTTCTTCCTATTTGAAAGCTGGCTTAGATTAACATTTGTATGTTAATATTCTAATCACTTTCTGTCCTATGGAAGGGAAATATATGTTGTCTATGATACTGGAGTTTGTCCAGAGCTCAGGACC
This sequence comes from Apodemus sylvaticus, assembly GCF_947179515.1. Classification (NCBI taxonomy): domain Eukaryota; kingdom Metazoa; phylum Chordata; class Mammalia; order Rodentia; family Muridae; genus Apodemus; species Apodemus sylvaticus. The sequence goes on along the minus strand of NC_067481.1, from coordinate 86,994,172 downwards.
ACCTTCCTTCGCAGGAGTAAATGTAGGAAAATTACTCAAAATAGTTTTTCCCAAATATATTCCATTTATATAGGATCTTAGGGAAAAACAACAAAAACAAACAACAACAACAAAACCAGAAAGACAGAAAAGAACCAAAGTATAATTTCAGGTTTATGGCTTCACAGATTGATAGAGATGGCACAACCTGTACTTTAAAATGTATCCCCACATATATTGTCTTTCTCTCTTTGCTCCCTCCTTCTCCCTCTTTCCCAATATAAGTAGCTGAATTTCCACATTAGAATCTTTAGAGTAATATCAAGTAAAATCACATTTTAGTCAGGATTTCATGGACTTGTATAACAACTTGGTTAATGAGAAGAATTGTCAGAAATTTTAGTTTAGAATGTTATTAAATCAATTAATCAGAGAAAAAAATGTACAGAAGGATTGCCCTAGCTGGGACAACCTTTAGAGTTATCTAGCATACTACTAGAGAGATCATCTATAGAGTGCGAGACTATTATCTGAGAAATTTGATATCATGTAAATCGCAACAAAGATATCAGAGCCCTCTGCACTGCTCTACAGGAGTGCCATAGTATGATGGAAATACTGTGTTTCCAACCCACACAAAGATTGTACCCTGTGAGGTATGTGGCACATCAGTGGTGTATTAGGGATTCTGTTTTACATGAGTGGCCAAGGTATAAAGAAAACTTGTTGCTACTTTTGTTTATTTTCTCCTTCTAGTTCTTCTCTTCTTCCCCCTGACCCTAGGGTCACACTATGTAGACCAGGGTTGCCTTGAATTGAGAAAGATCTACCTGCCTCTTCCTTCCAAGTGCTAAAATTGGCATGAGCCAAATTGGAATTAAAAAGGCATGAGCCACCATGACAAATATGTCACACATTTTTAAGGTTTAGGTATCTTTGCTTGGCTCCTTTGCATTCATATTTTCCTTAGGTTTTTATATCTTATTCTATTATAGATTGTTTGATGGTGTGTCTCCCAATATACTGACACAGTCACAAATTTTGTCAATTTTAATTTTATGTAGCTTTGTGAGTATGTTCTAATTTTGACTCTGTGTGTGTTTGGTATGTGTCATGTCCCTTTATGTACTAAATGCACTTGCTAATATGCTATGAGTATGTGTGTATGTTTGCAATTGTGCATGTGTGAGCACATACTGATTGAGATCAGACATCTATGTCAGATGTCTTTTATTGATCAAAGAAACTCATTTCTTTGAATAATGCAAAGAAATTTTTGATGAATTATGGAAAAACTGTTGCTGAAAAATACTATTTTTTCAATTCTTCCTCCCCTTTTCCTTCATTTCATTTGTTTTGAAGGTATTGCTGTTTTGTTGTGCTTCTATCCATTTGGAAGTAGTCTATTAATAAGGAGTCCAACAGTAAGAAGAAAATAAATTGCTTTAAGGGAAGCACTGTACAGTTTTTATTGGGTTCCATTTTGTAGGTTCTCTGGTCACCGCTTTGTGACTAGTTCATTTCTGTCATCTTTCTGTGCTGACATCACATATGCCTAATATAATTTCAAGTGGGTAATGACTTTTTGAGTTACTGTACTAAATATAATGTTTTGTTGTTTAATAAAAATATGGAGCACTTTAATTTAAAAATTGTGTTACACAGAAATATATTAAAATAATATATGGCTTTTGATAATGAAAATTACTCAGTTGCAAGCCTGGTTGCCCACCCTGATTATCATCTTCACATCTTCCGATTTATCAAATAAAACTTCAGCCAACTTTGAAATATTAAAAACCTGAAAATTCATTAGCACATATTAGTTGAACTGACAAAGTATTAAACATAACATTAAAAAAAAATACAACTGTTCCTTTTCACATAGTTTTAAAGAAAGAGGATTTTAGCAAGCAAATTCATCATATGTCCAGTTTGAAAATGACAAACAAAAAAATAAATATTTCTGCACAGGAATCCCCATCATTGTTAGTCTTTGCAACACAAATAACTTTCATTAATACACCACGGAAGTAAACACATGAGCAAGTTATAGAATTAAGGTATGCTCTTCACTGAAGTTGTCGGAGCAATATTGACATTTTTTAACTCACTGTATTTGTTTTAATCTTGCACTCTCTATGGAAAAAGCTATGTTCATAACAATGTGGCCTTCATAGGCTTATTTTATTCAGTTGGCTATAATACATCATATCAACCTTAACACTCAGAAATGGTGACTGAAACACTTTCAAAATTGTTCTTGAAGAATAATCTTTTATCTGCCTGGTCTTTCCCCCATTCCTTGTTGATTTCTTGGAAGTGTGTGTGTGTGTGTTTTCTCCTCTTGTCTGGATATGGTTTTCCCCCTTGGATCTCACATCTGGAAAGAGTTATATCCTGCTGCATTGCTTTTGCCAGGAGAAACACACAGGCAAGCATATTCATTGAGATAGAATAATGACAGACCAAGGAATACAGTCCACATGAAAGCAGTTTGGTGAGAAATGGCTCCATTCTATTCAGTTACAGGAGCATGGGTGGGAGGATCCTTTATAGTGTGTAGCATGAGAGGCTCTACAGTGCCTGCATCTTCAAAAAGCTTCAGTCAATACTAGGTGATTACTCACAAACCTACAACCAGACTGTTGTTGTAGAAATTCAACAACAGTCAACATTCTGATCTCTACAACTCTAGTACCTCTGGAGACTACATCTCACTAGACCAGAATCACATGTGACAGCAGAGGCAGAGGAGAATCAGTGGTAGACTCTCTGGAAAGGAACTCCTGATTGCCTTCTAGAGTCCATATGAAGTCTCCTTTGGTCAGTCACACCCGTTCTCATTGAAGAAGACAATGTCTGGAGGAGAGAATTCTTCTATGAACTCTGAGACATTTGAGATAATTTATGAATGTCTTCTGAATGGGCATGTGACTTCATTGAGCCACTAAAGCCATCTAGGAGAATATGAGGGGATGAGTCATCTAAAGATCTACAGATACCCACCAGTATTTGGTCAGGATTTGAAATGAAAATGAAATGATTTGAGTTTAGTAGGACTGACCTTTGGATGAGAACACTAACTGATTGATAATTATGGCTAGCACCCTTCTTATAATTTTTTTTAATTACATATATATGTGATTGTAAGTGTGTGTATGTAGTATTGTGTATATGAGTACAATAGCTACAAAAGCCAGAAAGGGTTTTTAATCTTCTGGAGCTAGAGTTATAGTTAGTTGTGAGTCAGCTGATAAGGGTGCAAGGAACCAAACTCAAATCCCCTGCAAGGGCTCTTAATTCTTGCTCTTAACTGATGGGGAGTCATCTTTCCAGTACCATGGGGGAGAACTCTTGAACCTTGCCTCATAGTAGACCCTTAGCAAGTGCTACCATCTTCTTCTGGTAATTTCTCTCTCTCTCTCTCTCTCTCTCTCTCTCTTTCAATTTTTATTTATTTATTTATTGCTAGTAGGCAAGACAAATGAAGCAGAAAATTCTCAATATGATGATTTGCCTTTAAATAGATCCTCAATTCTTATTACAATAGTCCTTGAGTTATGTATAACATGAATTATAGCCTTTCTCTTTCCAATTTAGTCTCTTAAATCTTGCTCTTAACGGATGCTGAGTCATCTCTCCAGTACCATGGGGAGCACTCTTGAACCTTGCCTATTAAAACAGTTATTACACACCATTCTCCATCATCAAAAACATTTGTGCATTCTTATTGTCCTTATTTTATGCAATCTCTCTTTCCAATTTGTGCTCTGAAAGTTAAAGAGAAAAGCAAATACAAACTTGAAGTCCACTTCAGGGTGACAACTTGAACTGGGAAAGAATTCTAAGAATTGACTGGAAAATGTGAAGGGACTTAAACAGAAAATGAGTAGGCCTTGTTCTTGGGAAATGCTTAGATTTTGCTTAAGTCATATATGAATGTGTGCAATTTTAAAAAGCTGCATCTAAACTATTGTGAGTAAAATATTTCACTATAGCACATCAGTGAATTCCTACATATTACATTCAATCAATACCAAATATTAAGAAATCTTTTGTTTTCTTCTAGCCCTTCAAAGTAATTTTAAAACTGGCTCATAAGACAAGTTCCTGCTAGTGTTCACAAGCAGAAAAAGTTTTATATGAATGTATATTTTTAGTTATTTGTATAATTAAAGTATTGTAATAAAAGTTCCATTCCTATTCAAAATATTACAAAAGTTAGATAAATTTTCATTGGCCAAATATGACAATCCAGGGAAAATAAGTTTCTGGGTGGGTTTTTAGATATTCTTTTATCCATATTTCTAGTATATTATTATTTTATAGATTTTTCTGAAAGTTTAAATGAACTAAACAAAAAATAAATATCATAGAGCTTCTTTCACAAAGGAGGCATAAAAGTACACAAATAAATTGAAAAACACTAATCATGCATTTGGCCGAAGGAAATTTATTTGTTGATTGTTTCATTTCTGGTACCCTTGTGGTTATATTCTTAAGTAACATATTAGGTTGTATTGGATAAATATGAGCACAGGATATTGTCTCTCCCTCAAACAGGGGGCAGCTTAAAACTTCAAGAAAGAAGATCATGGGCTTAAGGCATAGAGATTAGGTGTTAATTAAATTGTAGGTTTAATGTGATAAAGGAAGACATTTGACTAAGGACTTCCTCAATTAAAAATATTATAGAGAATTTGATTGGATCATGGCTATATATTATCATTTAATATAGAAGCAAACAAAGGGGAATGTTAACATCTTCAAAGCTTCCACCACAGAAGTACATTTGGGCTTTAAAGCTTAAAATTAATGAAGGAAAAGTACTATAGAAGTATCATAGAGTCAGGAAAATGGCAGCGGGAATAGTTTGGTCAACACAGTGACCTAGTAGCCTTTGTTTATAAGCAACAAAAATTTCTCTTACTGATTCTGAAACATTAATGTATCCTAGAAGCCTTCAAGGAATTCATTAAAAATGCACATACTTTCCACTTTCAAACACGTTTATCTAATTGTTTTGGGGTGGAGCCAGGGCAGCTGCTTTGTAGTCAGGTCCCTTGGTTCTTCTGCAGCAGGAGTCTCAGGAACCAGGTTTTGTAAAGCACTGCTTTGGAGTAATGTAGATGTTAACTTATTTTATTATACCTAAAGGATTCTAGCAGTTGCCTGCTTGCCTAAGGCTTGGCTGAACTGAAGCATTCCAGGGAGAGTTGAATTAACTTCCCCAGGCTTCCTAAGACACTAGGCAATTAACTGTTCAACCAAAAGCCAATGAAGAGGAGAAACAGGGGAATATTTTTCTCCCCTCCACCTCCCCTCTTTTAATCCAGTGATCATGGCTTTTGTCTCCAGTAGAAATAAGTGGCATTTCATCTTCTTCTGTCTTACAAAGTGATGGTTTCTCCCTCACAAACAGGGGACATCTTGAAACTTCAAGAAGCAAAATAAATTTACATGAGAAAGAGAAGATCTGAGAGTCACCACTTGATGGAGAAAGCAAGCAAAATATCATATTAGATGATGTGAATGCCAGGTGCAGAGATTACTAAATAGAATAATTAATTAATTAATTAAGTAAGTAAGTAAGTAAAAAAAATAAAAGTTTGCTGACACATGTTGGAGAGGAAACACTGACTTAAAGACAGATATTGATACTTAGAATGGAGGCAGTTGAGTTAAGATTTTACAAAACTGGGAGAAGATATAAAGACAAATGGTGATTAGAGAGTTCTATTTAAAAAAAACCCACACAATTAGCAGTTAATCTAATAAAAGCAAATACTCCCTGAATTTGTGTCTTTCCATGTTAAAGTAACAATTACTTTTTAAAATAAATATAGTAAGTGAAGATAGTACAAGTAAAAGAATAATAATTTATATTCTCATCAAAATATACAAAATAATTCCATAATTAATGCTTGGCAAGCATTTTTATAACTATTAGTAGGAAACATTCTATGATTAACATGAAAGCTGTTTTGTAACTTAATATTAAGCAGATTTCTGTATCTCACCTGAATTTTAGACTATACATGAACAGATTTTGTAAAAAGCATTCATTTGTGAAAATCTTCACTATTAATAACAAAGTAAGCATCTGATTATTTTTAATATTTTTGATTTATCAACCATATAATATTACTGTATACGTTATCTGACATAAATCAATATTGTACAGGAAATAAGATAAAAAGATTTGATACTACACTTACTATTTTGAGATAAATTCAAAACAATCATAAGTTTGCAAAGAACTAGTTTTATAAAGAAAAAGTAAACTGTACTGTGTAAAAGCTATATGTCGGTATTCCAAAACTCTTTTAGTGCTTAACATTACCACAGATTTACAGTAGAAAAGGGAAAGGACAACTTTCAAAATTTTTATCTTTAAGTCTGAAAAAGAAATTTTAGTAATCACATGTTTCTGCAGGTGGAGAGTGTAGTCAGATTCCTCTTGCAAATTTTAGTTCCTAGCAAAATATGATATGGAAGATGGGATGACAGAAGGAAAAAGAAGTGTTTCACAGTTAACCATAAATGGGACCTCATAAAATCACAAAGCTTCTGTAAAGAAAAGGACACTGTCAATAGAACAAAATGGCAACAAACAGTTTTGCCAGGAGCCATCCCCACCTAGATCTTGATGCCAGCAGATCTCGATACCAGGAGTCATTCTCACTTAGATCTCCATGCCAGGAGCCATTCTTACTTAGATTTTAAAACCCCCTCCTCTTGAAGCTCACCTGTTGATAGGTTACTATAGCAACTCCTTTCCACTTCACCTCCTCATGACTCCCTTTTTCACACCAAAATTCCAACAGCAATAACTAGCCTTTCCCAGAAACTCTGATAAACTGTTTCTAAGAAATGATGCCAGCCCCCTGAGATTGTTCCCCCCTGACCCCTCCCTACATCTTGCTTGCTTCCCTTTCTATTGCCTTGTGTGAAAAATAAAATTTGACAGCTTGATCAGAATACTGTCTTGCTGTCCATCTCTCATATCTCTTGTCTCTCGCCTGCTCCTAGGTGGTCTGGAGACCTGTTGACTGTCCTGTGGATTGAGACACAGTTTGGGAAAGATCTTTACCAACAAAGAACTCAAGAAGTTAGACTACAGAGAACCAAATAACCCTATTAGGAAATGAGGTACAGAGCTAGACAAAGAGTTCTCAACTTAGGAATATAGAATGGATGAGAAGCACCTAAAGAAATATTCAACATCTTCAGTCATCAGGGAAATACAGATCAAAACAACCCTGAGATTCCACCTCACACCAGTCAGAATGGCAAAGATCAAAACTCAGGTGACAGCAGATACTAGTGAGGATATGGAAAAAGAGGAACACTCCTCCACTGCTGGTACAAACATTCTGGAAATCAGTCTGGCGGTTTCTCAGAAAATTAGACATAGTATTACCTGAGAACCCAGTTGTACTTCTCCTGGACATATAGCCAAAAGATTCTACAACATACAACAAGGACACATGCTCCACTATGTTCATAGCAGCCTTATTTATAATAGCCAGAAGCTGGAAAGAACCCAGATGTCCTTCAACAGAGGAATGGATACAGAAAATGTTGTACATTTACACAATGGAGAACTACTCATCTATTAAAAACAATGAATTCAAGAAATTCTTAGATAAATGGGTGGAACTAGAAAATATCCTGATCCAATCATAATATCCAATCATAAAAGAACACTCATGATATATACTCACTAATAAGTAGCCCAAATGTTATTAGTCCAAATGTTCAGAATACCCAAGATAAAATTCACAGACCACATGAAGCTCAAGAAAAAGGAAGACCAAAGAGTATGTGCTTCGTTCCTTCTTAGAAAGGGGAACACAATAGTCACAGGAACAATTACTATGGAGACAAAATGTAGAGCAGAGACTGAAGGAAGGGCCATCCAAAGACTGCACCACCTGAGGGGCTCCATGCTGTAAACAGTCATGAAACATAGACACTATTGTGGATGTCAAGATGTACTTGCTGAGAAGAACCTGATATAGCTGTCTCCTGAGAGGCTCCGCTAGAGCCTGACAAAGAGGGATGGATGATTACAGTTAACAACTGGATGGAGGAATTAGAGAAAAGACTGAAGGAGCTGAAGGGTTTGCAACCCCATAGGAACAATAATATCAACAAACCAGATTTCCCAGAGCTCCCATGGACTAAACCACCAACCAAGGAGTACACATGGAGGGACCCATGGCTCCAGCCACAAATGTAGCAGAAGATTACCTTGTCAGGCATCAGTGGGAGGAGAGGTCCTTGGTCCTGTGAGGGCTCAATGGATGCCCCAGTGTAGAGGAATTCAAGGGCGGGAAATAGGAGTGAGTTTATGGTTGGGCGAACATATTCATAGAAGCAGTGAGAGGGGATGTGACAGGGGGTTTTGGAGGAGCAACTGGGAAAGGGGATAGCATTTGAAATGTAAATAAAAAAAATTCAAGAAACAAAGAAAGACAGAAAGAGGAAAATATGAATATCCCTTTTCACTTATCATTGGTGTTTTTGTTGGTTTGTTTATTTTAGCCTTTTTATTGATTCTTATAGCTCTTATACCTCTACCTGCCTGCCAACCCCTATTCCATCCTAATCCTTTCCGAACCCCCAACAGTAGGTAAGAAAGAAAGAAGCTTAGAGAAAAAGGTGGATATGGACCTTTTTAGGCTACTTCCTGATGATTGGGGCCATTGGGTTCCTAGTAGGTCAGAATGTCCAGCAATCCAACAACCCACAAATAGCAAAGCCTTAGCAAATGCAGCAGCAGCAGGGACTAGCAGGGACTAGCAGGGACCAGCAGGGACTAGCAGGGGACCAGCAGAGGCTAGCAGGCACTAGCAGGGACCAATAGCAGCTAGGGCAGTAGCAACCACCACATGCCCTACCCAGAAACTCTAGGGATCTTTGAAGATGAATTCCATAGGGACCAGCAAAGACATGCTTTTGATCTTTGAAATATATGTCTTAGATTTAACTTGGATCCCTAGCCAAATATGGTAGAGTGTGGAGTCTGTAGACCCCTCTATAGATATATGGTCATGCAGTGACATCTGCTTCAGAATAGGTGGAGATCCTTTAACAGATTCTAGATATTGTACCTCATCTTGATTACCCTGGGGAATTAAAAGAAAATTACCCCTTAAATACTTAAGAGAGGTAAGGTTAAATTAACTAAGAAAATGTTTCTATCTCTCTATTCCTCTTTCAAAATGTAATGACCTCTGAATCAAATATATCTTTTTAACCAGAAGAAATTATATCCAAAATGAGTTAGTATGTTCTTCTTCTTCCCTTTTTACTCTTTTTCTTAAACCATCAATTGTCTTTAGATGGTGATTTGTACCTGCCCAGACACTCCTAAAACCATTGCTAAGAAAACACATATATCAAATTGCTACCTTGGGCTTGATCAATTATGGAATAAAAACGTATCATTCCTAGACTCTTAAAATGACATTTTCAACTATTCCACACAGAATCTGCCACAGGGGGTTCTTGTAGAGTCAGAAGCAAAAATTATGCGTGCTCATTTTGCATGGTTGGAGAAGTATAAGGCAGAAGTTACTTAACTCTTTTCAATAACATTTAAAAAATCTGTCATGATTTTGTACTCATGGAAAATGTCCAGACACATTCTATCCTGGCCAATAGTACATGTACATCACTACACATGATTTTCTATGGAGGTGTCTTAGCTTGAGACAGGCCATTATAAGCCAAGCTCTTTGAACTCACTATATTGCTTATGCTGGACTTGATTCATGATCCCTCTCTCTACTTTTCAAGTACTAGGATCATAAGCCTGACTTATTATGCCACTAATTGTTCAAATTTTTGTGGTGTATACATTCCTGAACATTCTTGCTGAAAAGTAAGGTAGAACAACTACATATAAATTATTAAAGGAAATGGATTTTCAAGTTACATAGTGATAGAAGGGAAGAAAGTAGGAAGTGAGAATAAATGTAGTAAGTACATTAAACAGAATATTATAGAAAGAAAACATTAATGAGCAGTATCTTTAGCTTTTACTCTCAATCAATTTATACATTAATTGAATGATTTTACAAAGAACTTAGATAATATATTTCCTGTTACTCCAAACTACTGTCTGTAGCATCCTAGTTCCATAACATAGGTCATGTTTCAAACAAACAACCCTTGTTACTCCCAAAAAGTTTGACACTGTTAAATCACTATTATTTGTTAACCTACTAATAACATCATTTTCTCTCCCTTTCTTACACACACACACACACACACACACACACACACACACACACACACTGTATATGTCTCATGCTCTCACTATGTGTGCGTGTGTATGTGTGTGTGTGTGTGTGTGTGTGTGTGTGTGTATGTTGTATGCATGTTTTGTGTGGATGTGCCTATGAGATTACCTATACAGGATAGAATAGAATGGTGAGTGTCCTTCTCTATCATCCACTTACCTTATTGTCTCGAGGCAGGATTTTTCAGTGAATCAGAGGCTAAGCATTTTAGTGAGTCTGGCTAACCAGCAAACACAGATTTGTCTTGACACTGCCTCACTCCATGCTGAGATAGCAGGCATATGTACCAATGCCAAGCATGGTCCTCACTTCACTTCATTTAGCTGATGCCCTTATAACCCATTCTTGATGTGAAATCAGAAAATCTTTTAGAAAATGGACCACAATTAAAAATTTGTCTATACACAAACACAGAAGTATCAATACTGCTCAGTAAAAAAAAACACTTTCAAAATGGGAAAATCCCTAGGTTCCTTGGTAATGTAAAACCAGTTAATGTTAGACTGACCATTAAGAGTTCACATAAGGGAGCAACTTGCTAGTTACTTTCTATGAATTGGTCTTTAATTTCTATACACTACCATGCCATGGATGATAGGATTATTTTATTTTTTTTAAATATTGGAGATGGAAATAATAACATGAAGGAAAAGTGTTTGTAGTTAAATTATGTAAATTCCAAGCACAAGATGATTTTGCTTATGCCTTGGCTTCTGAGCATGCCCTGGCTTTCAGTTACTGAGATGGGAAACTTATTGGCCCATAGGACCAGATAGCCTTTCACAGACTGGAGACAGCCATGCTCAATGGGCTGAATCTAAGTGACAGCAGGACTCCACTTCCTCTTCAGTCATGAGGTCAAAATATTCCTGGTCTCATCCCACTTCTAATGTCTGTGATTGCTGCAGTTCTTCTCAGGTTCTGTTATACTCTTCCTATCTCCTTTCTCAAAGAAATTCCCTCTTTATACTAAGCTACCCAAAATATCCAAGGTTATTAGCAATACACACACACACACACACACACACAAACACATATACATGAGCCTAACTCTACTCCCCTGCACAGAGACAGTCACAAGTCAGAGATTAGGGTATCATTTCCTTCTGGTTACTCTTCAGCTTGCCATCCAAAAGGTTCTCTGTCTATCAACTTACACCAATTTATAAGATTTATTTTTATTTCTAATTCTGTGGGAGGGTCTGGGAGCTATGATCCTGTGAGGAAAGGTGCCCACGCTGGAGGTGAGAGTCTTAAAATTCTCTGAAGATGGAGTTACAGGCAGTTGTGTGTTACCCAGCTTTTGCGTAGAGAGCCAAACTCTGGTTCTCTGGAAAAGTGTGCAGTAGCCTTAATTAGGGAGACATTTCTCTAGCCACACTATAGGATTTCAGTGATGTAATGATAATCTTGTTTCTTCTTTTATTTGTAAATATGAGTGTTCATATTGTTAACCAGGGCTTGGTAGAAAGAACAGATTGCATAATAGAAAGGTTAAACCTAGGAGAATTCACAGTGTCTTCACAAAATAATTTTTTAAATTATATTTGAAATTTGATCCTGGCAATATAAACAAAGGGTTTTCAACCTAAGTGATGATACAAAATACAGGATTTGGAAATTTTTAGAACATCAAGCATCATGTTTTGAGATCAAAATAAGAAAATGATGCCAAAACTTAGAGACATGAGAAACAAAACAAAGCTACATTTTAGAAAATGGGTAGGCACATTGAAAAGGCTACACATACAGTTCATACACTGGACTCTGTGGTCTTTTTTTTTTTTTTTAGATCAAAGTAGCACTAAAGAGCACAAAGACAATGTTGAAAATAGAACAGAAGTGAACATAGAATTTATGGAAACTTAGCCAATGTTTCTTTGTTGATGTAAGGATCATTTACTCCTTTTATTTCAAAACAGAAAACTTGGGAGTCACACTTGCATGCCTGCCTCCCTTCATTCTCCATATATAATCTATCCCCATGACTACTGATTGTAGTTCTTGCAAAGCTCTCAATCCCATATATCAGCTGCACTGCCTTTTCTACGCATTGAATAGCTCCTGTCATGAGCATCTCGGTGTCCTGTTGACAGACATTCAAAAGGAGGCATGGTCTCTCTGTATTGACACTTTAAAAGCTCGACATCTATAATAAAGCTTAACAAACTGGAACAGACCCACTTTTTCCAACTAGAGCTCTCGGGTGATAACACTGTGAAAGGGGGGAATTCAAGCCACATATAAATTACTGTCTTCAAGTTAAACCTAAGTAAAAGTTAGATGTGTGCATCAGGAAAAATGATCTCCAAATATGTGAAAATATCTCCATATTAAGCTAATGTTTTATATCAGAAAAAATTCCATTAAAAATAAGGATGAGTGAGCCTCTATTCTTTGTGTAAATTTGTTATGTGATTTACTAAATTGCATTAAGCTCCTGAAAGAATTGACACATATGGGAGGATGACTTTTTATTTGAGATTTTGTTGCTTATACCAGGGTTCATCAAGCTGTTTCATATTTATTTCTCTGATTAATGATATATCAAAATTCTAATTCTAGTACCAATTTATGGTGTGTTGGCAACTAGAGAATGAAATAAGAATGGAGACAACAGGCAGATTTGATTTGTAACCTTCTCCTTTGAATTCCAGTAAAGGTTTCAAAAATGGGGCTTTTTTATTGTTGTTGCAACCAAACTCAATATTATCACCTTATTTTTCCACAACTAATAAACATGTTTCTTCTGAGAGTTGATAATTTCTTAAAGGACAACAGTATAGTAGATAATATGTTTGAAATTACCAGGCATTATGAATTAGATGTTGCAAGGTTAGAAGTATGTAGTATTAAGTTTCACCAAACACAAAGACCAATCATCGAGTTAAGTGTTTATTTGGTACACATGGAATTTGTAGGCTCCTTAAAAATAAACATAATTGCGACAAATTGGGGGGAAGTAAAATATGACCAGGTGACTATATTGGGCCCAGAGCTGATCCAAATTAGGGGAAAAATTAACTAATAACAGTAAAAATAGCTTGAAAGGAAGAAAGGGGAAATTAAATAAATAGATATGGATGGAAGTAGGGCTGGAGAAGGAGAATTGTGTGGAGGGAGAGGGGAGTGAACACAGGGAGAGGCAAAATTAAGGGGCATTTGAGCAGTAGGATGGAGGTCAAATAGAGTAGAAATTTCTTAAAGTATATACCTATATGAAGGCAATCTAAATGAAATCAGCAAATGATGGAAAAAACAGAATCCCATGTCTGGTCAACCAATGAAGCACCCAGTTTTGGTATTGGAGTACATTTAGCTGGGTATCACATGAGAATTCTCAAATAGCCTAGGCTCTTCACAAAGCTTAAAGCAAGGTCCCATTACTGAAGACAACACACACACAGCCCATTGAAGATGGAGATGAACAGCTGGTACCCCCAAAGAACCTTTATCTTTATATTCCAGAGTCCTTAGTACAAGAACATGTGTATGCTGCATGCTCTCAAAGGTAAAACAAATAGCAGTCTAGCTACAAACCCTTTTTGGGTAAAAGTTAACAAATGAACTGTCTCTCATACCTGCTGGGAGAGGGAAAATCAGGTTTTTTTGTTGTTGTTTGCTGGTTTTTTCAAATAGAATACTGGGTTTATCAGTCACTCCAGTTCAGATTTCATGTTCAGGAGAGGAGCAGTTAACCAACATATACTCAACTCCAGTTCTTTTGTGTGTGTGTGTCTACTTTTGCTGTTGTTGTAATTCTTATATTCTGTTTTTTTTAAATCATCTTTTAATCATTTTTTACATTACAGCTGTTATCTACCTCCCAGTTTGAACTGACTGTTCTTCATCCCATTCCTCCTCCTCCATCTCCAAGAGGCCCACCCTCAAACCCTCTCCATTTCGTCCCACCCCACCAGGTCTCCCTACTCTCTGACGAGTCAAGTGTCCAAAGATTAGGCCCTTCTTCTCTCACTGAGGCCAGGCCTGGAAGTATTCTGTTGTCTATGTGTCCAGGGCCTCCCACCAGTTAGTGTATGCAGCTGGATTGTTGGCTCAGTGTTTGAGAGATCTCAAGGTTCCAGGTTAGTTGAGGCTGCTGGTCTTCCTATCGGGTATCCCTCCTCCTCAACTTCTTCCAGCTTTTCCCTAATTCAGTCACACACCATTGGCTAGATGTAAGTATCTGCATCTATCTCAGTCAGCTGCTTGTTGGGGCTCTTGTAGAGCAGTGTTGCTAAGCTTCTGTCTGTAATAGTGTCAGGCCTTGGAACATCCCTTTGAGATTTATCCCAATTTGGGCCTCCTTTCTCTCACTCTCTTCTTTGTTTTTGTCCCCGAATTTCTTGTAGACATGAACAATTCTGGGTCAGAGTTTTTGACTGTGGGATAGCAATCCCATCCCTCCACTTGATGCCCTGTCTTTCTACTGGAGGTCCATTCTAGAGGTCCATTCTAGAAGTGTACTCTCCCCACTGTTGGGCATGCCATCTAAGGTCCCTCGCTTTGAGTCCTGAGAGTCTCTCACGTCCCAGGACTGTGGTACATTCTAGAGGGGCCCCCAGATTCCACCTCCAGAGTTGGCATGATTTGATTCATTCTACTAGCTCTCTAGGGCTTTACTACTGTTCCTTCCTCCAATACCTGACCATGTTTTTTGTTTGTTTGTTTTACTTTGATTGGATATGTGGTTTTATTATGCTTTCTTTTGGGGGGAGGGAGGTTGTTGTTGAATTAATGTTTTGTTTGCTATTTAGGAAAGAATTTAAAGTTAGGGGTGGGAAAAGGGGAGAGAATCTAGCATGATTTTGTGTGAGGGAATACTATGATCTAAATATATTTCAATTGAAAACAATAAATAAATAAATTGAACAAAGACAAAAAATAGATATGTTAAACTTGCAGCTCAGAGATTCAAGAAATGAACCATTTAGATCCCCCATCTAAAAATTGTGATATTAGGAGAAGTGGCAAGAAATGAGACTCCTTCCACAGGCCACAGCAACACCATCAAAATGGAGATTACATTACTGAAATTGCATGTGCTTTAGGTTGTTTTATGTATTCGAGGCATGAACAGTTGAGTCAGACAAGAAAAATAGCTATTGACATTTTAGGTAAAGTGCTAACAGAACCAAGTTCTCATTCCTTTTAAAATATATATCAACTTGTACTAAGAAATAAGGCTAAAACTTGTTTGTAAAGATTAATGAGCATATTCTTTCAGATACAACTATCTTTGCTAAAGTTCAAATAGTGTGTCCATGCTTAAAAACACACTACTCAAACCTGTGAATCATGCCTTTTTGCAAGTAATGACAAAATTGTTATTTCAACAGTATTTATCAAACAAGACTCCTTAGAGACCTGATGATAATGGGATTTTGAATGCTGAATACAGGGGATGTAGCCCAGTCCATTTCAAATCACTGTTGCAACAAGTTATCTTATTCCATCAGGAGTTACCTCATAGCATAGTTAATTGGCGACATCGCGGTTCACCTTCTTCCCATTAGTCAAGGAGAAATGAGAGTCCTGCATGCACAGTTGCCACCTAGCTGGGGATTAGGGAAGGAGGAGATGGGATGTGACTCACACAGAGACTCGTAAGTTAAAAGTTTGAGAGATTTCTGATTAGTTTTTAAAAACTGATGGTGTCCCTGTATAAATAGGAAGGGGACGGGAGAATAAACATGTACTGTGGCTCAGTAGAACTGCCCACGTATTGAGCAGTGAGACTTTGTTTTTATAATGTGAGGATTTCTCCTTGGAAGTTACTCAGTCCCAGTCTCTTTTATTATCTCTATTTTATGTTGGGAGTGGGGATTATCTCTCTATTTGTTTGTATAGGCTTCATGTAAGGTGGTTTGATTGTTTTGTTTTTTCCTGCTGGTAGTTTCAGAGATAACTCAGCTACTCTTACTGAATATCTGGAGCCCCTTTAATACTCTTTTGCTCTAGATGATGCAGGGGTCTTTTAAGAGACAGAAATATGGTGAATGTCCAAGGCTAGTGTTGCAAAGAGGAGAAAAATCTGAGGAGACCATGCTACCCACCATGTCATCTAATATCCTGTATACACTGTGTCCATTATAAGACAATCTCTGCACAGCCTGCTTCATGGTTTCAACTTGTTTCCAACCTCCTATTGATTGTCTGAGCCTTCTTAACACTTCCCATAAATTCACCTTTACATACCTGCAGATATCATCAGCAAATTTATATGGAAATGAAGAAAAAGAGGAAAGAATAGAGATGAATTTACTGCTGTGTCAATAATAGGTAATGTTAACATATTGAGTCTTATGTGAGTCTTGTTCACTTTTAAAAATAAGCAATTGATTCTCCACTAAGGTAGTTACGGATTTTTCTGAGTATAAAAAATGTTTAAAACTTTTTGGCTTAATTTCTTTTTTTTTATTCGATATAATTTATTTACATTTCAAATGATTTCCCATTTTCTAGCCCCCCCACTCCCCGATAGTCCCGTAAGCCCCCTTCTCTTCCCCTGTCCTCCCTCCCACCCCTTCCCACTTCCCCGTTCTGGTTTTGCCGAATACTGTTTCACTGAGTCTTTCCAGAACTAGGGGCCACTCCTCCTTTCTTCTTGTATCTCATTTTGGCTTAATTTCTTATGGTTAGTTTCCTCTATACTGAAGAGGCAGTAATTTAGGTTTTCAAAACCTAAATTACAATCTCAAGTCTTTTACAAAGTAGACTAGAAATCAACTAAATTTATTTATGTATATTGTCCAAGTTCAGATACACTCAAAACTGAATCACAATATTTCCCTTTTGGTGCTCAAAAATTGATACACTTAATAAACCTTTGCAGTATAAGCAACCTTCATAAATTAGATTTCCACGTCTTTAAATTAGGTAAAAAAATGAAGAACAAGGGGCTGGAGAGATTGGTCAGTAGGCATACTGGCTACTCCTGTGTCAAATCTATGTTTACAACCCATATGTTGCTTGAAAAAATGATAGTAACTCCAGTTCTAGGGTTTCCAATGATATCCTGTGTTTTTTAGACACTGTTCACACATAATACACATACATGCAGGCAAAACACCCATAGAAATTTAAAAAATGTAAACTAAATGTAAAAATAGATGGCTAAGCACTGAACTTCTTGAGATATCTCTATTTCATGAAACATTTATCTGAAAAATGCCACAAGATTAATCATATTATATAAAACCTACAGAACAAAGATAAAAAGCATGGTCTGTATTTTTTGTTATCTACTGCAATACACTGTGAATTGTAAAGCTATATCTGATAATCCAATTAAATATTATTGTAATACTATATAATGGTTGAAGGAAATATGATTTGTAGCATTCAACTATACATTTTATTGTCTATCATAATCCTTTATGTTACAGTGGAAATTAAAATAAAATACCATATGTCAACCTCTTGGGGTCTAATTGCACATGGGAAAAAACACACCATCAGAAGACAGTGGTACCTATTTAACAAAAAAGGTTATGTAAGTGCTGGGGTGTGTGTGTGTGTATATGTGTGTATGTATATATGTGTAGATGCACATGTGTGTGTCCTTTCCCTTGTGTGTCTGTGAGTGTGTGTATGTGTGTGTGTGTGTGTGTGTGTGTGTGTGCATGCGTGCATGTGCACATGCAGTGCATCCTTTTCCTTGAGTCCCAGATAAATCACCTCTCCAGACATGTCAGCAGCATTACTGATACGTGCAGGTTTTTGGTAAGAGGGTGGATATCTTAAATCCATATGAACTGGCCTGAATATTGGGTCTGATCTTACTTAAAAGTTGGAAGCCACTTGGTTTTGCTGTTGCTGATGTCCATAACCCCAAGACAAGAACTACATGAGTGAGAGTTATCAGGCATCAGAAGCTTGGGAGAGTTGCAATCATTTGCAGACAAAAGGCTGCTTTTCAGTATGTCAAGCTGAGCACCTGTCCCTTCTACTCCACTTCCCCTTGTTCTCTCCCTCTGTTGAAAATGCTGTTCAGAGTGCCTGCTTCATTTAAACATTGCATGGAAAATAGGTATCTATTTTAAAATACACAGTGAGTTTCAGGAGCTATTGGAAAAAGGAAAGCTTCCATAGAGTTTAGCTAGCGGATACATCTGTGGTTGGAGGAGTCAGGCAGATGCATCAATGTTAAAGCTGCTTTTTGGGCTCTTGGGAAAAGCAACATACTTCCCCTTCTGTTTGGGTATGAATCATGACCATCCCCACTTATGGTGCTGGAACGGTTTTCTCTTTTTATTACAAAGAATCATTATCTGGCAAGAAAAGTGAGTGAATCACCATGAACTAAAGAAGAGAACCAAATGATTTCTGCCTTTTTTCTTTTTGAGTTATGGCTTAATTCTCACATGTAAACTTGGCGGAATGACTGTGTTAAATTGGTGAAATTAAATGGAAATGAGTGCATACCTCAAAGCAGATTAGTTTTGGATATTTAGGTGTATTGAGCATAATTAAGCAGAGGGAATATACAACATATTTTCTCTAAAGATTTGAGATACATGTAACTGTAACAACAATTATTTTTAAAAGAGAACATGAATTTCTGAGAGGCTGTCCTTGGAGTGTGGAGGGTTGACTATAATGAAAACATTGTTCTCGTGTAGGGCATTTTCAGGTAGGGACCTTAGATTAAATGCCCAGCAATAGCGAGAGGGAGCTTACAGAGCCTACCTCCTACAGAAAGACAGGGCATCGAGTGAAGGAGTGGGTTGCCATCCCACAGTCAAAACTCTGAACCACATTTGTTCCTGTCTGAAAGAACTGCAGGGATGGAAATGAAGAGGAACCTGAGGAAAAGAAGGTCTAGCAACAGGCCCAAAGTAGGATCGAGCTCAAGGGGAGGTCCCAATGTCTGACACTATTACTGAGGCTTTGGGGCACTCATGGCTGCTCTCCAGAAGACCCAACAAGCAGCTGAGTCAGATGCAGATTTTTGCACCCAACCAATGGACAGAAGTGCCTGACCTCTGTTGTTGAATTAGGGAAGACTGAAAGAAGCTGAGGAGAAGAAAGACCCTGTAGGAGAACCAACAGTCTCAATTAATCTGGACCCCCACCCCGAGATCTCTCAAACACTGGACCACCAAACATGGAGCATATACCAGCTGATATGAGGCCCCCAACACAAATATAATAGAGAACTGCTAGACCTCTGTTCATTAAGAGATGATGTACCTAACACTCAAGAGACTGGGGGCCCCAGGGAGTTTAAGGTCAGGTTAGAGGGTAAGGGGTGGGGACATCCACATGGAGACAGGGGTTGTGGGGGAGATATGGGATGTGAAACAGTTGGAGGGTGGATTGGGGGAGGTGGATAAAATATGGAATGTGAAAAATAAATTAAGTAATTAAATAAAAAAGCAAGAAAAACAATCCAATCGAGAGCACCTTCTGCTTGAATCACTGACTCCAATTAGTGCTACCAAGTCAGGTTTTTGCAAGTTAGTGACACTGAGTATGTTAATATTCTATGATTGGTCCTATGCCCAGGAAGAGTTGTTTAATCACAAACAAAACAAATTTCCTTTTTGTGTGTGTGTGTGTAGTTTCTTTATTATGTTTAGATCAGAATAGACCTTTTTTTTTTGTCTTGCTGGTTTTAATTTCAACTTCTTTTGAACTTTCTTTCTTTCCCCCCCCTTTTTTTTTGAGACATGGACTTACTATGTAGAGGAAATGTAGAGCAGAGTAGCCTCTAAATTACAGACATCCTGCCTCTGCCTCTGCTTCTCCAGTGATGCAGGGATGGCATTAAAGGCATGCTCCTCTACTCAGTCTCTTTTTGTTTGTTTGAGAAGAGAGAGAGAGAGAGAGAGAGAGAGAGAGAGAGAGAGAGAGGAGAGAGGAGGTTGAGTGAGTAGGGAGGTTGGATTGGGAGGACCTAGGAGAGTTTAGGAAGGGGAAACGTGATTAAATTAAATTGTATGATAAAAAATTTACATTTAAAATGGTATGTAGTTGATGGTAACAGAACAGTAGTTTTCAATTAATTGTCATAATTTGACCATAGATATATGATGTACAAAAAAGAGGAAAGCCTACATAGTTCATGTGTTGACAGTATACTATCTTCAAAAGGTGGACATAAATCAAAAACTCTTCTAAAATGATAAGTATATTTAACACATTGCTGGCACCTTCTCCTTCACTATGGTTAAGCACTGTTCCAGTAAATTATGCATCGCTAAGATGCAGCCCTAATTAAGCTCTCTTCTTAGACTTGATAGTATACCTTGTCCTAACTTCTTATTAAAAAACAATGAATGGGTTTTCAAGTTCATGGGGTTCTAACAGAGATCTATTAAAGGTAAAAAAGAAGCTTAAATCACCTATATTACTACCTCTTGCTTTTGTTTATACCAAGGAAGAGTATTCAGAATGGACCTCATCTCAGGCTCGCACTAATCCTTGAATAATTACAGCTCATCTATTGGATGCTAGAAACACCTCACGGAATGTGACTTTGTTCTGCTGGCTTGTCTAATCCGATTCAATTACTTGAGTTTCCTCTCCCAGAGGCTTCACACTCAGATATCGAGCTCTGTATGGAAAGAAAACCTTGGGAGGGTTGGTAGTTCAGACTCAATAGAAGTGAATCAAACATTACAGAAAAAAAAAAATACCTACTTCATCCTTTCCCAAATATCAGTCCATCAATAAACATGAGAAACAGCTTGTAATTCACAAAGCTTCTGGCACCTCTGTTGTGATAAGGGCAGATTGGTCTGGCTAAAGAAATACTAGAGATGAGAATAGTTCAGTGGCTTGGACCAATTTGAATGAATGGAAATCACAAAAGTCCCTGAAGCTGGAGAAAATGAAGCTCTGAGGCTGGTGAAACTTGTCATCTGTGTGCAGACAGCGACAGAGATATTACAGATTTCCAGTACAAAGTGAGCTCCTTCAATCACCTGTAAAGAGTTCCCTTGTCAATTAGGACTTGCAGAGAAAGGCCTCAGCAACTGAGGGATGCCTCCTTCCTCTCCATGCGGAGAACAGCCACCTGCCCAGAATTAAAACTTTGATTTTTAAAAGAGAATGAAATATCAGAGTTCAGAGATTGCTTGATAGAAATTCCATGAAAGAAAAGCAACGCAAAAGAACAGAGAGGTGATAGGTGTGTTATTGCACATGCAATGGTACATTTGAGGTTGTGTGATCTTAAGATGAAAAGAACAAAGATCTTAATTAGTCATTCAGCCTTTTGCAAGAAGTAAATGGTATACTGAAATAAAAGGGGATTGTCATTTTGCTTCTGCACCAGTTTCTGACTCGTTGTTATATTTTCTTCTGCAAATCATGACTTTCATCTCAAAATCATCCTCATCTTTCTCTTAAACTACCTAAATTTCTAATATTAAATAAGTGAATGATTGAGTGAATAAATAATGAAACATATGCATGAATGAGAAATGAATTTAGAACCAATAATTTTTAAATGGAAATTAACATATTTTTCAATTTATTGTCTGTAGTTGATAAAATACATATTCAGTAGAATATCAGCCTATATTATTATTATGGAGATTGTTTTCTGAGTAATTGATAAAATTTTATAGGTGCTTTTAAACAGCTGAACATTGTAAACACTACTGAATGGAGGCTATTAGTCCTTTTATCTCAGTAAGTGCTCAGTAAGCCTAACTCTCTTCTCTGGTTTTGGGTCACAGTGTTAAACAGATAATCAGGATCTGAGAAGCCATGTAGCAACAGACCAACAGTCCTAATCTAAGAAGTAAAGGAATCAGAGAGCCAATGGGCTCCTTTCTCCCCTGGTCTACATACGAAACCAAATCCTTGGGTCCTTTTTACCTTAAATGCCCATACAACAGCACCTAACCTTGGTTACTGGGAGGAGTAAATGAAATAATATACATTGAGTACTTCCCTGAAGATTCCATCATTTATAAAGCCTCATATCATTATGATATGGGAGAGAACCATTCTTACCCTACCCTTGTCCATCTCAGGGATGTAGAACCCTGAGCATCATAAAGACTATCTTAAACTTTGAGTGCAGTCAGTGACACAAATGAAAAGATAACCCTCTTCACTCATTTAATGTTTTCCTCTATTATTGTTTTTGAGATTATTTCTCTTCAGGTAGCTGATGTGTAATATGAGATCATTCTGCCTCAGTTTCCAAGTGCTGGGATGAGAGGAGAAAACCAATATGTCTGGATGTTGCTCCCTTAGTACCACATATTGGCTGTGTTACTCTCATGGGTAAGACTGACCTTGATGCTGATAGTAGTTTTCTTGAAAAGAAAAGATGAACAAAGTTTTCTATGTCCATAAAGCTCACATTATATAGAGACATACATTTTCCAATGAGCTCAGATTATCCACACACACACTATGTTCTCAAGCTCTGATCCTTTTTTCTTTTGCAGACTATGATATTGTTATTATTTTTACTTTTGATAAAAATGATCTTCCATATGGTTTAAAATAACAATAAATATATTTAAAGAATTTTTGTTTTATAATCATAAAACAAGGTGTGGAAATAATTTTGACAAATGTCTTTGGGGGATGGCAGAGCCTTTTATTGGCTGTTTTATAGATACTTAACATTTTAAAAATTAAAGATGTCCACTTCAAGGGATTCCCATCAAAACCTCGCTCCTCCTCTAACCATGAAATTCAAACAGTGGAAGGGATGAAAACTACAATGAGAAGTCACTACATTATTGCATAGATTTTCCTAACTACCACCAGGAATCCCACTCAAAGAAGCTAACATTACGAAGGCTTTCACCGTGGTCATCTCTGAATTTTCCTACTACTGAGAAGCCAGTGAAGGGCCAATATTTTTCCTTAAGATGTCAAGCAAAACTCATGGAGAAATCTCAGAACCACAAAACAATTTGTACAAGAAGGGAAACTCTTCCCTAGATTTGGGAATAGCTTTTTAAAAGGGGGATTAATGAGATTTCTTGTACTTGAGAGCATTGATACTGATCCTGATCCTGGCTTTTAACCCACAATTGCTGCTCTGAATTTATTTAGCTAAGTTAAAAGTTATATTTTTCACAATAAGCAAAGAGAAATTAGGACTAATATAAAATTAGTATATTTTTAATGAAAACTAAACTTCTTATGATATGATATGATCTTTAGTCACTATAAAATGTCCAATGCTCAATATTTCTGAATTGCTGTGTGCTCTGGCTTAAGTTACAAATGGATACCTAATTTCTAGAAGATGAAAAATAAGAAACATAGAAGTATTACATATATACATGTACAATACAAACATATATAGTACCATAGATTTTAAAATTAAATCCAACAAAGTGAGAAATAGAATATATAACTAAGTTGCACGGGGAGATATATAACAGGATAATTAAATAATGAAGGAGATAGAAGTGGCTAAGGAAGGAAATATATAGAGGGATAGCTCATACTAAGGGCCATTTGAGAGGTCATATGAAAGCTAACTTCTGTAGATGCTTTTTAAAATAAAAGATGTCAACTGGAGCTACCAAATAATGAGAGAAAGAGAGCACCAATTAGATACATTTTTGCCAACAAGTGAAATCTCCTCACATAAATGGGTTAGATTTAATTGAATTATTGGCCTAAAGGACCTAATAGAAACCCCTCCAAAACTGAGATGATCATCAAGGCTGTCTCTCTCCACACACCAATGTTAAGGTGCTATTGATGAAAATAATACTCGCATATGTTGTTGAATATAGAGAGGTTGAGCCTAGAGCCTTCAGCACTACTGACTAGTGCTCATGACACTGGTAGGTGTTCTACATGCTACTAGAGAAGAAAAGTAATCACTAGACCTTCCCTATATAAAAATAACTTGTCTGCATGATACTCTGGTACAGTAGTATCACAATAATTGGAGGAGTAATGAATCACTATCCACATGTGTTTATGGCATACTCCCAACATTGCTTGGTTGGCCAAGTATATAAAACAAGTTAGGTCATAGATCCTGAGTAAACCAAATAGGACCTCTCTGCTAGTGAACACATTTATACAATTACTTCTTAACAGCATTCTACAGTAGCCATGGCTCCATGTTCTACTTAGTCATTAAGTATTGATACTTCTGTCTGCAATAGATAAGAGACCCACAAATGGACAATATGCAGAGAATAAGTGACTTTGGAACACTCAATCCTAAATGAGATTTCTCCATCAAATCTCTCCCTACAGTGTCCAGGGAACCCAGAGGAGGCCAAATATTATAAGAGCCAGTGGAGACATAGAATACCAAGGAAACACTGCTCTCAACAGGCACTATGACTATTATACATATAAATTTAGGGAGACTATGATAGCACATAAAGATTTGCACAGGTATCAGACAGAAAGTGGACACA